>NC_057719.1:50461831-50550652 GCF_004010195.1 Chiloscyllium plagiosum
CAGGGTTGGAGGATTTGAGCTATAGGGAGAGGCTGAACAGGCTGGGGCTGTTTTCCCTGGAGCGTCGGAGGCTGAGGGGTGACCTTATAGAGGTTTACAAAATTGAGGGGCATGGATAGGATAAATAGGCAAAGTCTTTTCCCTGGGGTCGGGGAGTCCAGAACTAGAGGGCATAGGTTTAGGGTGAGAGGGGAAAGATCTAAAAGAGACCCAAGGGGCAACGTTTTCACGCAGAGGGTGGTACGTGTATCGAATCAGCTGCCAGAGGAAATGGTGGAGGCTGGTACAATTGCAACATTTAAAAGGCATTTGGATGGGTATATGAATAGGAAGGGTTTGGAGGGATATGGGCCGGGTGCTGGCAGGTGGGACGAGATTGGGTTGGGATATCTGGTCGGCATAGACGGGTTGGACCGAAGGGTTTGTTTTCATGCTGTACATCTCTATGACTGTGACTTTATGATAAATTGCTTTGTAGGATTGGGTTGTCGAGGGGACTTGAAAATGTGAATTTTATAATTGAATTGCTCTTTTTCTGTGAGCACAGGTGACGACGATAAACAGATCTTGGTATAAGAATGGGTGCAGGCAGCAGTGTGTATTGATGACCTCAAGTTTGTGGAGTGCAGAATGTAGAAAATTGGTCAAAACCTGTTGTATAAGCAAGTCGGGCGAGAGTAATTCTTTGATTTGATGCAAATGTATCAAACAGCTATTCCTTTGGCTGTTTGCATGAGTGTAAAATGAAACCGAATTCCGGATGCTGAAGATTTGTAAATCTGAAGCAGTCCATGTTCACTTGCAACAAGATCTGTGTAAGATCCAAGCTTGGGATGAAAACTGGCAAGTAATATTAGCGCCAAGCAATAACGATCTCTGATAAAAGACAATCCAGCCAGTTCCCCTTGACATTCAATGGTGTTACTGTTATGGACCAGACCAAACCCCCTCAAAATATATTAAGAAGATAGTCTTTTTATGTTTTTCGGACTTTAACAGTAAATGTAAGGCATTGTGTTCCAGATGTAATTTGATTGGTCAAACTAAATCAACTTTAAGTAAAACACAATTCATTTTTACACTGCAGTTAAAATACAGATGAAATAAAAATAAAAGAATTGGCTTACCTGTAACTCTATTGAAATACTGAAAAAAATATATTAACTATGACTTATTAATTGTTCCAATACAGTAGCATCCCATAAACAAACCCTTAGCAAAGGAAAAGTAAGTAAAATGGTGTTGTCTCGCATTCAATTCTAGCAGCAGGAAGAGGAATTAGAACTTTAACATGTAGCTTCAAGACCCTAGCATATACTGAAAGCTAAAACTAAAAATCCTGGTTCTGTGGGAGCTTGACTTCAACCATTCAGGCTGCTTGTATCGTTCCAACTTGGAAAAAAAAAACTCAAGGCTTTACAAACTCTTTACAGGCTTTGAGCAGACTATTGTATACCTCTGTCCCAACCTTTCTTCATTTCAGAAAAAAATGGATAAAATACAACTCTTAAATTCATAGCATCATCACACTATCGTCACTGAATTCCTTGCCACCAAATCCTGGGGATTACCATACATCAGAAATGCAACAGGACTTGCCAAATAAATCAGTTGCTACAAGAGCAGGTCAGGGGCTAGGAGTACTACGGTGAGCAACTCCACTCCTGACTCCTCAGAGCCTATCCACCATCTGGCAGGTGGTCTTGTCCAGGAGTGACGGTCTTAGCCCAGGACGGCGGAGACTTCTAGCCCAGTATTCCTGTGCCCCAGTTTGGCAGTCTTGTTCTGGCTATGTCATCAAGGTATTCAAGTGTTCCCTAATCAGTTTTCCTCAAGTCTAGGAGCCATTGACTGAACTATGATGAACTTTGTCTTAGTTTTACTTTTTTTATTATGTATGACTTTTGTTATTTTTGTCGATGCTGTGGTGAGGCGACTTAAAAAACTTTTCATTGTATTTTTCATGTAAAAGTACATATGACAATAAATTTCATTCTATTTTATTCCTTGCCATTTCTTTTAGGAAGGGAGTTCCAGGATTTTGATTTGGTGACACAGAAAAAATTGTGATATGTTTCCAAGTCAGGATGGTGAGTGGCTTGGAGGGGGAAATTGCAGGTGGTCCATCCTTCTAAATGGTAGTGTTCATGGGTTTGCAAAGCACTATCTAAGCAACTTTGGAGAATTTCTGCAAGGCATCTTGTAGGTAGTATATACTGCTGCTACTGAGCATTGGTACTGGTGAGAATGAATGGCATCACATCCAGAAACAATCAAGTGGGCTGCTTTCTCTTATGTGCCTGTGGTGTTCACAAAAGCAGACCGCACGATCCATAACACCACTGGCACATAGTGAAGTAACTACACAGAGGCAGGTATCATGTCACCAAGTCACTCTTTATTTACATGTGCACTGTACATGGGCTCTGACCAGCCAGTCTCAAGACTGAGGAGATCTTCTGAATCTCCTGCTTATTTTTGTTAGCCAGGGCTCCCTGATTTGGCCCAGTTCAACAACTCCATTCAAGGATTTCATAGTCTTTGAGATCCACTTGGTCCAGGTTCCAGTCACTACAAGTGGGATTATATTTTGCTTGGTTTCTGATGACCCCGATGCATGCAAATGTCTTCCAGTAGGCTCTCAGGAATATTCATTCAATAAACTGAGATTCTATTCTCTTAGCTGTCAGGAAGTTGATAATTAGAGGACAACCAGGGAAAAATCAAACCTCTGTATTGTAGCTTTCACAGGCACAATCCTTCTTACTCAAATACAGTCCAAAAACCAGTTCAAACCCTGGTCCCTCTTTGTTGGACTGGTTGTCTCTCTGAGGTCCCAGTTAACATTCAACATCAGTCATCTGTTTAAGCATATTGCCTTTCTGGATTCAGAGCATCTATAGAATATGTTTAAAAAAGATACAGCCTGCAATTAACTTTCAGGCCTGGCATCATGAACAAATAATTGTTTGTTTGTTCTCCTTTTTTGTCAAACACACTGCTGCTCGCAGTTCAAAGGTCGATTTTGGCTCTCAGCTGAAAGTTCACAGCTCTGAATCAAAATTAATTAAAAAAAACTTCATGAAGGTCTCAACATTCTCATGTAGCCATAATGCTCATCCAGTTCATTTTCTGGTTAATGATAGCCCCAATATGTTGATACGGAGGAGATTCAGTGGTGATAATGCCATTGAATGTAAAGGGGCAATGTTTAGATTCGGTCTTGTTGAAGGTCGTCATTGTCTGACATTTGTATGGTGTGAATGTTATTTGCCGAGTTGACAGCTCAAACCTGAATATTGACCAGGTCTTGCTGCATTTGGACAAGGACTGCTTCGATACCTTCAGATGGAGGAAGGATCATTGAAGCAGCTGAAGGTGATTATATGTAGGATACTGCCCTGAAGTACCTTTGGAACTGAGATTACTGAGTTTCAGCAACCAGAACCGTCTTGTTCTGTGCCAAGTCTAACATTACATGTGATTCTGCAATTGGACAGTGTTTGCTACATAATCCCGTTAACAGAATTAAGCTGCCAACCAGTTTAGTTTCTTTAATTTGGCCCATGGTGGGGTGCATTTGTTTGTACTGGAAGCTAGAGATATTAATGCATAAGGCATTGCTTTTGCAAACAAAAATAACATTTAAGTGCACCTTCTGTGTTCTAACACACGATATGTGACATCTGTTTGCTGGTTACTTTCGCAGAGTAGTGTCCTGAATGATGTGAGTGAACCTGTCTGGTTTAAAATTAAAACAAACCTGTCTTTTAACTGTCAGTTACCTTTAATTGATGCTTGGCAATACTTCTTCGAATCAGAGCTCACTTGCCAACCATGTAGCAGTCTCCTCGAGCAGTATAAATGTTGGATTTCCACTTGAAATGGTACTTCATATGAATTGTCCTATTGGGTGGAGGATAAAAAGCTTTGATGAATTGTTACTATAACAGATTAGTAACTTTTTGAATTGCGACAATGTTAGTCTGAGATATAGATGTATGACAAAAGCAGACGCTTAAAGCACTCAGTTAAGCACACGCTTAACTGGTAGAAGAACTTGCAACTGGAATTGTCAAAAGTTCAAGTCCTAATTGCCAAAGTTATTTAGAAATTAGCTACACTTCCTAAATTATAATGTTTATTTGTTAGTAAATTTTGTGATTAATTTTTTTGTTTGTTCATGGGCTATGGGCATCACTGACTAGGCCAGCATTCATTGCACTTCTTTAATTTTGCTTGAGAACATGGTGGTGATGTATTGCAAACAAAGTTGCTGTTCAGCAGTGAGTTCTGGGATTTTGACTTAGTGTTAGGATATCAATGGGATACAGTTCCAAGTCAGAATGGTCTATGCCTGAGAGGAAAACTTTCAGCTGGTAATTCTCTGAAGCATCTGTTGCCTTGGTGGTAGAGGTTGCAAGTTTGGACGTAGCTGTGGAAGCAGCCTCAGTGAATTGCAGCATCGAATCTTGCAGAGAGTGCAGACTGCTGACTCTGTGGTGGTGGTGTTGGAGGAAGTAAATGTTTAAAGTGGTGAATGGGGTATTAGTTGACCATTGAACTGTTTTTTCCTAAGGTCCTTCTACCCAGTGAGCACCACAAAGATTAATTCGTGCCTTGCACCGGTTATGACATTATCCCACCACCACCGAGTCCGAGGGATCTTCTCACTCTTATCATGGAGTCATACAGATGTACAGCACGGAAATGGGCCCTACGGTCCAACTCATCTATACTGACCACATTTCCCAACCCAATCTAGTCCTGCCTGCCAGCACCCGGCCCATATCCCTCCAAACCCTTCCTATTCAAAAACCAACCTTTTAAATGTTGCAATTGTACCAGCCTTCACCACTTCCTCTGGCAGCTCATTCCATACATGTACCTTCTGCATGAACAAGTTGCCCCATAGGTCTCTTTTATATCTTTCACCTCTCACCCTAAACCTATGCCCACTGGTTCTGGACTCTCCCACCCCAGAGAAAAGGCTTTGTCTATTTATCCTATCTATGCCCCCTCATAATTTTGTAAACCTCTATAAGGTCACCCCTCAGCCTCCAACGCTCTAGGAAAACAGCCCGGGCCTATTCAACCTCTCCCTATAGCTCAAATGCTCCAACCCTGGCAACATCCTTGTAAATCTTTTCTGAACCCTTTCAAGTTTCACAACATCTTTCCAATAGGAAGGAGAATATTCCAACAGTGGCCTAATCAATGTCCTGTACAGCCGCAACATGACCTCCCAACTCCTGTACTCAATACTCTGACCAATAAAGGAAAGCATACCAAATGCCGCCTTCACTATCCTATCTACCTGCAACTCCACTTTCAAGGAGCTATGAACCTGCACTCGAAGGTTCTTGTTCACTCCTTGTTCAGCAACACTCCCGAGGACCTTACCATTAAGTGTGCAAGTCCTGCTAAGATTTGCTTTCCCAAAATGCAGCACTTCACATTTATCTAAGTTAGACTCCATCTGCCACTCCTCAGTCCATTGGCCCAACTGATCAAGATCCCATTGTAATCTGAGATAACATTCTTTGCTAGAGATCAGAGTGGTGCTGGAAAAGCACAGCAGGTCAGGCAGCATCCATGGAGCAGGAAAATCAATGTTTCGGGCAAAAGCCCTTCATTAGGAACGTCGAATTTCCTTCTCAGATGCTGCCTGACCCTGCTGTGCTTTTTCCAGCACCACTCTGATCTCTACACTGGTTTCCAACATCTGCAGTCCTCACTTTTGCCCAGTTGATTTTAACCTTCTTTGCTGTCCACTACACCTCCAATTTTGGTGTCATCTGCAAACTTACTAATTCTATCATATATATGAATGATGAAAAGTAGTGGACCCAGCACTGATCCTTTGGCACTCCACTGGTCACAGGCCTCCAGTCTCAAAAACAACCCTCCACCACCACCCTCTGTCTTCCAACTTTGAGCCAAATGGCGGGTTCTCCCTGTATTACTACTCCTCGGATGCTGCCTGAACTGCTGTGCTCTTTCAGCACCACTAATCCAGAATGCCGTGAAATCTAACCAGTCTCCTTGTCGAACGCCTACTGAAGTCCATATAGATCACATCTACCGCCCTGCCATCATCAATCCTCTTTGTTACTTCTTCAAAAAACTCAATCAAGTCTGTGAGACATGATTTCCCATGCACAAAGCCATGTTGACTATCCGTAATCAGTCCTTGCCTTTCCAAATACATGTACATCCTGTCCCTCCGGATTTCCTCCAACAACATGCCCTCTTGTAATGAGGTCTCTCGGTAAAGGAAGCACGTCACAGTGAGTTCGGCTATATTGAGTGTTAAGAGAGTAAGGCAAGGCAGGATGGTCTTTAGAGCTAGGAGTGGGTAGGTAATACTGAGTTCATGACGTAGATTGACACATGGAAGTAAGATGTTGTTGCCATAACAGAAACATGGTTCAGGGAAGCGCTGGATTGGCAACTCAACATTCCAGGGTATTGGATCTTTAAGCGAGATAGAGGAGGCTGTTAAAAGGGTGTGGTGTAGCACAATAGTTAGCTCTGGCATAATGTGCTTTCCAGAGTGCGATTCAGCTATTACATGGCTGAAGAATTAGGGAACGATATTTTTGAGAACGCTTACCTCCGTAGCAATACTGCGATTTCAGCCGGGCTCGGTTTGTGTGCTTTGTTTTGCGCATGCACCGATGTCCACGCCAGAGTCTTTGTGCATGTGCCGATGTCCATGCTGTTCCGTACATGCGCTGGTGTCTGCACCGTTCCACGCATGCTCGACTTTGGTGCCGGTCTACATCTGTGCTGATGACCGCACCAAAGTGTCCACATCGTTCGGCGCATGTATGATGTCACACCGGTTTTTGTGCATACCGCGCAAGCGCCAATGACGGCTGTCGACAGAGCAGCTTTATTTGAGAGATACTGTATAGAGAGCAGTTTTCTCGGAGGTTTTAAATTTACTCTGTTAACTTTACATTTTTTAAAATAAATATGATTTCAACCTTCATTCAGGCTGTGCTATACTTTGTGGTAGACTTTTAGGTGATTTTTGAGCGATCGTGAGTGATTTTTTTTGCTGGTCTGCCCCAACCCCATTTTTCCTGTCGGTCCCATTATTTATATTGAGTGAGGTTTCGCTGGAGTGCAACTACTACATTTTCGGAGAACTACCTGTATTAATTAAGGAGTTAATTTCTTCTTTATGTAAGTTGGCGCGAGCGAACCTCAACCTGAGCTACAAATCTTCTCAAAACTTGCTAGAGTTAATTACTGCAATAAAGAAAGATGATATCTTCTAATGGTCCTCAAACAAGGCTTTGTGGGTCAAACTTAGGAATGTTAAGGTCGAGAGAAGTTCCTTTCTAGGGAATGTATTATATGCCCCCAAAGACTCTGCAGGAAATAGGAGCAAATTAGTAGACAGCCGACAGAGGTGGGTAAGCGTGATAATCAGGCAATTATAATCGGAAATTTAAACTTTCCCAACATACATTGGGATAGTCATAAGGGTTTAGAGGAGCAGATTTCTTGAAGTCTATCGTGTGGATATTTTTTTCCATATGTACAAAGTCCAACAAGGGAGAATAGTTCTAGAGAAAGAAGCCAGGCAAATGTTTGATGTGACAGTGGGGGAACATTTAGATGATCGTGACCACAATATGGTATAGTTCAAATTTGTTCAGAGAATCCCTACAGTGTGGAAGCATGCCATTTGGCCCATCAAGTCCATACCGATGCTCCAAAGAGCATCCCACCCGGACCCATTCCACGACACTATCCCTGTAACCCTGCATTTCCCATGGCTAACCCACCAGCCTGCATCTCCCTAGCCTCTGTGGGCAATTTAGCATTGCCAACCCACCAAACCTGCACTTCTTTGGACTTTGGGAGGAAACCCATGCAGACATAGGGAAAATGTGTGAACTTCTAACAGACAGTCTCTTGATGGTGGAATTGAACCTGAGTCTGTGGCACTGTGAGGCAGCTGTGCTAACCAATGAGACACTGTGCCTCAGTGCTTCCTCTGGGCAAAGAAAAAGATGGCCTGCAAATGATGGCTTTGGATTGGGGCAAGGCAGATTTTATTAAAATAAAACAGGATCTGGCTACAGAACACTGGGAATAGCTCCAAAAGTCTTCAGCAGAGGCATTCATAAAGGAGCTGGGGAGAGTACAGGTCCATCATATTCCCATATAAAGGGAAATGTAGGAGCAATAAGTTCAAAGAACCCTCAACGTCTAGGACAATTCAGGACTGGATAAAGAAGAAGATGTAGCAATTCAGCTACAGCCCTACAGGAATAACAAAGTGCAGCAGGGTACTTAAAACAATTAGAAGAGCAAAAATGGGGGCATTAGAAAGGACTTGTGAACAGAATTGAGGAGGAACCGAGATATTTTATAAAAACGTTAATGGGAAGAAGCTAACTCGGGAAAGTGTAGGAACCAAGATGGCACCCTGTTGTGTGAAGCTGATGTGTTGGTTGAATACCTCTCTTTGGTCTTCACTTTGGAAAAGGAGCACGTAGATAGGAAATTCAGGAAAAGGAACTGGGAGGAACTTGCACAGTTTGACATTGGAAATGGGACGGTGTTAGAGGCTCTGTCATGCCTAAAAACAGGTAAATCCCCTGGCCCAGAGGAATTGCATCCCAGGCTTCTGTGAGAGGTGTGGCAGGAAATTGCAGGGGCTCTGACACAAATTTTAAATTCCTCACTGGCCACAGGGAAACTTCCAGAAGATTGGACGATGGCTATTGTGGTTCCACCTTGTAAAGAGGTGGTAATGAACCAGGAAATTACAGACCAGTGAGTCTAATGTCAGTTAGCATTTTTTGACGAGGGAAGTTCAGTTGATGTAGTTTGTGGATTTTAGCAAAGGATGTGGATGAAAGAAGTTTAATTGATGTAGTTTATGTGGATTTTAGCAAAGCTTTTGATAAGGTCCCACATAGAAGACTGATTGAAAAGGTTAAAGCACATGGAATTGAGGGAAACTTGGCGAGATGGATCAGAACCTAGCTTAGTAATAGGACACGAAGGGTACTGGTCGAAGGCTTCATGACTTCCATGATGACCAAATCACTGATGTTTCTATTTTACTTTTTAATTATGAATAGTCGCCAGTAAAACACCCATGCAGCCAAATAGATATTTATATCAAAGCATTTTATGGGCATTGCAAACTATCAAAAGGGAGAGCATGGGTCTGCTTTATTATCACGATGCCACTGTCCTACTCCCCTCTCCCTGTCGGTCTTTCATTTTCCTTTTATATCTGCAAGTGTTATCACATAGGGCTGAATGGCTTTCCCACCACCAAATCACCATGATTGTTAACCATAATCACCCATTAGCCAACTATAAAGTGTTTATAGTTGTTTTCTCAAAATCACCATTACTACATCTTTTATCAACTGCCAACAGTAAAACACAGGAGCAGCCATTAGATATTTACATGCAAAGTCTGTTATGGGCAATGCAGGTCAGTTTATAGATATTTTTAATCAATCTGTTCAGACATGCTGTTAAACACCTCTGCAGCAGGTGGAACTTGAATGGCTTTCTCACCACCAAATCACCATGACTTTTTTTTTCATTTTTAGTGATCAGTCACCAGATATTTAGAAGTTTACATGCAAACTGATCATGGGCAGTGCAAACCATCAAAACTGAGGGGGTGGGGAGATAGGGAGTGTATGGGAGAACAGGAAAGGACTTAACCAATCTGGTCTAGTGTATTTCTTGTTGGGTCCACTTAATTTATTTTTCATCAGTATGTTAAAACATGATTTGACACGTGTGGAGTTGGAACGTGAATCCAGCTGTTCTGGCTTAGAGATGGGAACACTATCACCGTGCTTTAAGAACCCTCAGCTCTGCTTTATTTTATCTTGCATCAACCTGTTCAGACATGTTATGACGCATGTCTATGGTTTGGGACTTGAACTCGAACCTCCTGGGTCAGATGTAGAGACTTATCGCTTTGTCACAAAAGCCTTTTAGGGTCTGCTAGATTTTATTTTACTCTTAATTATCCTGGTCAAGGATTTTCATGCCCACCTCTGGAGCAGGTGGAACATGAGCTGGGTCCTCTTGGTTCAGAGGTAGGGACACTACCAATGACAGTGAGTGACCATAAAATCAGAAAATATGAGAAACGTAGTTTGCAGGACTCCAGACTGTGTTGGGAAACCTAAATGGATTTCAAATTCATTGCCTGAACCACTTGGTCATGCCTATAAGACACTAATTGAGGAATCTTCATATACACCAGGAATTCTTGCAAATGTTTCTGCCTGGTTTTGAATCGGGGTCTCTTGCATGTGCAGTGATTATGATAACCACTTCACTCCAGAAACGAGACGCTAGGGTCTGCTTTACGTTTTTTTCTCAATATCCAGAAGTGCTATTACACACAACTGAGTGACTTTCCCACCAACAAAATAATTTTATTTGTTTTATTTCTCTTTCAACTACCACAGTAATCACTTGTGTAGCCAATCTATGGTCTGCTTTACAAAGGGCTCAGGTGAGGAATTCAACTGGTCAGGTCATCGCCTCATCTGCCCAAGGGATCACCACCTCAACCAGCTCCATAAGGCGATTAATTTGTGATTTCCCATGGACCTTATAGGTGTTATGACAGAAACCATGTCTCCAGAGCACGAGCCTGGACATTAGATCACCCATCTGTTGACATCTATCACAATATCACTCTTCCCCACTCACCAGCAGCCTTACAAATCTTTTATTCAAAACAAAGCTACTAATATCATCACCAATAACAGTGAAAACTGTTTTGAATGAGTTTGCGAAAGTTATTTGGGATTACATTGCTATTCACATCATTGATTCCAGAAGTGAATTAAATGACAGTTAATGAACTTGTAAAATTCCATACTACCTTTGAAAAGTTTGAAATTCCTGCTTCCATCATTCAAGGAGAAATCATTCTTTTTTAAAACATGTTTGCGAGTCTTAAAATATGAAAGCAAAACTATTTATTGACACCAGCAACACCCAAGCAAAGTTCTTTCCTGAAATGAAATGTGGAAAACATTCTATATGTTTCTAATATTTTTATTTCTGTACCACAAGATAAATTAAAATATTTATTTCTGATCATCCGCGTATTACAAGAGCTTCATAATATACAGTTTTTCAAGTTTTGTTGTACTTGTGTTATTGCATTCAAACATGAGAGAAGAGACCTTTAGAAAGCAATTCTGGTCTTTTGCTAATTTCAGTTATTGAAAAATATGTTGTTGGAAAAGCGCAGCAGGTCAGGCAGCATCCAAGGAGCAGGAGAATCAACGTTTCGGGCATAAGCCCTTCTTCAGGAATGAGGAAGGTGTGCCAAGCAGGCTAAGATAAAAGGTAGGGAGGAGGGACTTGGGGGAGGGGCGTTGGGAATGCGATAGGTGGAAGGAGGTTAAGGTGAGGGCCACCCCCTCTCCGGCCTATCACCCTCATCTTAACCTTCTTCCACCTATCGCATTCCCAGCGCCCCTCCCCCAAGTCCCTCCTCCCTACCTTTTATCTTAGCCTGCTTGGCACACCTTCCTCATTCCTGAAGAAGGGCTTATGCCCGAAACGTTGATTCTCCTGCTCCTTGGATGCTGCCTGACCTGCTGTGCTTTTCCAGCAACACATTTTTCAGCTCTGATCTCCAGCATCTGCAGTCCTCACTTTCTCCTAATTTCAGTTATTTCCAATTTATGCAAATCAACATAACAAATTTGTTTATATTTTATTAATTGTAAGTACTATAGATTTCATGGTTTTGCTAGTTTTATTTAATTATGCATTGAAATTTCTAAAAGCATCTTAAAAGAAAGATGAATATTTTGAAAACCTTTTGCTGTTATTTGTATTTTATGAACATTGACTATTTTTGAATTAAGCTTTTATTATATGTGGCTCTTTTGCAAGAATTATGGTTTTAAATTTATTTATAATTATTTTACTTTAGCAGATGAGCATCAAACAAAATCAAGTGGTCAGCAAACTCAAAAAGAAAGCAACCATAAATTACCAAAATGGGTAAGAAATTATTTCATAATCGATGAATTGAGTCTAGCAGTGAGCAGATTGTCTTCTGTCTGACATTGGTCGTGTGTACTGCACTTTCTTTGTTGAAGAACCTGTCATATTTCAATACAGGTTGGGAGTTGAAAATGTTTGTTCCTCTGGTGACCAATGGTGTTATGTAAAATTTCCTTATGCTGTACCAAAGCAGTTGCTTGTGTCTGCAAGGGAGACACAAGCATAGGGAGTCTGCAAGACTTTGTGCTTTAAGAGAAACTTAAACAATTCAGTTTAAATAATATTTGTATTGGGGAATGCAAGGCAGGAGTGGGTTGTATGTGCAAGGTTTAAAACTACAATTCCAAAAAGTAATTTTTAAATATCTCAAGCTGGTCATCTAAATTTGTTGATACCAGTATAGCTTGGTTTGCTGGTTGAGAATTTATTAAGCAAAGAGGCAGTCTTTTCCCCAAGGTAGGGGAGTCCAAAACTAGAGGGCATAGGTTTACGGTGAGAGGGGAAAGATTTAAAAGTGACCTAAGGGTTAGCTCTTTTACAAGGTGGGTGGTGTGTGAATGGAATGTGGCAGAGGAAGTGGTGGAGGCTAGTACAATTGCAACATTTAAAAGGCGTCTGGGTGGGTACACGAATAGAAAGGGTTTGGGGGGATCTGGGCCAATTTGTAGCAAATGGGGCTAGATTAATTTAAAATATCTGGTCGGTATGGACCAGTTGAACCAAAGGGCCTGTTTCCGTGCTGTATGTCTCTGTGACTCTATGACTGTGTAAAGGGTTAGTTCAAAACTGTTCAGAACCACTGAACTTAAAAACAAGCCAAAACAGTAAAGGAAAAGGTAAATGCATAAGTGAGCCAGAGTTGTTTGGCCTGCTCGTGATTTTGTATAGGTGCCCAAAGCAAATCCATTCCACTTACTTCTCTCTCTTTTGGAATTCAGGGGGAATTTTCAAGATAGAAGCTTGTAACAAGTGAAATGCCACAAGAATCGATGAGGCCACACCCGTTCACAATATATATTAATGAATTGGATGATGGAAGTGCATGTACTGCCAATTTGTTGATAGAAGTTGGGAAGGCAAATGGTGAGGATGACATTGCTCAGAGGGATATAGGCAGGTTAAATAAATTGGCACAAACTTGGCTAGTGGAATACAATGTGGAAAAATGAGGTTATGCACTTTGACTGGAAGAAAAGAGGAGTTAAATGTCATTTGAATGGAGGAAGAACGTAGAAAGCTGCTGTATAGAGAGAATAGTGCATGAATCACATGGCAAATGGAATTCTGGTCTTTATTTCAAAGGAAATGGAATATAAATATAGGTGTCTTACTAAACTACATAGAAGATACAACACAGACCACACCTTGAATAGTCTGAGCACTTTTAGTTCCCTTATCTCAGGAAAGAAATACTGACATTCTGAGGCAATTCAGGAAAGGTTCATGAGGTTGATCCCGAGTATGGAAGAATTTTCTTATGAGGAGGCTGAGAGTAGGTTAGGTGTGCAGTCATAAGAGTTTATGGGAATGAAAGGTGACCTTATTGAAACATTATTGAAAATTCTTGGGAAACTTGACTCGGTGGATGTGGAGTGGGTTGTTTTCCCTTTATGGAAGTGTCTAGGATCAGAGGACATAATCTCAGAGCAAAGCATCTCCCATTTAAGATAGAGATGAAGAAGATTTATTTTTCTTTGAGGGTAGTGAGTCTGTAACAAAGTCATAGCAGCAATGGACTCAGAACAGAAACACTTACACCTTGTGCTTTGTGGCCATGACAGTTAGTTTTAGTCAGTGGATAACAGTATATGTAGTAAAGCAAAATCAGTGATTGCAGGTAAGATAATGGAGAAATGGAGAGGTACTGGACTGGGGAGCCTGGCTAAATCCCTAACTGGGGGAGCTGGGCCAATTTTACCAACAAGCAATTTTGAGGTAGGCGGTTAAGAAGTCAGTGATTTATAAAATTGAGAGGCATAGATAAGGTGAATAGCAAATATCCTTTCCTTGGAGTAGGGGAATTCAAAACTAGAGGTCACAGTTTTAAGGTGAGGAGGAAAGATTTACAAGTGATCTTGTGTAGTTACAACATTGAAAAGACATTTGGACAGCTACATGAAAAGGAAAGGTTTACAGTGAGTTGGGCCAAACATAGGCTAGTGGGACTGGACAAGTTTGGGAACTGAGAAGGACCGAAGGATCTGTTCCGTGTTGTATGACTCTGAGATGTGTGTGAAAATATGGAACAATGTAGCACCAAACACAACAATGGAAAGTCCTTTTTAGTAGTGAGTTTGTGAAATAAACATGCAGTGTTAGATGATATATTTCGCAAAATCTGAGTGGACCAACCAAGTTATACAATTATATCAGACATGCCCTGATATACACAGTCTGTGCAGAAATGGCCAGGAGCTAAACCCCATGTCACTGAGTTTTTGGTGGAATTCCGAAAGTCTCTTCTCTAATAAGTGATTAAGCCTGCTCTACCTTTTCTGAGCATGTGAATGTCCTGTATGCAGGAAGAAGGGCATTCATTAGGCTGAGATTTGAAAAGAATTTCAGTGAGCCTTTTGGAATTGCACAAAACCATTAGGAAGAGTTTTTATCCAGGAGGCATGGTACAATAGAAGAGAGAAGGGCAGAAAGAATGAAAATGTAGAAACCGAAGTAGGCTGTTTACAGCAAGGTAATTAATTAGCTCTTATTATGCAACATGAAATCTGAAATAGCCCTGAAACCTCGTTGGCTCCTCAATGCATGCTCCAGAAACTCAGCTCTTGTACATCCTGCGAATTGAACTCCCACAGCATTTATGCTGATATTATTAGCTAGTCTATGTGTAATTTGAAGGTGTATGTTAGTGCTATATTACCCATATTACATGCATTTCTAATTTCCTGATTTACACAGTTTTCAACGTTATCAGATATTAAAGCAGAATTAGGCCATTCAGCCCGTCGTGTCTACTCTGCCATTTGATCATGGCTGATGTGTTTCTCAACTTCATTCTCCTGCCTTGATCCCCTTACCAATCAAGAACCTAACCTCTTCTGTCTTAAATACACTCAATAAATTGGCCTCCACAGCCCTCTGTGGCATTGAGTTCCACAGATTAATCACCCTCTGGCTGAAGAAATTCCTCCTCATCTGAATTCCAAAGGGTCATTCCTTCACTATGAACCTGTGCCCTCGGATCCACATCTCTCCTACTCATGGAAACCTTTCGTCCATGTCCACTCTATCCATGCCTCTTAGCATGCTGGAAGTTTCAATCCGATCCAGCCTCATCCTTCTAAACTCGAGTAAGTACAAACCCAGAGTCCTCAGCCGTTCCTCATAAGACAAGTCTTCAACCCTGTAATCATTCTTGAGAGTCTACTCATGACCCTCTACAATGCCAGTACATCCTTCCATAGATACTTGGTCCAAAATTGCTAACCATATTCCAAATGTGATCTGACCAGAGCTTTATACAGACTCAGCAGTACATTTCTGTTCTTGTTTTCTTGCCCTATTGAAATGAATGCTAACATTCTGGGTAATCCAAGATGGAGGACGGGAAAAAGTTCTGGCTGAGGGAGCTGCTTTTTTTGAGGTATTTTAGG
The DNA here is from genome assembly GCF_004010195.1 of Chiloscyllium plagiosum. Classification (NCBI taxonomy): domain Eukaryota; kingdom Metazoa; phylum Chordata; class Chondrichthyes; order Orectolobiformes; family Hemiscylliidae; genus Chiloscyllium; species Chiloscyllium plagiosum. Next base: position 50,477,479 of record NC_057719.1, read on the forward strand.
TGTTGGAGGTGATTTCCTCGAATTCCAGGAGCAGCAATTACTGCTTTATATGCTGTTGCGTTGTTTAGGAACTTTAGAAAAAAAAAGTCAAAACAACGCAGTTTAAAAGGGAGAAGAGCAGACAAAGGAAGCACATAGAGTCAAAGAGTCATAGAGATGTACAGCATGGAAACAGACCCTTCGGTCCAACCCGTCCATGCCAACCAGATATCCCAACCCAATCTAGTCCCACCTGCCAGCACCCGGCCCATATCCCTCCAAACCCTTCCTATTCATATACCCATCCAAATGCCTCTTAAATGTTGCAATTGTATCACCCTCCAGCACATCCTCTGGCAGCTCATTCCATACACGTACCACCCTCTGTGTGAAAACGTTGCCCCTTAGGTCTCTTTTATATCTTTCCTCTCTCACCCTAAATCTATGCCCTCTAGTTCGGGACTCCCCCACCCCAGGGAAAAGGCTTCGCCTATGTATCCTATCCATACCCCTCATAATTTTGTAAACCTCTATAAGGTCACCCCTCAGCCTCCGACGCTACAGGGAAAACAGCCCCAGCCTGTTCAGCCTCTCCCTGTAGCTCAGATCCTACAACCCTGGCAACATCCTTGTAAATCTTTTCTGAACCCTTTCAAGTTTCACAATATCTTTCTGATAGGAAGGAGACCAGAATTGCATGCAATATTCCAACAGTGGCCTGTCAACCACTGAGGTCAGGCTCACTGGTCTATAGTTCCCTGGCTTGTCTTTACCGCCCTTCTTAAACAGTGGCACCACGTTAGTCAACCTCCAGTCTTCCAACACCTCACCTGTGACTATTGATGATACAAATACCTCAGCAAGAGGCCCAGCAATCATTTCTCTAGCTTCCCACAGAGTTTTCGGGTACACCTGATCAGGTCCTGGGGATTTATCCACTTTTAACCGTTTCAAGACATCCAGCACTTCCTCCTCTGTAATCTGGACATTTTGCAAGATGTCACCATCTATTTCCCTATAGTCTGTATCTTCCATATAATTTTTCACAGTAAATACTGATGCAAACTATTCATTTAGTATCTCCCCCATTTTCTGTGGCTTCACACAAAGGCTGCCTTGCTGAACTTTGAGGGGCCCTATTCTCTCCCTAGTTACCCTTTTGTCTCTGGATTCTTGTTATCTCATTTCTGAAGGCTTCCCATTTTCCAGCCGTCCCTTTACCTGCGAACATCTGCCTCCAATCAGCTTTTGAAAGTTCTTGTCTAATAGCATCAAAATTGGCCTTTCTCCAATTTAGAACTTCAACTTTTAGATGTGGTCTATCCTTTTCCATCACTATTTTAAAACGAATAGAGTTATAGTCGCTGGCCCCAAAGTGCTCCCCCACTGACACCTCAGTCACCTGCTCTGCCTTATTTCCCAAGAGCAGGTCAAGTTTTGCACCTTCTCACCATGTGCAGTGCAGGAGAGAGAGAGAGAGAGAGAACCATCTTGGTTATCGCCTTTGCTGTTTGAATTCGTGTATCGTTGGACATCGGAGTGCATCTGGGAAAATTAACAAACAGTGAAATTCACAACTAATCTTGGAGTAACTGTTGGGCGAAGTTCACAGCACAGAATCAGATAAGTTAATTGTTGTTTTAAGTCTGTCCAAGAGAAAGGCTGTAGTAGTGAGTATAGTGGTTTCTTTCTTGATTATATGTTTTTTGGAGATAAGTCTCTTGATTAAACTTAAATTATAAGCCATAGCTATTTATTTAACCTGGGGCAGAGTTTGTAGTTGAATAAGACGGTGTTATTTTCTCGGTCTGTAGATTGTGAAGGTGCAAAAATGGCCTTTGCAGTGACATGGCAGCATCCAAGGAGCAGGAGAATCGACGTTTCGGGCATGAGCCTTTCTTCAGGAAAGAAGGGCTCCTGAAGATTTCCTGAAGAAGGGCTCATGCCCGAAACGTCGATTCTCCTGCTCCTTGGATGCTGCCTGACCTGCTGCGCTTTTTCAGCAACACATTTTCAGCTCTGATCTCCAGCATCTGCAGTCCTCACTTTCTCCTTTGCAGTGATATGTACTTCTTGTCAAATGTGGGAGTTTAAAGAGAGTTTAAGGGTTACTGTGGATTATATCTGCCATAAATGCTGTTGGATGTGAATCTTATCAGATTGAGTGAATCGGTTGGAGAGACAGATAGAAGCGATGAGGAATTTGCAACAGCAACAGTATGTGATGGATGGTAGTTATAGGAAGGGGGGAAAGTCTCAGATACAGTCACACAGATGAGTTAACTCCAGGAAGGGTGAGAGAGGTCGGCACCTAGGGCAGAAGTCTTTTGTAAATATACCAATGTCAAACAGTATGGCTGTTTTGGAAAATGTAGGGGGTGATGGATTCTCAGGGGATCGTAGCACGAACAGCCAAGTTTCTGGTATTGAGACTGGCTCTAATGCAACGAGGGGTACGTCAGCTTCCAAGAGATCAATTGTGTTAGGGGATTCTGTAGTCCGAGGTACAGACAGACGTTTCTGTGGCCAGCAGAGAGAAAGCAGAATGGTGTGTTGTTTCCCTGGTGCCAGGATCAAGGATGTCTCAGAGAGTGTGTAGAATGTTCTCACGGGGGAGAGGGGCCAGCAGGAGGTCATTGTCCACATTGGAACCAACGACATTGGAAGGGAAAAGGTTGAGATTCTGAAGGGAGATTACATAGGGTTGGGCAGAAATTTAAAAAGGAGGTCCTCAAGGGTAGTAATATCTGGATTACTCCCAGTGCTATGAGCTCGTGAGGGCAGGAATAGAAGGATAGAGCAGATGAATGCATGGCTGAGGAGCTGATGTATGGGAGAAGGATTCACATTTTTGGATCATTGGAATCTCTTCTGGGGTAGAAGTGAGCTACAACTGAGAACAGAAGTGAGTCAAACAGTCAGGGCAGGGAGGGACAAGGTAGGACTAATACATTAAACTGCATTTATTTCAATGCAAGGGGCCTAACAGGGAAGGCAGATGAACTCAGGGCATGGTTAGGAACGTGGGATTGGGATATCATAGCAATTACGGAAACATGGCTCAGGGATGGGCAGGACTGGCAGCTTAATGTTCCAGGATACAAATGCTACAGGAAGGATAAAAAGGAAGGCAAGAGAGGAGGAGGGGTGGCATTTTTGATAAGGGATAGCATTACAGCTTTGCTGAGGGAGGATATTCCCGGAAATACATCCAGGGAAGTTATTTGGGTGGAACTAAGAATTAAGAAAGGGATGGTCACCTTATTGGGATTGTATTATAGACCCCCCCCCCTACCAGTCAGCGGGAAATTGAGAAACAAACTTGTAAGGGGATCTCAGCTTTCTGTAAGAATAATAGGGGAGTTATGGTAGGGGATTTTAACTTTCCAAACATCGACTGGGACTGCCATAATGTTAAAGGTTTAGATGGAGAGGAATTTCTTAAGTGTGTACAAGACAATTTTCTGATTCAGTATGTGGATGTACCTACTAGAGAAGGTGCAAAACCTGACCTACTCTTGGGAAATAAGGCAGGGCAGGTGACCGAGGTGTCAATGGGGGAGCACTTTGGTGCCAGCGACCATAATTCTATTAGTTTTAAAATAGTGATGGAAAAGGATAGACCAGATCTAAAAGTTGAAGTTCTAAATTGGAAATAGGCCAATTTTGAGGGTATGAGGCAAGAACTTTCGAAAGCTGATTGGAGGCAGATGTTCGCAGGTGAAGGGATGGCTGGAAAATGGGAAGCCTTCAGAAATGAGATAACAAGAATCCAGAGTAAGTATGTTCCTGTCAGGGTGAAAGGGAAGGCTGGTAGGTATAGGGAATGCTGGAAGACTAAAGAAATTGAGGGTTTGGTTAAGAAAAAGAAGGAAACATACGTCAGGTATAGACAGGATAGATCAAGTGAATCCTTAGAAGAGTATAAAGAAAGTAGGAGTATACTTAAGAGGGAAATCAGGAGGGCAAAACGGGGACATGAGATAGCTTTGGCAAATAGAATTAAGGAGAATCCAAAGGGTTTATTTACAAATACATTCAGGACAATAGTATTCCATTTGCCATTTTCCAGTCCTCTGGGATTCCTGAAAATCACCATCAGTGCCTCACATCTATTTCCGTCAGAACTCTGGGGATAGTCCATCTAGTCTGGATAATTTAACCACCTTTTTATCTTGCAGCTTCCCCAGCACCTTCTCCTTTGTGATGGTCAGTACTCCCACCTCTACCCCCTGACTGGCTCAGTGGTTAGCACTGCTGCCTCACAGCACCAGCATCCCAGGTTCAATTCCAGCCTTGGGAGACTGTGTGGAGTTTGCACATTCTCCCTATGATTGCGTGGGTTTCCTCCGGGTGCTCTGGTTTCTTCCCATAGTCCAAAGATGTGCAGGTCAGGTGAATTGGCCGTACTAAATTGTCCATAGTGTTAGGTGCATTAGTGAGAGGGAAATGAGTCTGAGTGGGTTACTCTTTGGTGTTGACTTGTTGGGCCAAAGGGCCTGTTTCCACGCTGTAAGGAATCTAATCTAATCTAAACTCTGGTATGCTGCTGGTGTCTTGCACTGTGAAAACTGATGCAAAGTATTTATTCCGTTCTTCTGCTATTTCTTAGCTTCTTATTACTACTACTCGTTTTCCAGTGATCCAATGTCCATTCTTGCCTTCTTAAATTTGTGACATATAAAAAAAATCTTGCAGTCTTTGTTTATATTATTGGCTGGTTTACTCTCATATTTCATCTGCTCTGAAAATAACCTGTATTGATGAAGTTAGTGGCTGTCACCAATGACTTTACGGTTTACCTGTGATGTCACTGTTTTGTGCTAAGCCACTGATCCTGGGTTTCAATTTACCCTGTTAAGTAAACCATACAAATTATGAATTGTCTCCTTAAATATTTGCCAGTATTTGCTTACTGTCTTACCTGCTAATCTATCTACCCCATCCACTTCAGCTAACTCTGTCCTAATTTCATTGTAATTCCCTTTGTTTAAGTTAAATATACTTGTTTTGGACCCAAGTTTCTTGCTCTTGAACTGAATTTTAAGTTCTTGCCACTTCCTGGGGGATCTTTGACTCTGAGTTTATTTATTAAACCTGCTTCATTATCTATTACCAGATCCAGATTAGCCTGTTCCCTGGTTGACTCCATGAAACATTGCTCTCAAAGTATCCCTCATGCGCTGTCTGAGTTTGTTGTCAGAACTACCTTTTCTAACTTGATTGACCAAACAACATGAAAGTTAAATTCACCCATAATTATAACTCCCTTTTTACACGCTCCTATTATTTGTTGATTTATAATTTTTTCTGTGGTTATCTTTTAGGTGCCTAAACACTAATTCTACCAGTGTTTTCTTTACTATTATTTACTTCCATACAAGTGGACTGTTTATCACCTGAGCTTGGGCCATCTCTCATGACTGTCCTCATTTGATCCCTTATTAATAGTGCTACTCCACTGCCTTTGCCTTCCCTCCACTCTTTCTGAAAGTTAAATTCACAGTTCTGATCTCTTGTAACTATGTCTTTGTAATGGCTACAAGATAATTTACTTCAATTTGTGTCATCAGTTCACACCAAATTTTCCCTCAAAAACTCTGGAGCTGGATTTGTAGTCTGCTGTTTATCTTCTTCCCGATCTCTTGAAAGTTGATTGGAGGATCCATTTTCCTTTCTAAGTCATTGCGTCAATATATACTACATCTTCTGATTGTTGTCTGTCCTTGTTGACCGCTGTGCACCTGCTCTGACACAAAGATTTACCAATACAAAAAAAAACTAGGCTTCCTAATTAAAGAGAGAAAGACTTGGATTTTTACAGCAAACTCAAAATGCTCAGAATGACTTAAGTGCTTTTAGTCACTTGAAACTCACTGAAGAAAATTTCTCAAGAAATGAGAAAGCAAGTCGGCCATTTGTTTTGAAAATCTTTTCTTGATTCCAATTTTGTAGATTTAAAAATTTACTGATTGATTTTGCATTTTATAAAAAGCAGCGTTCAAATTCGAATCATGAACAACTAACTGAAGGATGCCTTCTGATGGAGCCAGGAGATGGCAGCACACACGAAGGTATAACCATGCACAGACATTTTCGATTTGGTTTTTCGTATGTTCTGAGAGTATAAATATGTGAAATAGATTCAAGGTTTACAGTTACTCAGTTTAAAATGTGTGTTCTCTTTCAGTTAATAGAGCAAAATAGGCACGCAAGGAGTTTAGTTATGATTGATATAAATATTGCTTTATGCAAATCCCACCAGAAATGCAATTTTAAGAGCAGATGATAAACTTAGTTTCTGTTATAATCGATGAATTTTGTGCTTTACATATGATAGTGGCTACAGCGCAACGTTTGTTTAATTTTGAAACTAGAAGTATAGGGACAAGAGTAAATCATTCAGCCCCTTGAACCTTTTTTCTCATTCAGTTATATAGTGACTCATTTATATCTTTATTTTGTTTATTCATCATGTAGCTTTAACCTTTAATATGTTGCCTCGCTAAAAATCATCAGTCTCATTTGTAACTTTCAGTTGATCAAGAACCAGCAGTCATTTTGGGGACAGTACATATGTCAATTAACCTGTTAATGAAGAAGTGGGCTCAATTTTACCAGTCTTTTGAGAAAGGGTTGAGGGCAGGTTTGACGATTGATGGGCCTGTAAGATAATGAGGAAAGTGGGAGATGGAGTGCTTGATATCTTCCCACTGCCTTGCCATCCAGCTAATGGTATGTAAGGTTTGGATGCCTTTCCTGCCCAGAGGCCAATTAAAGCCTGAAGGCATTAGTATATTTTAAGCAGAAATGTGCCTTCCACTGAGAGGTGAGCCCACTATTCTGGGCACTTTTTGGCCCAAAGAAGTGTCCTACAGAGATTGTGGGTGCCACATTAGCTGTGGCTTCACTTGCCCTCACCAACTCCTCTCTTTCCATTAGACTGTTGCCTGGCCTGCCTGATTGGCCTTGATAACCCCAAATCACTTGTAACTGCTCCTTCCAGAGTGTCTGTTTTACCTGCTGCAGGTTTAACCCAGTTGGCAGAGTGCTGACGACTCTGCTGACTCTAATTAATAGCTGGATGCTAACTCTCAAGGTTATACTCCCTTATATTGGATTCTCTCAGAGTCCACTTGCCACTAAACAACACTTTCCTCTACCACAGTGAAAGTATTGTTTTCCCTTTACATAAGTATTTTTATGAATTATCCTGATATGTGCAAGACAAAAAAACTTGGAAATATGAAAAAGATTGTTTTGTGCTCTCTCTCTATTTTTCAACATCCTTTAATCATTTTAAGCAGTACTTCATTAACTAGATCTGGTGGGTTGGTGGGGAATGCCATTTTTTCAGACTATGCAATCTGTCCCCTAATTTTGCCCTTTCACCCAAGCAATGTTCTGTCAATCTGCTCTACATTTCCTCAAAACTAATATGTTTTCCTGTAGTATGGTGCCCAGAACTGTATGTAGTACTCCAAATGCAGCCTAACAAAAGCTTTATATCACTATAACACACCTTTTTTTGGTTTGAGTTTCCTTATCAAAAAGACCAGAATTTCACCCAAGTGTTTGTTTGTACCCGTGCTTTGTTTTTAGTAATTTCTGTAAACGCACCTTAAGTGGTCTCTTCTTCCAGTTCTTAGCTTCACATTGTTTGGAAAATATGTTGGTATGTCTGACCTGTATACAAAGACATTATCTCACATCAGCCAAATTGAATTTCATTTGCCACAATGGTACCTATTCATATAGTTATTTAGTAGTGTAGAACTTGAGCCTTGCTGAAAAAAGACGCCTTCTGCCAAAGCTTTTTGTCTTGTACTCACCAGGATAGATGAGAAGAAGATGAATATAAATGGAAAATGACATTTATAATGTGGGAGAGGGAAGTGTTAATTGGTTGGCAAATGAACTCTGGTGGAGATGTTGCCATAGAGAATTCACCAGTTCATGACAACTGACAATTAACTGCTGAGCTTTGTGTAAAATTTTAAACCCTGCAGGTTGAGTCTAGTCAAAGTATTAGCTTGGAAAGTGATCCAGCTGTCTCACATTTTGTTGAGTTAAAGCAAGTGTTGAGTGTGCACATGTTCTTTGTCTCTCAAAATGTGTGGTCACCTCAAATTTCCCTTACTTCTGTGCAGCGCAGATCCCTCTCCCTGACCAGTTCCCTTTGCTTTGATGTCAGCTTCAACCCTCAGACTCATAGCCATCAGCATGACCCCTCCGGCCTGGACATTGCCTATCCAATACATACTGGCCTGAATCCATGGTTCTGGAACTGACTCCATCCTGCCAAGCCATCCATCTCCCCAGCTCTCAAACCCCACCCCACCCAAATATGTCCAGATCAGAAATCTAAATCAAAATTGTTGTTTTCTAATTTCATCTGAACAAGATTACTATTTTCTAATTCCAGTCGGTAGGATGCAAGAGTTGTTCTTAACTATGAAAGAAACAAATTATAATATGCAGTTGGTGTCATGCATTTCCAACTTTGTAATTGAGAGTCCTACTTTAGATTACCTCTGTAGTACGTATTGGGTTGAGGCAACATAGCTGACGAGGGAAGTCAGGGATAGCATAGAAGCAAAAGAGAAGCAAAAAATGTGCTGAATGACAGTGGGAAACAGGAGGATTAGGAAGCTTTCAAAGACCAATAGAGGACAATGAAAAAAGAAATAAGGAGGGAGAAAATTAAATATGCGGGTAAGCTAGCCAATCATATAAAGGAAGACTGTAAGAGTTTCTTTGGATATATAAAGAGCTAAAGATAGGCAAAAGTGGATACTGAGCCACTGGAAAATGATGTTGGAGAGATAGTAGACAGGAACAAGGAAATGGCAGAGGAACTGAACAATTACTTTGCGTTTGTCTTCACCGTGGAAGACAAGCGTAATATCCTAAAAATTCAAGAGAGTGAGGGGCCAGAGCTGAGTATGGTGGTCATCATAAGGAGAAGGTGCAAGAAAAACTGAATGGCCTGAAGGTGGATAAATCACCTGGACCAGATGGACTACACCTCAGAGTTCTAACGGAGATAGCTGAAGAGATAGTGGAGGCATTAGTGGTGATCTTTCAGGAATCAATAGAATCAGGTAGAGTCCCAGAGGACTGGAAAATTGCAAACGTGACACCCCTGTTTAAAAAGGGAGTAAATCAAAAGATGGAGAATTACAGACCTTGGTCGTGGGTAAGATCCTGGAATCCATTGTGAAGGGTGAGATTTCTGAATACTTGGAAGTGTATGGTAGAATAGGACAAAGTCAGCCTAGTTTCATCAAAGGGAGGTGATGCCTGATAAATCTGCTAGAATTCTTTGAAGAAGTAACAAACAGGTTAGACCAAGGAGAATAAATGGATATTATCTACCTGGATTTCAAGAAAGCCTTTGTCAAGGTGCCACACAGGAGGCAACTGTGTAAGATAAGGGCTTATGGTATCAGAGGCAAAGTACTAGCCTGGATAGAAGCTTGGCTGTCTGGCAGGAAGCAGAGAGTGAGGATAAAAGGGTCCTCCTCAGCTTTGCAACCAGTGACAAATGGTGTTCTGCAAAGCTCAGTGTTGGGACCACAACCTTTCACTTTCTGTACTAACGATCTGGATAAAAGAACTGAGGGCATTCTTGCTAAGTGTGCAGATGATACAAAGATAGGTAGAAGCACAGGAGGCGGGGTGGGGAGGGAGCTGCAGAAGGAATTTGGACAGGTGAGGAGAGTGGACAAAGAAGTGACAGATGGAGTACGTGATGGGAAAGTGTGAAGTTATGCACTTTGGTAGGAAGAATAGAGGCATGGGCTATTTCTGAATGGGGAGAAAATTCAGAAGTCTGAAGTGCAAAGAGACTTGGGAGTTCTAGTGCAGGATTATCTCAAGATAAACTTGTAGGTTGAAAGGCAAATATAATGTTGACATTTATTTTGAGAGGACTTGAATATGCAAGCAGGGATATACTTCTGAGGCTCCATCAGGTTCTGGTCAGACCACATTTGGAGTATTGTGTGCTATTTTGTGCTCCATATCTCAGGAAGAATGTATTGGGCCTTGGACTGCGTTCAGAGGATGTTCATGAAAATGGTCCCAGGAATGAAAAGCTTAATGTGAGGAAAATTTGAGGACTCTGGGTCTATACTCGATGGAGTTTAGCAGGATGAGGAGAGATCTGATTGAAACATACAGAATACTGAATGGCCTGGAAGGAGTGGATGTTGGGAAAATGTTTCCATTGGTAGAACAGACTGGGACCTGAGGGCACAACCTTAGAGCAAAGTGAAGACCTTTTAGAATGGAGATGAGGAGAAACCTCTTCAGCCAGAGAATGATGAATCTATGGGAATTCATTGCCACAGAAGGCTGTGGAGGCAAGGCCGTTGAGTGTATTTAAGACTGAGATAGGTTCATGATTGTCAAGGGGATCAAGGGTTACGGGAAGGAGGTGGGAGAATGGAGATGAGAAACTGATCAGTTTCCAAGAGTGTGGTACTAGAAAAGCACAGCTGGTCAGTTTCTCCTGCTCCTCGGATGCTGCCTGGTCTGCTGTGCTTTGCCAGCACGACATGCTTCGATTTTTATCTCCAGAATCTGCCATCCTCAATTTCTCCTGAGAAACATATCAGCCATGATTGAACGGTGGAGCAGACTCAATGGGCTGAATGGCCTAACTTCTGCTCCTATGTGTTATGGTCTTATGGGATGGTAGGATTGGGTCTATTTAACTTATGGAGGTTTAATAAAATCCTGGAAAGGTAAGTATTCTCCACACCTTACAAGTATACAGATAAATAGAGGGAGGACCACTTCCTTTTCTCAAACCTCCAAGTTAGCTGACACAAGCATGGTAGAAAGATGTTCTGTATAAAGGCATCTGTGGTTGTCTTGGATTAATTATGCTATGTGACTTGCAATGGTAAAATTGTAATCTGAATTCTCATTATGTAGGAAATGATGTTTTGATTTCCCATTATACCAAAGGACAGAAAGAAGCAAAGAAAGCTATTGTCAAGAGGTACGTTGTTTGGCAGCTATTTTAATATCTTGTACTATTTCTGAGTGGAACAAACAAAAATCAATACATAATCTCATCTTCATTCAAACCCATACTCAGAAATGTACCTTTGGTTTGAGAAAAAAAACATGAGATAACTTTTGTGTTAAATTATTTTCCTTTGCTTTGGAAGTGCTGGCTCACTGTACATAACCACATTGTTACAACACGGAGACAACCAAATCAAATTAACTTCGCCCTTCCTGTATTTACAACACAGTAAAATTTAATACTCAATGAGCCTCAAAATTCCCCTAATAGTTCTTAACCAGACTTCTTGAATAACAAATCAGACACCAAGTTTATGGCTTAAACAAAAGAGTTAACAGTTTGTTAATAATACAATAGCATTTACAGAGCAAAATTAAGCAAGGTAATTGAATAAAATTAACGAAGAACTGTGAATGCTTGAAATCTGAAACAAAATAAGAAATTGCTGAAGAAACTCAGGTCTGGCAGCATCTGTGGAGTGAAAGCAGAGTTGATGTTTCAGGTCCAGTGACCCTTCATCAGAAGGTAATCTAATTAATATTTGTGATTTAAACCCAATCTTCTTTGATTCTAATCCCCACTCAGACAGACAGAGAGATGCGTTTAAGCGATAAACTAGGGAAAAGTAAATGAGATGTTGTAAATGGGATCGTATCTTGTTTGGTTTGCTTGATTCTGGTTATTGCAAATAGCTTCCAATAGGCTCTGAGGAATATTCACATTTATAATTGAGATTCTGTTCTCTTTACTTTCTAATCATCTTCCCTTATTGATTATTGTACCTGCAATGATTCATGAACAAGAACATTCAGAACCTTTCACCATTTAAAACCCATTCCGCCTTTCTTTTTTTCTACCAAAGAGAATAATTTGGTTCTTGGTTACATTAAATTCCACCTGTCCATTGCCTGGCTTGTCCAGGTCCCTTGAAAGCCTCCTTGCATTTTTCTCTTTACTTTGTACTCCCACCTGATTCTGTCATCACTAATCTTGGAACCATTGCAAATTGTTCCCACATCCATATCATTGATGTGGATTGAGGAGCTGTGAGCCTTGCACTGATCCTTGTAGTATTCCATTCGGAGAATGACTTGTTTCTTGCTACTCTCTGCTTTCTGTCTGTTAACCAGTTCTCAATCTGTACTAATACATTGTCCCCAAATCTAATGTTCTAATTTTGTTTACTGACCACTACATGAGGCCTTTTTATTATAAGGCTTTTGAAAGTCCATGTACACTACATCAGGTCCTTGATACATGCTTCTAATAATATCCTGAAAAGACACCAACAGGCTTGTCAAACATAAATTGATTTATGAAAATGAAATTTGATTCTGCCCAACACTACTATTATGTTATAAGCATCTAATGACTGCATCATTTATGGTGGATTCTGATGTCTTCCCCACTAACGACATCAATCGAACAGTTTTGTCGTTCTTCTTTCTCCCTCTTCCCCACCCCTTCTAAAATAGCAGGGTTACTTTTGCCATTTTGCAGTCTGCAGGAACCCTCCCAGAATCTATGGAATTTTGCAAGATAACCACTTGTGCATATGCTATTTTTCTACTCGCATTCTTTAGTACTCTGAGACGTAGCTCATCTGGTACATAAAATTTATCACTTTTCAATTGTTTTAAATTTTCAAGTTCTTTGCTAATACTAATTTCTTTCAGTTCTTCAGTTTCACTTCAATGCCTAATATTTCTGGGAGATTTTATATATCTTATTCCATGAACATAGATGAAAACTAATTGTTTAGTTTCTATGTTCTCCATTATAAATGCTCTTGTCTCCATATATAAAAAAACTACATATTTCCGAGCAATATTTCTCTTTCGCAAGAAGCTCTTGCAGTTCTTCAATCTAATGTTTTTTGTTCGCTTGCAGTCATATTCTCTTTTCCCTTTCTTCATTCATTCTCTTGATTATTCTTTGCTGGGTTTTAAACTGTTCCCATTCCTCAGCCTTACTATTTTTTCTAGCATCCCTCTAAATTATTTCCTTTGACCTAATCTAATATTCAACTTTTTTTTAAACCAGAGATTATTTCTATTCATTTCTGTCTGGGTATTTGTTTTGGAGGCATTAATATTTCTTGTAAGTCATTTACTCCTCCTTTAAATGCCAGCTATTGTCTATCTACTCTGAAATCACTTACTGGATTTTCCCAATCCATTATTGTCAATATGCATCTCATATCTTATTAATTTCCTTTTGTTCAAATTTAGGACCCTATTTACAGAATGAAAAATATCACATTTAAACTTGCTGTGAAATTCTATTATATTATAATCATTATTTTCCAATGACGACTTTACAACAAATCAAAATAGCCTGATTCCTAATTTGTTTTTCCAGTGCATTGCTCTAGAAATCCAGCTGGTGGACACTCCAGGAATTCACCTTCTATGGCTTATTGCTGATTAGGTCGACCAAGTCTGTTTGTAAATTTGAAATTACTTTATTATTGTTGCATTACCACATTACATGCGTCTGATTTCCTGAGTGATATTATGCCCAACATTGCCATTATTATTTTGTAGTTTATTGAACAATTCCCACCAATATTTGCTGACCCCTGCTGTTTCTTAACCCCACCCAAACTGATCGTATATCTTGATCATTTGATCCTCTTTCTTAACATGCTCATCTTGTCTCTGAAAAAGATGCTATTCATTTTCTTTTTCTTTTTGTCTATTCTTTTTAAAAAATGAATGTTCTTGGATACACCATTTCCAATACTGGTCATACTTTAGTGGCAGTTCAATCATAAACAAGTACCTCAATTTGTGCCTTCAAATAATCAACCTTTATTGAAATGCTAAATGAATTTGGATGAAGTGCCTTTAATTCTGATTATTTTATTATTAATCTTAATTCTGATTTTATTTGAGGTTTGTTTTTGCACTGTCTATTTTCCAGTTTTGCTTATTACTTTTGTATTTCAGTTTTGCTTCTCTCCTGTGTGAGGTTCCTCTCTGGTTTCTATACCATTGTCAGGCTGGTTTAAACCCTCCTCAACAGCACGAGCAAATCTTCCTGCGAGGATTAGTCCAGGTCATATTAAGATGCAACAGTAGAAGGAACTTTCTTCTACTGTTTGCACTGTCCACTGCTTGATTTTTACTTTGATACAGATAAGCTGTCTTCTCTTTTCGTTTAATTTATTTATAAAGCGAAGGTATGGCAGGATGGATCAGCGAAACGTGTGCCTGTGGTGTGGGAAGTCATGATGTACCACGTGTCCTTGACAAACAAGCCTGTAAGAAGTGTTAGCAGCTTCACAACCTTGAGTTCCAAGTTTCCAAACTCGAGCAGGGGCTGGAGATACATCTTGTACAGGTCAAACCCAGAACTCGCTCCCGAGTCTCAGAAATCTAATGCCCTTCCTTGTCCTCCAGTTCTCTAGTCTCACATTCCATCAATTAAGTGTAATATTTCTGATGTTTCCTTGCAAATGGGACTTGGAATAATCCTGAGATCATTGCCTTTGAGGCTCTATTTTCTAACCTCCTCCCTAAAATCTGCTTTCAACTCCTAATACCTTTCCTACCTGAGGCCAGACCCCTCCAAAACATTTGAAAAAAGTGGCCCTGACCCTAAGTTTGCTAGTTGTCTTAAGCAACATAGACATTCCAGAAGGGATACAGTTGGTCAAATCACGTAGTTTTAAAGAAAACAGAATTTATATACAAGATTACCGAATGAAACACAAACAAAAGACAACAGAAAAATGAATAACTTAATCTATCTGACAACGCACCAGATCATCCCAACTTATTGCTGTTTCAAATATTTGCAACAATCCCCACCCCATTGCACAAAAGGTAAAATCAAACACAAGGTCTTACAGGAGATAAGTTTGAGGGAGAGTACCAGTCTGAACCTGCTTCTTTGGATCCAGCAGCTTCAGAACACTACTGTGCTAAAACCAAACCAAACCAAACCAGAGAAAAGCTGAGCTGAAAGAACTGGCCACTCCCCCTTCATTGTACAAGTGTTTCTTTTAAAAATACTTAGGCTTTTGCCCACAGTAACTGTTTGCTATAATCAAACTGGCTGTAAAACCATTGAACTTAGACATTTTGGGGGGGGGGGGGGGTGTCTTTTACGACCTCTCTTGGGGGGGGAAAAGAAACAATAACAACATAACCCTGTTAAAAGAGCAGCATCGTTCCACCTCCTCCCTTGAATAAGAAGCACTATCAATACCCAAAGATATTCATTTTAAAACCCCTTAATCTTAAACTGTTAATACTCTACAACACACATATATGTTACATTGACTATAAACATGCAAACATGCACAACTATATTCTGTTTCAGGTCAGGCAGCATCCGAGCAGCAGGAGAATCAACGTTTCGGGCAAAAGCCCTTCATCGGGAATGTGGGTGGCTGAGAGATAAGGATAGGGGGATTCGGGGGGGGGCAGCTGGGAAGGTGATAGGTAGATGCAGGTGGGGATGTGATGGTGATCGGTTGGAGCGGAGGATGGAGTGGAACGGTTGGAAGGAAGATGGACAGGTAGGACAGTTCAAGAGGGCAGTGCTGAATTGCAGGGTTGGATCTGGAATCATATGGGGAGGGAGATGAGGAAACTGGTGAAATCGACGTTGATGCCGTGTGGTTGGAGGTTCTCAAGGCAAAAGATGAGGCATTCTTCCTCCAGGTGTCAGATGGTTAGGATGTGGCAGTGGTGGAGGCCCAGGACTTGAACATACAAGCACCTCATCTACTGTGTCCGTTGCTCTCGATGTGGTCTCCTCTACATTGGGGAGACAGGACGCCAACTTGCAGAATGTTTCAGAGAGCATCTCTGGGGGATACGCACCAAATAACCCCACTGCTCTGTGGCTAACCACTTCAACTTCCCCTCTCTCACCACTAAGGGCATGCAAGTCTTGAGCCTACTACACCACCAAATCTGAGCCACCCAATGCCTGCAGGAAGAATGCCTCCTCTTCCACGTTGGGATCCTCCAACCACATGGCATCAACGTCGATTTCACCAGTTTTCTCATCTCCCCTCCCCCACCTCTTCCCAGATCTGACCATAGAATTCTGCGTCCCTGTCTTGATCTGTCAAACTTCCTTCCCATCTTATCCACTCCCCCTCCGCACCGACATATCACCATCAACCTCACCTGCATCCACATATTGCCTTCCCAGCTACCTTCCCCCCCCCACCCCTCCAACCCAGTCTCCCAATCACTCAATTCTAGGAATTGTAGTACTGCTCTTTTTGTTGATGGCATGGGAAACTCTTGAATTTGCTTTTGCATTCCATGGGGCCATTTGTCCTTGTTCAATAACATGGCTCAGGAAGGTGATTTGGGCTTTGGCAAATTCACTTTTAGCCAGGTTTATCACCAAGCTTGCCTTCTGAAGTCGATCGAACAAGTCTGATAAATGTTGCAAACGTTCATTCCATGTGTGACTAAAAATCACCAGGTCATCCATGTATACGACACTGTTGGGTAATTTGGCAAGGACCTTATTGGTTAGTCTCTGAAATGTGGTTGGCACATTTTTCATACCAAATGGCCTGAATTTAAACTGATATAGTCCATTCGATGTTATGAAAGCTGAACTCGTCTTTGCTCTTTCTGACAAAGATACCTGCCAGTATCCTTTGAGCAAATCTAACTTAGAAATACAAGTTGCTTGTCCCACCTTGTCAACATAGTCTTCCAAACAAAGAATCAGATATGTATCAGCCTTTGTAACTGCATTGACTTTGTGATAGTCCACACACAATCGTTGGGTACCATCTGGCACTATTACTTTGGGTGAGCTCCAGTCACTGTAACTCACTTCGATTATGTCATCTTGGAGCATGCGTTTAATCTCCTTTTGAACCTGTGCAAACTTTAGAGGGTTATGTCCTTAAGGACGTTGCTTAATTGGAATAAAAACATGCATAATTACGTTTGTCCTTTCCTGTTTCTTTCCGCATATCTCCCCATGTGATAGTAATAACTCTTCCAGGTCATTTCAATTTTCATCTGGAAGGTAAGTCCATAATTTATACCAATTTTTGACAACTTCCTCATTGTCCAATTTAATTTGAGGAATGTTCAATTCAGAATCCTCTGAACTTGGTTCTTTCCTCTGTGTTGTAACCAATAACACATTCTTCTCTTGCTTTCCTTCCCTATCAAAATACCTTTTGAACATATTCTCATTACACACACTGTGAGATTTTTTTCTGTCTGGAGTCCTTTTCAAATAGTTCACCTCATGAATTTCCTTTTGACTTGATGAGGTCCAATAAACCTTGCTTTTAAAGGTTCACCAATCACTAGAAGTAACACTAGTACTTTATCCCCAATTGCAAAATTGTGAGTTTTTGATTTCCTGTCTGCTTACTGTTTCATTGTATGCTGTGATACTTTTAAATGCTGCCTAGCCAACTCCCCCACTCTACTTGTCATTCCCTAAAGTTTAACACATAATCCAACTATGTGGTCTCTGAATTCTGACTGACCAATTTGTTCTTAATCAATTTTAGCAGTCCTCTCACTTCATGCCCAAAACCTAATTCAAATGGACTGTATTTGGTCGATTGATTTGGTGCATCTCTGATCGCAAAAAGCACAAATGGAATATCTTATCCCAATCATCTGGATAGCCTTGACTGTAAGCCCTCAACATGGTTTTTAATGTCAGATGCCACCTTTCTAGCACTCCGTGCGACTCTGGATTTATATTTTTTTATTCTATAACTTCCTTGGATAATTTCAATGTGAAATATGACCCTCGATCTGATTGTATCTCTGTGGGTAGTCCATATTTAGTGAAAAATGTGAGTAACCCCTCAAATCCTTTTAGCTGTGATATTGCGTAATGGATTGGCTTCTGGAAATCTAGTAGACACATCCATTATTGATAACAAATACTGATTTCCACTTCTCGTTTTAGGTAGGAGTCCTACACAATCAATTAAGACTCTTGTAAAAGATTCCTCAAATGCAGGAATAGGTATTAAAGATGCAGGTTTTAATACTGCCTGGGGATTTCCAATTACCTGACATGTATGACATATCTGGCAAAATTCAACTCCATCCTTGTGCAGTCCAGGCCAGTAAAAATGTTTTTATATTTTAGCTTAAATTTTTCTCACTCTTAAATGATCTTCTCGTGGGAGCTCATGTGCCAGTCACAACACCTTCTTTCTATAACTCACTGACATTAGGACTTAATGAACTTCTGCCCATTTCTCATCTGCTTGAATACGTCTTGGTCTCCATTTCCTCATTAACACATCATTTTTCAGATAATACCATTTAGGGGTGCAATCTGATGCTTTTTCTGTGTATACCTTTTGAAACAATTGCTTTAAATTTTCATCTTTCTGCTGTAACTCAGTTAATTTATCTGAGCTAAAGATATCTGCAGTGTCATCTGTGTCTTTGTATCGACCATCTGATCAAACAAGGTATCTGCTAATTCCACTTCAACTTTCTTATCTGTACACTTTTGATCTCTCCTGCTCCAACTGGTGACTTTGTGACCTTTGTTACCACAGTCAGGAAAAATCCCAGGGTATGTGTCCTGCAATAGTTCAGTTGCCTGAGTTTCCACTGGCTTTTCAACCACAACAGGCAGCACTCGTAACAGGGAACCAGCTGTATCATTAGCAAGGACAAATTATATTCCTGGAGCTGAGAGTTTTTCCAGTACTCCGACCACGACTTTTCCACTCTTCATTGGGTACTCTAAACTTATTGAACACGTCTTGTCTCACCGTGAGTTCCCGTTACTCGTACCTTTTCTGGCAATAGTCCTTCAGAAGTACATATCTCCTCATGTTTCAACATCACATCGAGGGATCCTGCATCTCTTAATATTGTAACCTCTTGACCTGCTGCTCCTGGCCTATGTGAGTAAATCATACCTTCGCAGGTATTTGGCAGATAATCAGAAGATCTGGAGCTTCCTTCTTACCCAACCTCTGACCAGGTTATACTTCTGGTGCATTTCTACCCTCCACTGTGCTTTCTGTTACCACTCCAACAAAACTCACTGGCTCCCCAGTGCTTTTCTTAACCCACCAACACTGATTTCATATGGCTTACTTTATTGCGGTGAAAACACCAGAACTTTTTAACGTCTCTTTCCCCTTCAAGGGTTTCCTCTTTACCTTTTGGTAAGTTAGCCTTATGATCTTCACCAGGATTTATCTTTCCACACAGGGATTTCTCTTTCCCAACTTTCTATCTGTCATGGTTTGTAACTGATTTTGGAAGCCAAACTTTGTTTTTTGAACCAACCCATCATCATCAGCCATCTCAGCTGCTAATCTTGCTGTTTTGACTCTCTGCTCTTCTACATGGTTTTTCAGTGCTTCAGGATGTGATTCTTTGAATTTCTCCAGAATAATTGTATCTCTAAGAGCCTCATAGGTTTGCTCTATTTTTAATACCCTTATCCACGTATCAAAGTTACTTTGTTTGATCCTTTAAAACTCAACGTAGGTTTGATCAGGATCCCTCCTTAGATTCCTGAAACATTGTCTGTAGGCTTCTGGCACAAGCTCATATGCGCTTAAGATGGCTTTCTTCACCACCTCATATTCCCCAGATACCTCCTCTGATAGTCATGCAAATACCTCACAACTCTACCTACAAGTTTTTTGTTTGGATCAACAAAATCCACATGGGCACTGGCCACTGCTTTTGTTTAGCCACCTTTTCAAATGAGATGAAAAAGGCTTCCGTATCCTTCTCATCAAAATTAGGCAATGCTTGAATATATTTAAACGGTTTCTCACCAGGCCTTTGGCTACCATGGGTTAGCTCATCCTCACTCTGTCCCTCACTAAACTTACCTTCAGCCTTTATCTCCATCCTTTTAAGCTGACTTTCCTGTCTTAAGTGCCAATTAATGAAGTTTAAACTCCCTCTCTTCCCCCCCCCTTTTCCCTCTCTTCCCCCCCCCTTAGCGATGGGGGACAGCGAGGCAGGAGAGAGGCAGTGAGGGGTCAGGAGAGGGACAGACGGATGTTTAGAATGGGACAGTGAGCAGATGGAAATCCCAGCACTGGAATTCATTCAACGCTTTTGCAAAAACGCTCATTTTATTGTCCCTTTCCTTTTATTTACAAAAATATACTTTGTTCATAACTTACCTATAGGTAAATATAGCAAGTACCTCTCTCTGTCTTCCCCCGTCTCGCTCTCTCTCCCCCCACTCTCTCTCTCTCTCCCACTTCTCTGTATCTCTCTCTCTCCCCCCTCCCCTTTCCCTTTGTCTCTCTCCTCTCTTTCCTCTGCTTTGAATCGTAATTCAAACTGTTTGATTTCTGCTGCCCTTTCGTTGTCTTCTGCCTCTAATTCAAGTTGCTTCATTTTCAATTGAATTTTAGCCATCTCTAAAGACTACGGTGGTATTTCCAGCAAATTTAAATGCTGAGCTATTGCTGTAATTATCTCTCCTTTCCTCATGGAAGGAGGCTGCTCCAGCTCTAGCTTGTGTGCTAATTGCAGCAGCTTGGACTTAATCACCTTTTGCAAAACCCCAAAAGTCACTTCTTCCACTCCCAGACAACTCTTGATGACTGAAAGCCATTGCTATCCCAAGGACTGTTCAAACCAACTGAATTTAACTTGGGAACAAAATACACGCACACCCACCACTCTCTGTCTTCGAGTTCAACAACCTTAATTCTGAATTGGAACTTTAGAAGAAATCCCGGACATGTTCCCAATCTATTATGGACCAGGCCAGATCCCCTTCACATTTTAAGAAAGTGGCCCAGACCCTAACTTTGCTAGTTGTTTTAAGCAGATATACCACAGATATTCCAAAAGGGATGCAGTTGGTCAAACCACGTAGTTTTAAACAAAACAGAATTTATTTACAAGATTACTGAATGAAATACAATGGACGGCACGGTGGCATGGGTGGCATGGTGGCACAGTGGTTAGCACTGCTGCCTCATAGCGCCAGAGACCCGGGTTCAGTTCCCGCCTCACGTGACTCTCTGTGCGGAGTTTGCACATTCTCCCCGTGTCTGCGTGGGTTTCCTCCCACAGTCCAAAGATGTGCAGGTCAGGTGAATTGGCCATGCTAAATTGCCCTTATTAGGTAAGGGGTACATGTAGGGATATGGGTGGGTTGCGCTTCGGCGGGGAGGAGTGGACTTGTTGGGCCGAAGGACCTGTTTCCACAATGTAAGTAATCTAGCAATCGAGCAAAAAGAGAATAGAAAAATGAATATCTTCACCTACCCGACAACCTACAGATCATCCCAACTTAATGATGCTGTTCCAAATACTTGCAACAATCCCCACAAACACCCTTTGCACAAAAGGTAAAATCAAACACAGGGTCTTACAGGAGAGATGTCAGAGAGAGAGAGGACCAGCCTGGACCTGCTTCTTTGGGTCCAGCAACTCCTTCAACTCTACTGTGCTCAAACTGAACCAAACCAGAGAAAAGCTGAGCCAGGAGAACTGGCCACTTTCCTTTCATTGTACGTGTTTTTTTTTAAATGTGAAAGTCATCTGCCTGAGGCAGTATCTGTTAGCTATAGTCAAACTGGCCCTAAACCCCTTCAACTTCAACTTTTTGAAGTCTGTGTTTTTTACAACCTCGCTGAAAAAAATCAAGAGTAACAATCCTGTTAAAGGAGCAGCTTCGTCACACTACCTAAGGCATTGATACTAATGTGGATCATTGACTGCCAGCTGTTCAACCTCCTCCAGAAGTATGCCATGTAGCCACTCCGTCACATACTTGACACTGGTATAATGGAGACAAAGTACTACCCAGGCATCATTTCCCTTGCCACTGAAACACCTTTCAATCCCCCTAACTAGTGAATACCCTATTACTTCTGTACTTCCAGTCTTCTCTTCACAACTATCCACTTGAATCACCTGTGGTGCCACAGATTTAACCTTTGCTGCATTCCGCTGAGAAGCCATTGCCCTCACTCGTATGCCATCACTCGTATGCAATACAAAAAACAGATTATCTCACGAGACTTACTCCAAGATCTTCTGCACCACCTACCTGGTTCTCTTATACTGCCTGAAGGTCATCGATTCTTTACTTGCCAACATAATACTGTGTCATCACCTGTCGAAACCTGCTTACTTTATCGTTCTCTACCTTGCATGCATATCTCCAGCCCCTGCCTGAGTTTGGAAACTTGGAGCTCAAGCTTGTGCAGCTGCTAAGACTTCCGACAGATGTGCTTGCCGAGGACATGAGGTATATCATGATTTCCCACTCTGCAGGCTATACATTCAGTTCAGCTGATCTTTGCTGCCATACCTTAGCTTCACAATGAATTAAATAAAAAGAGAAGACAGCTTATGTGCACCAAAGTAAATATCAAGCACCCCAGCGAGTACAGAAAGTAGAAGAAAGGAAGGCTGCTTTCTTTCCTTCAGTGAATTCCCCACTCACCAAGCTTGTATTTGCTCATTGTGCTTACAATCTGGACTTCATTTGCAAGCTTTTCCCGGACCCATAAACTTATGTTCTTTTGAAGCTGAAGCTACAGCAACCAGATTGGACTGGTTAGTGAACTATTTCATCAGCTGTTTTCTGGAAGAGTTTGTTAATGTTGCCTAAGACTGGAAGAAACTTGTGTTGGCTTGATTTACACCATAAATACCAGTTACATGTTAAGAGTCCTGAGGAAAAGTCATCTTGAACTTAAAATATGAATTGTTTGTCTTTCCACAGATACTATTAGACGAGCTGAGTTTCTTCAGCCGATTTTGTTTTTTCTTTATCTGCTCAAACTGCTTATTATCTACACTTCAACACACAACCCACCAGCCACAGCTAATGTCATCGCCACAGATAGCTACTGGGATCAAAGAACAATGCTTTTTGATTGATTGCTTCCCACTCCCAACTCATTTTCAATTTAGACCATAAGACATATGAGTGGAAGCAAGGCCATTTGGCCCATCGAGTCCACTCCCCCATTTAATCATGGCTGACGGGTGTTTAAATTCCACTTTCCAGCACTCTCCCTGTAACCCTTAAATCCTTGCGAGATCAAGAAGTTATCGATGTCTGCCTTGAAGACACCCAAAGTCCTGGCCTCCACTGCACTCATCGGCAATGAATTCCACAGGCCCACCACTGTCTGGCTGGGGAAAAGTCTCATTATTTCCATTCTAAATTGACCCCTCTAATTTTAAGGCTGTGCCCATGTGTCCTAGTGTCTCCACGTAATGGAAACAACTTCCCAGTGTCCACCCTTTCTAAGCCATGCATTATCTTGTAAGTTTCTATTAGATTTCCCCTCAAACTTCTAAACTCCAATGTATACAAACCCAGGATCCTCAGCCATTCATCATATGTTAGTCCTACCATTCCAGGGATCATCTGTGTGAATCTGCAGTGCCAGTATGCCCTTCTTGAGCTGTGGGGCTCAAAATTGGACACAGTACTCTAAATGGGGCTGAACCAGAGCTTCATAAAGTCTCAGAAGCACATCGCTGCTTTTATATTCCAACTGTCTTGAGATAAATGTGCTTGCCATTGTGCTCACCTACTTGCTATCTCTTTTGTGGATCCTCCTATGGCCCACTTCTAATCCTTGAGCCCTTACTTCCCACATTCACCCACTGGTCAGCTTCCCCTGAATGAAGTATGGTGGTAGGGGAGAATGATAAATTGAACAGGTAGGGGAGTGGTGAGATGCTGTGGGGAATGAGGCAGTGACGGGTGTTTAGGAGGGCAACAATTGTGGTGATGAGGGGCTGGGTGTGAAATAGAAAGTGGTGTGACAGATGAGGTGCTGAGCTGTGGCAGTAACAATGGGCACAAGCGTGTTGTCAGTTGTATGAACTTTCTGTTTCAGTGTGTGCAAGTGGTCAATGATGTCGGAGTGCTGACTTCTTGTTCTAGGCTGTTGTTAATTGGTAATAACTCTTGTGTATATAATGTGTGTTAATATGTTGCAGAAATATTCCCATTACATGACTGTGCATCTTTATTTCTGAATGTTAAAGATTTGTTGATGTGGTAGCAAAAATAGTGGACCGTAGCAATAGATTCAAGAGATTCTACCTTTTCGAGGTCACTTGGTTCGGTCTTGCCAGTAACATTATCCTGGAAACAGGCAAAAGCAAATTAGATACTTTCCTGGATTTTGTGTAATTCAAGCTTTATTTTTCCCCCCAATACAGTAAGGTGCGGAGAGGGCCAATAGGAAAGAAGGTCAAAGTACAGATTCTGCACAAATCTTCTGTCACAGACTTGGATTCTTTTACACGTGATGAGGAAGAGACTCAACACCATCTGAATTCTGTCACAACGACAGCAGCTGCCACTGCAGCAGCCATTGTTGCTACTGCACCTCTCCTTAAGGTTGGTGAAATCTGTGTGTCGTATTTTCAGCAATACATATAGCGTGGTCAGGAATTGCATATAGTTTGTCATTTTGCTAGGGATAAGTTTTCTGTAGCATATTGCCCATATGAACCGTGGTAGTTTTATGTGGAAGCAACTATCACTGAATAGTATTTGACAGTAATATTTTCATTAATAAAAAATACTACTTGTTAAATGGCCAAATATAGTCTTGATCGTGACCCAAACACAAGACGATTTAGCCATCCAGTCATTGTGGAATTTTCTTCAATATTGTCAGAATTGTTTGGCTGTCAATAATTCTGCAGAAGTTCAAATGATATCCTGTTCGTATACCATAACCATTCCATTTCTTTTCTGCTTCCTTTTGTTTATTAAGTAAGGGTTTATGGCATAACAGTGTTATATGTTAGCAATACATTGCATTATTAGTAAATGGTAGAATTTGATCCTTATCAATAATTCCAAATATGTTGAGTTAGACCAGAAGACTATAAGAAATAGGAACTGAAGTAGAACCATTCGACCCCTTGAGCCTGCTCCACCATTTAATAGCATCATGGCTGATCTGGCATTGCTCATGTCAATTTTCCTGCCCTTTCCCTGTAACCCTTGATTCCCCTATTGATCAACAATCTATCTATCTCGGCCTTAATATACACAAGATCTCTGTCCACACAGGAACTCATGATAACCAGTTCCAAAAATACTCAAACATCTGGGAGAAAAAATTCCTCTTCATCCCCTTATTTTATCCCTTTATTTTAAGTCTATGACCTCTGGTCCTAGACTGTCCCATGAAGGGAAGTATCCTCTCTGCATTTATCTTGTTAAGTCCCTTTAAGAATCCTGTATGTTTCAGTGAGATTACCACTTTATTCATCTAAACTCATGAGTTGAGTCCCAACCTGTTTAGTTTTTGCTCATAAGTCAATCCCTCTGGGAGTCATTCTCATGAACCTTCTCTGAACTGCCTCCAGTGAAAATTGCTCTCAGTACTCCAGATGTGGTCTCACCAGCACCTTCCACAGTTGTAGTAAGATTTCCCTACTTTTCTATTCCAACCCCCTTGAAGTAAGGGCCAATATTTCACTAGCCTTCCTGATTACTTGATGCACCAGTGTGCGAGCTTTCTGTGCAAGTACCCCCAAATCTCTTTGCTTTGCAGCTTTTTGCATTTGTCCGCCATGTAAATTCTGTTCTTTTGTTCTTCTTTCCAAAATGAACAACTTCATATTTTCCCAGATTGTGCTCCATTTGGCAACTTTTTGCCCACTTACTTAACCTATCAGCATCTCTCTGTAAACTGTTTATATTCCTCTCGCAACCAACCTTTTCACAAATTTTTCCAAATTTGGCTACAGTGCATTCACTCTTTCCTCCCAACTTATTAATATATATTGTAAACAGTTATGGTCCCATTATAGATCCCTGTGAAATCCTACTGATCACAGTTCAGCCTGAAAAAGAACCCTTTATCTCCACTCGCCTTTTCCTACCCATGGGCCAATTCTTTATCCATGTCAATATTCTATTTCTAGCACTGTGGGCTTTTATGACTTAACCTTTTGTAAGGTATCTTGTCAAGCACCTTCTCAAAGTCTCTACTTGCCTGGATGATTGCAGCTCCAACAATATTCAAGAATCATGATAATCTCCAGTATAAAGCAGCTTACTTGTTTGGCACCACATTCACACACATCTGCTCCCTCCAACGACACTCAGCACCAGCAGCGTGCACCATCTCCAAGACACACTGCAGAAATTCACCAAACATCCTTAGATACATCTTCTAAACCCATGACTAGTTCCATCTAGAAGGACAAGGGCAGCAGACATATTGGAGCATCACCACCAGCAAGGCACTCACCATCCTGACTTGGAAATATATCGCTGATGCTTCAGTGTCACTGGGTCAAAATCCTGGAATTTTCTCCCTGGCGGCATGGTCAGTCAATCTACAGCACATGGAGTGCAACAGTTCAAGAAGGCAGGTCACCTCCACCTTCTCAAGGGCATTTAGGGACAGGCATTAAAGCTATCAGTGCCAAAGGGCTTTAGCCCCATTAGTTTGTCTAACAACTTCTTTAATGATGGTACTTAATTCTCCCCTGTTTTCTTTAGTACCAATGGAATATTCAAAGTATCTGATGCCATAAAATGCTGATGCAAAATATCTGTTTAATTCCTGTTCCATTTCCTTCTTCCTCAAAGCTTGCTCCCCAGATTAATTTTCCAAGGGGTCTATTCTTCTTTGACCTTTCTCTTCCTTTTTTATATATTCAAAGAAGCTCTTATTGTCAGTTTTTGTCTTCCTCGCATTTGTTTCCCTTGACGTTTATTTTTTCTGTCTTTATCAACGTCTTGTCGTTCTGAATTTATCCCAGTCTTCCAGGCTATCACTGGCTTTAACCTCCTTGGATGCTTTCAGGATCCTAAGCTGCTGTTTGACATCGAGTGACTGTTCATACAGTATTTGTCAGTTCAATTGCAGATTAATTATTCAAATCATCAAACAATCTCAGGTGCTACAAGGTCCAAATGATAGACAGGAGGAAATACAAAATTACTCAACAAAGAAGCTTGATTTTGAGCAGTTTGTATACAACAGTTGGTTGTAAAATTAAATATGATCTGAAAGGTCATTACATCCCTACTTTTGATAGTGAACTCGAGAAGTGTGATGTTATATAATGGCTTTCTGCTTAGGTGTCTAAGTTCAGAAACAGTCATTTGGGAGGAGAGGTACGTTGCAGTTTTCTCCCATGGGCCTTCTCACCTCTTCTAATAACATCAACTGAAGTATAGATTTTTTTTCAGACATATAACTGATGGTTTTTTTCCTGTACTGCTCTTCTTTGTCCATTCGTATAGAACATGACTTAAATTAGGTTGTTTTGCTTTGGGAAATCATTGCCACAATGTTTGACTTTGTTTGTTCTTGTCACTAATAAAGCATGCATTTTCAAGAGCTGCTTTTGATTGTGACTTGGACTATGAGCTATTGTGATAGAACATAAGAAACAGGAGGAGAAATAAGATATCTGGTTCCTCAGGCCATGCTGTATCTCTGTGTGTTCCTAGCTGATCTGACTGGCTTTAGCTCTGCTTGCCTCTATAAACCTTGAGTACCTTGTCAATCAATAATCTGTCAACTTCATCCTTGAATATACTCAATGACTCAGCCTCCACTGCACTGAGTGGAAGACAATTCCAAACATGAAAGAGACACTCGTTTAAGAGCTATGTCTTAAATCAGAGATCCCTTATTTGGTACTGTTCTCTCTAATTCTAGGATCCCTCATGAGATGAATCCTCAACTGTGGCAAGCCCCCTCAGAATCTTGTGTTTCATTCTGATAACTTCTCATTTTGTGCAATGCAATGTATAGATCTAAACTGCTCAATTTTTCCTCATGAGGAAATCCACTTATGACAGACATTTGGCTAACTGGCATTTATTTTCTAGCTTTCCGAGTCCTTCCTTTCTTGAACAGAGGTGTTACATTTGTGGTTTTCTAAACTGATAGGACCTTGCTAGAATTTAAAGAATTTTGAAAGATTACAGTCAATGCATCTTCTATCTCTGCAACCACTTCTTTTAAAGTGCGAGGATGCCCGCAATAAGCTCTCGGGGGCTTGTCAGTCTAGAGTGCTATTAGCTTTCCTAATACTTTTTTTCCAGTGATTACTATTTTAGATTCTTTCCTCTCTTTGCCTATTGATTGTCTTCTACTCTTGGATCCTTTTTGTGTTTTCATGTGTGTAGATTGATCCGAAATACTTGCTCAAAGCCTCTGCCATTTTCCCGTTCTCCATTATTAGGTTATCAATCTTCCCTGTAGCTTGAGTGACTGTTTTCCTTTTTAGATATTTGTAGAAGCTTTAATTGCCTGTTTTTATATTTCTTGCTAGTTCTTTTCTTATTCTCCAATTTCTCCTTTTTTTTTTACAAAGTCATCCTTTACTCATTTCTAAAACTTACCCAATCTTCTGACCTACCACTAATTTTTGCAGCATTGTATGCCTTTTCTTTCAATTTGATGCCATTCTTTACTTGATTAATTAGCCACAGTTTGTGTATCCTTATGGTAAAGTCTCTTTTTCAATGGAGTATATCATTTTTGAGTATTCTGGTATATCTCCTTCATGTTTGCCGCTGGTACTCTTGCCGTTAGTTTTGTGTTTTAAACTTTTTACCACTTCACTTGAGCCAATTCCTCCTTCATTACCCTTGTTATTTAGAATCATAAAGTCATAGAGATATGCAGGAACAGACCCTTCAGTCCAACTCATCCATGCCGACCAGATATCTTGGATTAATCTAGTCCCATTTGCCAACATTTACCCATATCCCTCTAAACTCTTCCTATTCATATACCTGTCCAGATGCCTTTTAAATTTTCTAATTTTACCACTACAGTCTCCACTACTTCCTCTGGTAGCTCATTCCATACATTCACCACCCTCTGTGTGAAAAGATTGCCCTTTAGGTCCCTTTTAAATCTTTCTCCTCTCACCTTACACCTATGCCCTCTGCTTCTGGACTCCTCCACCCTGGGGAAAAGACCTTGTCTCTACACTATCCATGTCCCTTGTGATATTATAAACCTCTAAAAGATCAGCCCCTCAGCCTCTGATGCTCAAGGAAAAATAGCCCCAGCATATTCAGCCTCCCTTTGTAGCTCAAACCCTTTTAACTTTGGCAACATCCTTGTAAGTCTTTTCAAGTTTCACAATGTCCTTCTTTTACCGTGGAGACCAGGTTTGCATGCAGTTTTCCAAAAGTGCTCGAACTAACGTCCTGTACAGCCACAACATGACCACCCAACTCCCATATGCATTGACCAATAAAGGCAAGCACACCAAATGCCATCTTCACTATCCCATCTGCGTGTGACTCCAAGGACTCCTTTTGTTCAGCAACATTCCCTAGGACCTTGCCATTAAATGTATAAGTCCTGCCCTGATTTGCCTTACCAAAATGTAACATGTTAAATTTATCTGAATTAAACTCCATTTGCCACTCCTCGGCCCACTGGCCCATCTGATCAAGATCCTGTTGTACTCTGAGGTAACCTCCTTCGCTATCCACGACGTCTCCAGTTTTGATATCTGCAAACTTGCTAACCATACCTCCTATGTTCATAGGAGAAAGTGAGGTCTGCAGATGCTGGAGATCAGAGCTGAAAATGTGTTGCTGGAAAAGCGCAGCAGGTCAGGCAGCATCCAGGGAACAGGAGAATCGACGTTTCGGGCATAAGCCCTTCTTCAGGAATCCTGAAGAAGGGCTTATGCCCAAACGTCGATTCTCCTGTTCCTGGATGCTGCCTGACCTGCTGCGCTTTTCCAGCAACACATCTTCAGCTCTGATCTCCAGCATCTGCAGACCTTACTTTCTCCTCAAAGATTTCAACTTACTGCGAATCCTCTTACAAGGATGCCTTCCTTGAAGAAGCTCTCTTCCTCCCTCTACAAAGATTTCAGTAAATCCCTCTCTCACTGCACCCCCCAGGTCATCTCCTCTGCACAGAAGCTCTTCAGCCACATTCTCAAACAGACTCGCTACCACAGCCATATCTCCTTCCTCAGCACCTGCCTACGGAACCGACGATTCCTGAAAAAGGGCTTATGCCCGAAACGTCGATTCTCCTGTTCCCTGGATGCTGCCTGACCTGCTGCGCTTTTCCAGCAACACATTTTCAGCTCCTATGTTCATATCAAAATAATTTATATAAATGACAAAAAGCAATGGAGCCATCACTGATCCTTGTGGCACACCACTGATCACATGCCTCCAAGGCTGAAAAGCCTCTTGCCTTCTATCTCCGAGTCAGTATTGTATCCATATAGCTAGTTTTCCCTGTATTCCATTTGACCTAACCTTGCTAACCAGTCTACCATGATGAACCTTGTCAAGCACCGTACTGAAGTCCATATAGATCATGTCCACTGCTCTGACCTCCTCAATTCTCTTTGTTACTTGTTACCAAAAAACTCAATTAAATTAGTGCGATACAATTTCCCAAGCAGAAAGCTCAGTCCTTGCCTTTCTAAATACATGTAAATCCTGTTGCACAGGATTTCCTCGCTGGTCTATAGTTCCCTGGCTTTTCCTTACCACCTTTCTTAAATAGTGGCACCATGTTAGTCAACCTTCAGTCTTCCAACATCTCACCTGGGGTTATTAATGGTACAAACAGCTCAGCAAGGGGCCCAGCAATCACTTGGCTCACTTCCCACAGAGTTCTCGGGTACATCTATCAGGTCCCAGGGATTTATCTGCCTTTATGCATCTTAAGCCGTCCAGCACGTCGTCCTCTCTAATGTGGACATTTTTCAACATGTCGCTATTTATTTCCAAACGCGCTCCATCTTCCACAATAAACACTGATGCAAAATTTAGAATCTCCCCATCTCTTGCGATTCCAGCCAAAGCCATCTCATGTCCCCCTTTTGCCTTCCAATTTCCCTCTTAAGTATACTCCTATTGCCTTTATGCTCTTCTGAGGAATCATTCGATCTTTGCGGTCTATTCCTGATATGTTTCCTCCTTTTTCTTGACCATTTTAGTTTGAATATGTTAGTTTGAGGCACATTTCTCACTGTTGATCTGGATTATAAAATTTATTGTATTATGATGACACTTCCAAGAGTTTTCATTATTATGGGTCTTTAATGAGTCTGATTTTAATACACATTGCCAGGTTTAAACACTAACTAGTCCCTGTTATGTTCAAGAACATACTTTTCGAAGAAACTGTTCCACATCCATTGTATGAACTCATCGTCCAGGCTACATTGCCAATACAATTTATCCAAGTAATGTAAAGTGACCTATGGTTATTGCAGTACCTATTTTGATGAATACTTTGTGTAACTGCTGTTAGGGACCTATAATCCACTATTGCCATTTACTTAATTTCTTTGTCATTTATTATTTCCACCCAAATTGATTCCCATCTTCAGCTTATGAAACAGCATCCTTTATCAATATTGTACTGATCTCATCCTCGATTAACAGAACTACTTAAATTCCATGAGCTTTCTTACCATCCTCTGTTGTGTCAAGCATCCTTGAATATTCATGTGTCAACCTGAGTCAGTTTGAAACCATGTCTCTGTAATAGCTGTCCTATGTTCGAGTCCTGTTACGCGCTATTAACATTTAAAGAAAAATCTGAAGATGTTATTATTAACTGACAGATTTCATGCTTTAAAACAAAACAAACTGTATTGTACATAAGAGAAGTTAAACAAAGTGAACACCACTGAATTAACACTGTAGCTTTTAATAACTTGTGTTATAAACTCAATTCTACTTGTTATTTACCCCGAAGTATTCACTTATGTTTTGAAATCTTGAAATTTCTGTAGTTTCTTTTAAGGACCAGCCCAAAAATATATTGCAGTTGTCTGGAATTTACTTGTTGTCTTCAGCATGCCACCTTTCTCATAGTACGCAATGTGTGAGGATCCATCCTTTGGCTAAACGATCCTCTTGATAGACCTCAGAATTGTGGATTAGTCAGCTCTTTGTCATAACGTTTTAGGTATGCATAGACTGCTTTTTCTTGTCTGTCCCCACAGCCTCCATGCAGTCCTTTACATGCTCACGATTTTAGCTGATTGATTAATGCCACATGACTGTGACAACTACTACAGATTATTTCCTACATCTTCAAATGAGCAAATATTTCAGCTTCTTTACTTGTCATGAATTTCAAACTGAGCTCATCACACACATTTGATGTTATGTTTGTGTTTTCTCTGCTTACTTGACAAACATTAAAATTAATTTCCTTTGGCTCTCCCCAATCAGTAAATCTATCAAAAAGCCTGCTTGAAACCAAATCTGTAACTACCTCTATCTGACCCCACACTGAACCGCTTGCCTCTGTCAGCAAACCAATAGAGATAAATTAAATAGCAGAGCCTTCTAACATAAAGTTCCATCTTGAATTGCTATCTCCAATAGCATCACTTACATGTCTTAAGCATCAATGTAAATTAATTATTTTAAATTCAACACAACTCTTTGATTCTGTAACTCATATGAATAACTTCCGTTTTTAATCAATGTAATTGGCCTTTTTTCCCAAACTTGTTTGTTCAGTTCCAAGGTTAACGATGGATCATTCATTATTTTTATCACTCTCAACTCTGACTATACAAAATAAACACAAGGCCATCTATAAATATTACAAACCCAAACTTTAAATTAGAGTTATATTTGTATTCTAGTTGTTTTTACTACTTTCTCCACTAGATGACCCCATTTTCTACACTTAAGACTATAATTCCTGTTAGTTGTCATGAAACACATGAAATAATATGTAGCACATATTATGCTCATTTATATTTGTGCTATTAGTCATTCATTTCATGAGTGTTGAGAGTATTTTAGGAGCAAAAGAGAAGCCTTTAGTTCTGATGCTATATTGTCAAATGTTTTGGCCTTTTGAATCCAATGCACTAATTTCTTCAGTCTGCCCCTTCCTGATACACTCTGGCTATTATTAGATGTATCATTTCTCTGCAGTACTGCCTTGTCCTTTGCCTTGAACTTTGCAAGTCTCCCCTCATGTGAATCCTAATCACTCACCCCTACCATTCAGCTGAAAGCCCTCAACAACTCTTGTACAATTTCCCAAGTGCGTTTCACGTGAAAGCTGTCGGAGTGGCGCAGCTCCCTCTTAAAACTGTACTGGTATCAGCGCTGCAAAGAAATGAAACACATTTTTCCAGTGCCAATCTTTGAACCAGATATTCAACTCTCTGATCTCAGTTACCCTCTGCCAATTTTTTTTTATTGTTCTGATAATATTCTGTAAATTATTACCTTTGTGGCTTTGCTTTCCAATTTGGCACCAAGCTGCTTATAGTTCCTTCACCTCTTTCTTAGTCCTACTTATGGACCACAGAAACTGAACCCTTCTCCTCTGCAAGTTCTTATTTGACCTCGAGGCAATGTCCTTAATCCGAGCACTAGGCAGGCCATAGAACCTTTGCAACTGATGTCCTTGGCAGCAGAAAATCATATCTATTTCCCTAACTATCGATATTACATTTTTAGATTTTAGATTTTCTTGTCACGTACTCAAGTATAGGAGTGCAGGAAAAATTATATAATGTCACCACACATGGTGCCATCTTAGGTACCAAGGTACTGAGGAACAAAAAACATACTTAGGTATGAATTAGTAAGAGAGACGAGAGTTAAAAGTTAAGCATTACTTCATAGAGTAGTGAAGAACTAAAGAAATTGATACTAGTTTACATTAAAGTCTTTCCTAATTTAAACTAGAGGAGAAAGTGAGGTCTGCAGATGCTGGAGATCAAAGTTGAAACTTTATTGCTGGAACAGCACAGCAGGTCAGGCAGCATCCAGGGAACAGGAGATTCGACGTTTCGGGCACAGGCCCTTCTTCAGGAATTCCTTTATTTTCCGAGTATGAACTATGAAATGTAACGTATTACCTATTTCTTTTTTTTTCACTATGCTATGAAGTAATGCTTAATTACTTTACAGTCACTATGAAGTTACTATCCAGTCCAAAAACAACACTCCGTCTCCCGCTGTTAAACCAATTTTGTATCCAGTTGTCAGGCTTACCAAATCCCATCTGATCTAACTTTACTGATTAGTCAATTATACAGAACCTTGTCCAAGTCTTGAATAAAGTCCAAGTAAACAATGTTTACCACTCTGCCTTCAATCTTCTTGATTCTTCGGAGGGTTGGTGTGGACTTGTTGGGCCGAAGGACCTGTTTCCACACTGTAGGGAATCTAATCTAATCTAATTACTTCCTCAAAAAAACTCAATCAAGTTTGTGGTACATGATTTCCCTTGCACAAAATCATGGTGACTATCCCTAACCATTCC
Source organism: Chiloscyllium plagiosum (assembly GCF_004010195.1). Classification (NCBI taxonomy): domain Eukaryota; kingdom Metazoa; phylum Chordata; class Chondrichthyes; order Orectolobiformes; family Hemiscylliidae; genus Chiloscyllium; species Chiloscyllium plagiosum. The sequence continues at coordinate 50,511,732 of NC_057719.1, forward strand.
TTGCCTCTCCAAATGCATATAAATCTTATCTTTCAGAATACCCTCCAATAACTTATCCAACATCGCAGTCAGACTCAAGGGTCCATAGATCCCAGGTTTCTCCTTACATCCCTTCCTAAAGAACGGCTCAACCCTTAGCCACCTCTCCAGTCATCTGGCACCTCACCCTTATTTATAAAGCGTACAAATATTTCTGCAAGGACCCCCACAATTTCCTCTCTAATTTCCTACAACGTCCCAGGATACACTAAATCATGTCTTGGAGATTTATCCACTTTTATATTTTCTAAGGCATCCAGCACTTTCTCTTCTATAATGTGAACTGTTTTCAAATTCTTGCATTCTTGAGCCTCCATTTCTTTCTTCACAGTTAAAACTGCTTGAAATATTCATTTAATATATCTCCCAGCTCCTGCGGTTCAATGCAAAGTTGACCTTGTTTATCTTTAAGGGGCCCTACTGTCTCTTGAGTTGCGCTCTCTTGCTCTGAATGTACTGTATAATCTCTTTGGATCATCCTTCCCCTTAACCTTAATTCTTCGCCCTTCCAGCCTCCATGTCCATCTTGCACCGAAATTGTGTTTTATCAAAAAAAAAATTGACATTTTTGATGCAAATTTGTTTTACAGTTTGTTTGTTTGTATTTTGTTACATTTAGGCTCAGAGTGACCTTGATGTTAAACTTTCTACTGTGGCTGATTTGGGGACTAAACTCCAGGAAATGGATCAGCAGATGAAGCAAGTTGTAGAGCAGCAAGCAAAGGTTCGGGCTCAGGATTCAGGCTCTAAGGAACCACAAGAAAGAGTCCGAGAACTGGAGACACAGTTGAATACACTCTTGAATCAACGACTCTGCCATTTGGAGAAATTTCAAGAACAGCAACTTGAACTTCAGGTATACCTCCATGCCAATTGAGAAAAGAAGTTTAAATTATTTTAGATTAGTTTAATTTTTATGTGCTCACGCATAATATCACAGTTCATATTATTATTAGACAGGTCCGTTTCCAGACTGAAAACTGGTTTGATAGATCATATTTTAATTATTTTTGTTTTTTACGAGGTGATTCCCCCAGTGAAAACTCAGCATTTAATGTTACAAATTTTAACAATAAAATGAAAGTGTTTTATGTAAAATTAATTAAGATAAACTAAAATAAATCAAAGTATTTACATGCAACACTTATTTGAAGAATTTTAAACACCTGATATAATACAAACCTAAATAGACTTGTTAATAGCACTTGCACTAATGAACGGTCCCATCTATTTCACATCTGTAGGGCTTAATTTAACTGTAGCTTCAATGCCCTGTTTAGAGTATCTGATACCCTCTTCCTGGTGCCTCCACACAACTGACCTTAGACATTCTCCGTTTCAAACATTCCTTCAGAATTTTAATCAAACACTTCTTGACTGCAACTTTCAAAGTTATCTTCTTATCCTGGAAACTGACCCTTCGGTCAAACTTGTCCACGCCGACCAGATATCCCAACCCAATCTCGTCCCACCTGCCAGCACCTGGCCCATATCCCTCCAAACGCTTCCTATCCATATACCCATTCAGATGCAGTTTAAACATTGCAATTGTACCAGCCTCCACCACTTCCTCTGGCAGCTCATTCCATACATGTACCACCCTCTGAGTGAAAACGTTGCCCGTTAAGTCTCTTTTATATCTTTCCCCTCTCACCCGAAACCTATGCCCTCTAGTTCTGGATTCTCCCACACCAGGGAAAAGGCATTGTCTAGATTTCAGATTACGAGAGTCCAGCCACCCCAGTGAAAAGATTTTGTCTATTTATCCTATCCATGCCTCTCATGATTTTATAAGGTCACCCCTCAGCCTCTGACACTCCAGGAAAAACAGCCCTAGCCTGGATTAGATTAGATTCCCTACAGTGTGGAAACTGGCCCTTCGGCGCAACAATCCACAGTGACCCTCCGAAGAGCAAACCACCCAAACCCATTTCCCTCTGACTAATGCACCTAACACTATGGGCAATTTAGCATGGCCAATTCACCTGATCTGCACATCTTTGGACTGTGGGAGGAAACTGGAGCACCCGGAGAAAACCCGCGCAGACACAGTGAGAATATGAAAACTCCACACAGACAGTTGCCCGAGGCTGGAATCGAACCTGGGTCCCTGGTGCTGTGAGATAGCAGTGCTAACCACTGAGCCTATTCAATCTCTCGCTATTGCTCAAATCCTCCAACCCTGGCAACATCTTTGTAAATCTTTTCTGAACCCTTTCAAGTTTCACAACATCTTTCCGTTAGGAAGGAGACCAGATTTGCATGCAATATTTTAACACTGGCCGAACCAATGTTCTGCAGCTGCAACATGACTTCCCAACTCCTGTACTCAATACTCTGACCAATATCCTGTCTGCCCGTGACTCCACTTTCAAGGAGCTATGAACCTGTAGTCCAAGGTCTCTCTGTTCAGCAACACTCCCTACGACCTTACCATTACCTACTAAGATTTGCTTTCCCAAAATGCAGCACCTCACATTTATCTCAATTAAACTTCATCTGCCATTTCTCAGCCCAGTGGCCCATCTGATCAAGATCCCCGTTGTAATCTGAGGTTACCTTCTTTACTGTCCACTACACTTCCAATTTTGGTGTCATCAGCAAACTTAATAACTACACCTCTTATGCTCACATCCAAATCATTTATATGAATGATGAAAAGTAGTGACCCAGCACCGATCTTTGCGGCACTCCACTGGTCACAGGCCTCCAGTCTGGAAAAAAACCCCTCTTTCACCACCCTCTGTCTTCTACCTTTTGAGCCAGTTCTGTATCCAAATGGTGGGTTCTCCCTGTATTCTTGAGATCTAACCTTGCTAACCACTCTCCTATGGGGAACCTTGTCGAACGTCCTACTGAAGTCCATATAGGTCACATCTACCTCTCTGCCCTCATCAATCCTGTTTGTTACTTCTTCAAAAAACTGAATCAAGTTTGTGAGACATTATTTTCCACGCACAAAGCCATGTTGACTATCCGTAATCAGTCCTTGCCTTTCCAAATGCATGTACATCCTGTCCCTCAGGATTCCCTCCAACAACTTGCCCACCACCGAGGTCAGGCTCAATGGTCTATACTTCTCTGGCTTGTCCTTACCACCCTTCTTAAACAGTAGCACTACGTTATTCAACCTCCAGTTTTCCGGCACCTCACCTGTGACTATAGATGATACAAATATCTCAGTAAAAGTCCCAGCAATCACTTCCCTAGCTTCCCACAAAGGTCCAGCGTACACCTGATTAGGTCTTGGGGATTTAATCACTTTTATGTGTTAAAAACATCTAGCACTTCCTCCTCTGTAATATGTACATTTTTTCAAGATGTCACCATCTATTTCCCTACATTCTATACCTGCCATGTCCTTTTCCCCAGACTATGGAAAAGTCTGTTAAAGTGGGTGATATCATTTCCGGTTCTTTGTCTCAGAGGTTGGTAAATGGGGTTCAAACCGATGTTTATCGATGGAGTTTTTGTTTGAATGCCATTCCTCTAGGAATTCCCGTGCGTGTTTCTGTTTTCCTGTCCTTGGATGGATGTGTTGTCTCCGTCAAAGTGGTTCCTTCCTCGTCTGTATGTAAGAATACCAGTGATAGTTAGTCATGTCTTTTGGTGGCTCGTTTTCTGCCTGTCAGTCCAATGTCCACTATCACTAGTATCCATGCATACAGACTAAGCAGGACAACACATCCATCCTAGGACAGGCTAACCAGAGACACGCACAGGAATTCCTAGAGGTCTGGCTTTCCATCAATGAACACATCAATTTGGACCCCATTTACCAACCTCTGAAAAAAAGAACCGCACTTTAACAGACCAAGACAGACAAATAGTAAGCGGGAAAGAACACCAGCGCTTAACTGGAGGCTCAATGATGATGTTACCTAGTATGGTGACAAAACATTTGAAAAGAAACCTTCCATCGCAGTGAGCAAACTTACAACCTGATCCACAAATCTTCTCAAAAATCACAAACACATTCAGTAGTGTTTACCATTGCTGAATCCTCACTGTCAACATACTTGGGGTTATCATCGACCAGAAACTCATATAAATACCAGGTCGACAACAGCAACTCAGTGGTTAGGAATACCACAGTGAATAGCTCCCATCTAACTCCCCAGAGTCTTTCAAGCACAAGTCAATATTGTGCTGAAATACTCCCCACCTGCCTGGATTGGTATAGCTCCAACAACACTCAAGAAGCTTGACACCGTCCAGGACAAAGCCTGCTTGATTGGTACCATGTTGTATATTTTGTTTAAACCCGAAGCAGTAAGTACAGTACATATTCACCGGAAAGACACTGGACTTGAATAAGGCAGAAGCTTGCTTTCAGAGAGCACTTTCTGTGAGTGAAATTTCCCAAGTTTCTTTGCATCCTACGTGTATAAAGTGTATAGCCATTGTGGTAGAAAATACAGCAGTCTATTTATGCAAGACAAGGCAATAGCAGTGCAATAATAACCAGGTTATTTGGTTTTCTAATTAATATTGGTTGAGTGATAAGTACTATCCAGGACTTTGCAGAGCAAAACCCCTGCTGTTCTGAATGGTGCCATAGGATCTTTAATACAAACTTGTTAAAAGGAGCCTTGCTTTAAGATCTCATCTAAAAACTGCAGCATTCCCTCAGTGCCCTACTGGATGTCAGTTTAATTTTTGTGCTCACATCTGTGAAGCGAGTAATGGAATAGGTTTGAGGATTGCATGCTGTATTCTCCTGTAATCTGATTTAACAGCTTGAACACCATCAGGATGGGCCACTGGGAGGTAAAATCGTCATTTTGAGCACTATTCCAACTCCTGACATAACTGCCGTTATTTTGGTGCTTTCACATGGTTTGGAAAGGCATCCAAGTGTTGTAGGCAGGAACCTGCATGGAATGTATTAACCCAAGGCGAGAAAGGCCATAAGATGTAGGAGCAGCTGTAGGCCATTCAGCCCACAGAGTTTAGGGTATGGGTTTGCTTGCTGAGCTGTAGGTTTGATATCCAGACGTTTCATTACCTGGCTAGGTAACATCATCAGTGGCGACCTCCAAGTGAAGCAAAGCTGTTGTCTCCTGCTTTCTATTTATATGTTTGTCCTGGATGGGGTTCCTGGGGTTTGTGGTGATGTCATTTCCTGTTCATTTTCTGAGGGGTTGATAGATGGCATCTAGATCTATGTGTTTGTTTATGGAGTTGTGGTTGGAGTGCCAGGCCTCTAGGAATTCTCTGACATGTCTTTGCTTAGCCAGGATAGATGTGTTGTCCCAGTCGAAAAGGTGGTTTTTTTCCTCAGTGTGTAGGGCTACGAGGGAAAGAGGGTCGTGTCTTTTTGTGGCTAGCTGGTGTTTGTGTATCCTGGTGGCTAACTTTCTTCCTGTTTGTCCAACAGTGTTTGTGGCAGTCCTTGCATGGAATTTTGTAGATGACGTTGGTTTTGTCCATGGTTGTACTGGGTCTTTAAGTTTGTTAGCTTTTGTTTGAGAGTGTTGGTGGGTTTGTGTGCTACTAGGATTCAGAGGGGTCTTGCTAGTCTGGCTGTCACTTCTGAAACTTCTTTGATGTGTGGTAAGGTGGTTAGGGTTTCTGGCCGTGTTTGGTCTGCTTGTCGTGGTTTGTTCTTGAGGAATCTGCGCACTGTGTTATTTGAGTATCCGTTCTTCTTGAATACGTTGTATAGGTGGTTCTCCTCTGTTTTCCGAAGTTAGCTACAAACCTTGCAAAAACCTATGGGCGCAACACGCTACAACTTGCCCGAAGATGGGAAAGGAATGCCATCCGAGAGAGTTCCACCCGCGAACAACTGTACTTCCTGCGTGAATGTTTAAGAAACAAGGTACTGCCAAAATGTCTCCAATATAAGCAGGAAGAAAGTTAGCCACCAGGATACACGAACACCAGCTAGCCACAAAAAGACACGACCCTCTCTCCCTCGTAGCTCTACATACAGATGAAAAAATCCACCATTTCGACTGGGACAACACATCTATCCTGGGACAGGCTAAGCAAAGACATGTCAGAGAATTCCTAGAGGCCTGGCACTCCAACCACAACGTCATAAACAAACGCATAGATCTAGATGCCATCTATCAACCCCTCAGAAAACGAACAGGAAATGACATCACCACAAACCCCAGGAACCCCATCCAGGAGAAAGTATAAATAGAAAGCAGGAGACAACAGCTTCGCTTCACTTGGAGATCGCCACTGATGATGTTACCTAGCCAGGTAATGAAACGTCTGGATATCAAACCTACAGCTCAGCGAGCAAACCTACACCCTAAACCTCAACCTGAGCTCAAACCTCCACAGAGTTTGCTCTGCCGTTCAGTGAGATCAAATTCTCAACTTGACTTTCATACCTTTACCCTGTAACCCTAGATTGCCTTAATAATTAAAAATCTGTCTATCTTAGCCTTGAATATACCTAACGATACAGCATTGACAGCCTCTGTGGTAAAGAATTCCACAGATTCTATACACTCAGAGTAGAAATTGCTCTTCATCGTTGCCTTAAGTATACAACCCCTTAATTTGAGATATTGCCTCTCGTCAGAAACTCTCCCATAAGGGGGAATGACATACCGACATCTATCCAGTGAAATCCCAGAAGAATCTTGTACATTTCAATCAAGCTGCTTCATTCTTCTGTACTCCAGCAAGTACGGGCCCAATCTACTCAACCTCTCCTCATAAAATCCCTCCATATCTTGGACCAGCCTTCTCTGGACTGACTGATGCATGTATATCTTTGCTTTGAACTAAAACTGTTCATAGTATTTCAGCCCTAGTCTGACTAGTACAATCACGATGGCATAGTCTCAGAATAAAAAGGTGTCAATTTAAGATTGAGATGAGGTGGAATTCTTCTCTGAGTGCTGTAAGGCTTTGGAATGGGCTATAGAGTTCCTGTGTATATTTAAGGCTGAGATGTATTCTTGATCAGCTGGGGAATTGAGGGTTATGGGGCAAAGGTAGTGAAGTGGATGTGAGGAATGTCACATCAATCATGATTCTATTGAATGGCAGAGCAGGCTTGAGGGGCTATTCCAGTTTCCATTTCTTATGGCCCTTGGTCTTACCTATATTTTTAGAAAAACGTCCTGACTCTTTTATTCCATTCTCTTGAAATAAAGACCATCATTCCATTGCCTTCCTTATTATCTGCTAACCTGGGGTGCTGGCTCTTTGTGATCCATGAGTAAGGACTCAAATTCTTCTGTTCTGTAGCTTTCTGCAGTCTTTTCCATTTCACTAATATTCAACTTTTCTACCCTTCATGCCAAAGTGCAACTGTTTCCAGAATCTTAAGGATTCCTGTCATAACCAGTGTATCCACTATCTCTTTAGCTGCTGCTTTTAATATCTTAGGATACATCCCATTAAGTCCAGGGGACTTATTGGTCTTTAGCCTCATTACTTTCTCATGTAATGTTTCTCTCATGGTAGTCACAGTATTTATTTCCTCTTCTCTGCAATTTTGGAATGGTGTTAGCGTCTACAGTGAAGACTGATACAACATATTTATTTAACTTCTCTGCCATTTCCTGGTTCTCCATTATTATTTTCACAACTTTTTTCTCTAAGGGACTGATGTTCACATTGGCTTTTCTCTTGCTTTCCATGTATCTTAAAGAAACTTGTGCTATATGTCTTGTTATTACTTGCGAGTTTACCCTCAATGTTAATCTTGTTGCTTTTTCTTTGTTTGTTTTTAAAACTTTCCCAATCCTGGCTTGCATTAGTCTTTACCATATTGCATGTTTTCTTTCAATCTGATGTTATCTGTAACTTTCCTGGTTAGCTGTGGGTGGCTTATACCTTTGCTAGAAATCCTCCTTCCTTATTGGAGCATGCCTTTGTTGTGAGCCAGTCACTATTTTGTTAAATGTCAGCCATAGCTCCTCAATAGTCTTTGCTGCTAAACCTCTTCCCCAGTCCACTTCAGCTAGCTTACTCTCATTACTTTGTAATTAGCCTTGTTTAAACTTAGCGTAGCTGTTTTCAATCTAAATTCTTTGCTCTCCAACTGTATAGCTACTGTTGAGGGGCCTATAGACTACTACTACCATTGTCTTTATCTTTGTTTTATTTTTTAGCTCCATCTGTGTAGATTTTAAAAATTCTAATTCAAGATCTTCTCATTACAGTGTCTGTGTAAGAACTATAAAATCATACCCATCAACCTGTATTTGTGTAATTAATTCATCGATTTTTATCTTTCCGAATATTATGCAGAGAAACATAGAACGTAGAAACAGGAATAGACCACTTGGTCCTTTGAACCTGCTCCATCATTCAACACGACCATGGCTGATCATCCAACTCAGTCATTCTATTCCTGTTTTCTCCCCATGACCTTTGATCCCTTTCGTCTAACAACTATGTCTTAGCAAAAGCAGAAGTTGCTGGAAAAGCTCAGCAAGTCTGGCAGCATCTGTGGAGGGAGATCAGAGTTATCGTTTGGGACCAAGTGACCTTTCCTCAGAACTATTATTTATACTTTAGGAATGTAACATTGTGTTTGGAAATTCAAATGTACTTTTAGTGTTGCGTTTTGATCTTGTTGATTTTTCACAGAAACAGGCAATCAGCTTGGGAGCAGCTTTGAGGTAGGCAGAAAAATCTGTAAAGCAATTAGAAGCTATACCAGAGGGCTATGAGAAATTAACTGTTTCTGATTTGGAGTCATGAAGCAAAAATACACTGAGGTATTAGATTAGATTACTTACAGTGTGGAAACAGGCATTTCGGCCCAACAAGTCCACACCGACCCACCAAGTGCATCCACCTAGACCCATTCCCCTACATTTACCCCTTACCTAACACTACGGGCAATTTAGCATGGCCAATTCACCTAACCTGCACATTTTTGGACTGTGGGAGGAAATCGGAGCACCCGGAGGAAACCCACGGCAGACACGGGGAGAATGTGCAAACTCCACACAGTCAGTCGCCTGAGGTGGGAAGTGAACCTGGGTCTCTGGCGCTGTGAGGCAGCAGTGCTGCCCACTCTGCCACCATGCCGCCCATCGTGCATGTTCTTGAACTGGGGAGTCCACAAGCATAAAATGGTTTTGAGGGTTTGTCCTGCAAAATGCTGGAGAAACTCCCAAGAATAATGAGAACACTAGGGAGAGTCAAAGTGAAATCCTGAGTGCTGTGGCAGATCTTGGTTTAGTCCTAGGTACACTCAGAATACTGTAAAACATAGGAGAACTCTAGGATGAGGAAGTGCTGTTGCTGATGAAAATTGGCACGGAATCATAGTGCTTGTTCAGAAAGCTGGTGTCATCATATGAGTAAAATGGCCTCTTCTGCATCATAGTAATTCTGGGAGATCTCCTTTTGACCCTTTTGTCATTAGTAACTCTGTGCGTGTATGTATAGCAGCATTGAATCTACAAGAGGCAGCACCTTGTGCCATTTTTATCTACAAACCAGTGTGCTATCAGAGAGCTGACGTGAAAAGCCCAAATGCATCTCCAAGCCTGAAATGGTCGTGAATACCCTTGAATGCAGAGAGTGAGCCTTTCTTCACAGAGAGGTGCGGGATCATCATTGATTTCATGCTGTCACTCAGTGAGTGAGTGTAAGTGTGACATGATGTGTGCAAGCCAGGCCCAAGCACAATACCAGCATACTATATTTAGCCTTAATGTTGTCCACATTAAGGTTCGATGCCTGGCTGCAGGCCTGAAAGCTGATCTGTAATGTTGGAGTCTATCCGTGGAGTAGGAGTCAGTTGCTTGTGAGAGATTAGAAATGTTTGGCTGTTAGAATGTATTTCAACCTTGGCATGTTTGAAGACACTCTCTCTCTCATCTCTCATATGGGTGTAGTTTAACCGGGTCCACTAGCAAAAAAATGGCACTGGAACAGATAATTTCAGGGGGTAAATGTGCATATATTTACAGAAGTGCAAGGTTATTGACAGTTTGTTACCTGTCCCATTTGAATGGCCTCTGCTTCATTTCTTCCTCTCCCTCCCCCATGACTTCGAAAGCTGGGCTGCAGGAGCAGCTCAGTAGTTAGCCTTGTTGGTCTGGGAAAACTCGGGCATTGGCCCCTCAGTCCATGCCTTTATGTACTATGTCGTGTGGTCATTCAAGCATAATTAAGTGGTGCTGTTGCATGATAACATGAATGTGGCTTGACTGTCTTGAGTCATGCCACCAGAAATCTGTTCAGATATTATTGTGCAAGAAAGAGTGCAAGTTTAGCAAACTTTAGTGTGTGTTGAATGTTTGCTGAATAGATCAGTGGTTTCATTCCTCCTTTTGGAAATCCAGGTCAGTAAATTGTTCACCTGAGAAATTATATTAATTGCTTCATTATTCAAAACTGCATTGACCTCGCCAGAATTAATGTTCTAAGGTGCCTTAAGCTGACATTTTATGTATATAGAATTGCCTGAACACTCCTTCACACTTACTTGCATTTCTTAATATAATTATAATTATGCCATGTGATTAAGTATTATTGTACAGTGACCATAACAGGTTCTTTTTACTTTTGTCATTTAGTCGAGAATATTGACTTCAGCATTCACAATGAGCAACATCCATTCTGTTGATGCGGCTCCAACACATTCTGACAATATGACACAGAGTTCAGCAGCACATTGTACTCAGTATTTGAATCAAGGCCTCCAACAGTTGCCAAGCAACAGTATCCATTACGTTTCTCATGGAGATGTGCCGTCTGACTCCTCTGCAGCACTACTGGGTGAGAAGCACGAACAGTTTTGTGTGAAATGGAGAAATATTTCCTTTGTCTGTTATAATACTATAGGAAAACAACGGATCTTCAGTGTCATTAAAATTTAACTCTGCTTATTATGGCATAATAATATGTGAAAACAGAGTTACAGGAGTTGAGATCATTTTATTAACATTAAATCTGATGTTACAATTGTGTTTTTGCAATTTGGGTTTTGTTTAAAAATCTAATATTTGATATGGCATACTGTGTTATTTGGAGTTTAAAAACCAACTAAAAATTTGAGACCTTTCTTGAACACTTGCATTGATCCAATCTTTCAATGTGTAAATTGGAAGCAAAATTATGGGTTCATCTTCGAATATTGTACTATTTCTACTACTAAAGGTCTCTTGTTTAATATTGTGAAGCAGACTCTGGGTTCTACAGCAGTAAAAACAAGTTTTCAGCATTATCATATTCACATGCACAATAATTTGTGCAGTTTCAATCTCTGTGGTTTTGATCATTAGGATTGCGAATGTCATAGAAATCATAGAAACCCCTGCAGTGTGGAAGCAGGACATTCAACCTATCAAGTCCATACCAACCCTCCACACAGCATCCCAACCAGATGTATCCACTTACTATATCCCTGTAACCCTGCATTTCCCGTGGCTAATCCACCTAACCTGCACATCCCTGGACGATATGGGCAATTTAATACAGGCAAACCACATAACCTGCATCCATGGACTGTGGGGGGGTGGGGGGACCAGAGCACCCATGAGGAGAATGTGCAACCTCCACACAGCTACCCAAGGGTGGAAACCAGTCCTGGTCCTTGGTGCTGTGAAGCAGCTGTACCAATCACTGAGCCACCATGGCACCCTGTAAATGCATTGATTTGATGAAGTCACCAGTGTTTTGAAAAATTCTTAGAAATTACTTCAATGTTTTTATTCAGAATTATGGCATGCTTTAATAATGCTTTAAAAATCACTGCCTTCACTGCAGCATAATGAATTTACTTTTCACCACCCTGGCTGTTTAGCATATTCAAGTCAAACTGATTCAGAGATGCACATGAGATGGAACATTTATGTCCTTTTTTTGCCAGGCAAAATAGCGTATCAGTTATGAAGGAGAAGACCCAATTTTGGCAGGAAATATGCTTCCTGATAGCAGAGTAGTTCTGGATCAGATTTAATTACTCCTTATACAAATCTATACGTTGGTCATTTCCCCTCTTGGTGCAAAGTAGACTCATTTCAATTAAATGGACTGAAAGTAATGGGAAAGATTTTTGTGCTGGAACAATTATTTATTGAAAGCAATAACCATAAAATAAATAATGTTTGTGAAATTCACGCTTTTTAAAAACACAAATCTAACTAGTTGTATGTAGTATCCAAGGCTTTAATTATAATAACATAGCGTACAAATGCAAGGAAATTAGGCTCCCTTTGTACAAGACCTTCCCTGGACTATTGTGCATAGTTCTGGCCACAATACTTCAGGAAGGATGTGAATACATTGGAGAGCGTGTCGAACAATTTATAAGGGTCGTTCGATTGATGACAAAATTAGTTATGAAGATCGGAGAAGCTGTTTTTCTTAGGAGATGTCTAAGAAGAGATTTGACAGAAGTTTTCAAAATCATGGATAGTGTAAATGGAGAGAAACTGATAACACTCAAAAAGATCAAGAACAAGAGGGCACAGATTTGCAAAAGAAGCAAGTGCAATATAAGAAGAAACCTTCTCATTCATCGGATAGTTAGGATCTGGAATGCAATGTCGAGAACTGTGATGGAGCAGATTCAATCAAGGCATTCAGAAAGGCATTTGATTGTCTCTATTCAAATAACAATGTGCAAGGGTACAGGGAAAAGGCAGGAGACTGGCACCAAGTCATAATGGTCATTCAGAGAGCCAGTACAGGTGCAATGGGCCAAACAAGGGCCTTTTGCATTTTAACAATTCTGTGATTCTCTGGTAGTTCTAAATAATTTGAAGCATTAAAATGATCATGTTGGTCACACGCATTATCATAATCAATGATTTGTGTTTTTGGCAAGCAAGGCGCAGAATTAAAAATATGAATCCAAAGCACAAGCAAAGATCTCAAACTGTGAAATATAAACTGAATTTCACTTTGTAACAGTGGCCCTGATCACAATATTTAATAATATTATTAGTTTATTCTAAACTCGAAATAATCCAATATTCACTTTGAAAATCGTTTGAATTTCAGATTTAATTGTGACATGAGCACAGTTCATCTAACAAACCATGAACCCAATTAGATAAAAAAATTATAGGCCAGTATCTGTTTTAAGATGCATGCTGTTAATTCTTGTTGTATTATATATAGCTTAATTATATCTTTTTTTATTCGTTCATGTGATGTGAGTGCTGAGTGAGCAATTATTGACTATTCCTAGTTGCCCTTGAGAAGGTGTTGATGAGCTGCCTCCTTGAACTGCTGCAGTCCGTTTGATTTTAGATCGACTCCCAATGCTGTAAAGGATGAATACAGGATTTTTGCCTCAGTGACAATAAAAGAATGGCGACATACCTCCATGTCAGTGACTTGGAGGGAACTTGCAGATGATAGTGTTCCCATGAATCTGCTGCCCTTGTCCTGTTAGATGGTATTGGTCGTGAGTTTGGCTGTCGACAGAGCCTTTGAATTTCTACAAAATGTGCATTTAGATGGCACACATCGTACACTGCTGCTACTGAATTTTGGTGGTGAAGGAAGTGAATTTCTTTTTTTTTGTGTGGCTGTGGTGCCAAAAAATGTAGGCCGATTTGTGTTGAGTAATGTCAAGCTTCCTGAGTGCTTTTGGAGCTGCACTGATCCAGGCAAGTGGAGAATATTCTGTCTAAGACTTGAGCCTTGTAGATGCTGGATAGATTTTGAGAAATAGGAGATGAGTTATTTGTTGCAGGGTTCTTAACTTGGATTTGCTTTGGTAGCGATAGTATTTATGTGACTAGGTTAGGCTGTTTCAGTTTCTGGTTAATGGTAACCCCAGAATGTTGCTAGTAAGACATTCAGTGAAGCAATGTGATTGAATGTCAAGTGGCGATGCTTAGATTCTCTCTTTTTGGAAGGAATCTTGTTATTACCTGTTTTTTGTTTGGCACAAATATTTCTCAATATTTGTCAGCCCAAGCATGGGCATGAGCTGCCACAATATTTGAGGAGTTGTGAATGGTGCTGAAAATCGTGCAATCATCAACAAACATTCCCAGTTCTGATCTTATGAGAGAGGGAAGGCATTGAAGCAACTGAAGATAGTTGGGTTTAGGATACGACCCTGCAGAACTCCTGCAGTGATATTATGAGCTGAGCTGATTGACCTCCAGTAAATGTAGCAACCTTCCTTTGTGCTGGGTTTGATTTGAATTAGTGAATTGCATGTGTGATCTGGTACTTTTTCTGAATTCATGATGCCTGGTAAGTGTGGCTCTAAGTCACTTTTGGACAAATCAACAAAACTGGCCTGAGCATTGCTTGTGACTTCAAGAATGGGCAAGGAGATTGGATAGAATTCTGTTAGAGGGGCATTCCAGTCAGAAAATTCATATTGGAGAATTCCAGTCCAGCTCCAGTCTCAGCTCTTCACTGGTTTTATGTAACCAAGGGAATCTCGGTTAGTTTCTGCCGATGTGAAGTAAACCTCTGTTTAAAGCTTGTTTAAAGAGAAGTGATTGGAGTCTTTATTGTTCTGTGTTTCAAAGTGTACAGACAAGCCTGTGTTTCATTGGATAAATTATTCAGTGTTTCTGCATGTCTTCTGCATCTAAAACAATTTGGCTCAAAATAGTACCTGGGTTAAAGGGATAGTGGGGAATAGCAGGAACAGGCTATTGATTTGAATGGTAGATAATCAAAATGAATGGAAGAGCAGATTCTAAGGGCCAAATAGCCTACACCTGTTTCTATTTTACTAAGTTTCTCTGCTTCTAAAAGCCTGAGCAATCAGTCTGGTGACCACTTTCAAAGAGATGAGAATTATATATAGATGGTTTCATCCAAGAGCCAGTGTATGGACCATAGTTCATAAAGTCCTACAGCTGTAAACATAATAATTCACTCTTATCAGACCTCTGTTTCTTTTCTGAGAAGATATTTAATCTCTCCCACTCCTGTTCTTTTTCATGATTCTGCATCCAATTCACTTTTCATATTTACAATTGAATCAGTTTCTGCTGTCCATTTAGGCAGTGTGTTTGAGATCATAATTAATTATATTATTTATTTTTATAAAATAATCTCCTTTCTCTTCTCTCTTATTTTTCCAGTTGTTATAAATTTATATATGATTACTGATAAAGCTATCAGTTTAAACACTTAAGTTAAGTCACTACCATTACTGCGCCTCAAGAATTGTATTGAGATTAATCACAGATTGAATTTTACTTAAAATTATTTATAACAGATCATCTAATTGCTCTAGAGGTAAAGGAGAAAATAATGCCCAAATTAAGTAATGATTTATATATAAACCTGTGTGTGTGATGCCCCAAATAGATATTTTATCCTTGTTCAGAGGTACTGGTAGTGGATCGTAATTGAATAATCCACTTTAGTTTTACTGAGATACATGATTTTGAGTATTACCCACTTCGAGTCACAGAGATGTACAGCATGGAAACAGACCCTTTGGTCCAAATCGTCCATGCCGACCAGATATCCCAACCTAATCTCGTCCCATCTGCCAGCACCCGGCCCATATCCCTCCAAATCCTTTCTATTCATACCCATCAAGATGCCTTTTAAATGTTGTAATTGTACCAGCCTCCACCACATCCTCTGGCAGCGCATTTCATACATGCACCACCCTCTGTGTGAAAAAGTTGCCCCATAGGTCTCTTTTATACCTTTCCCCTCTCACCCTAAACCTATGCTCTCTAGTTCTAGATTCTCTCACCCCAGGGAAAAGACCTTGTGTATTTACCCTATCCATGCCCCTCATGATTTTATAAACCTCGAAATGGTCACCCCTCAGCCTCCAATACATCAGGGAAATCAACCCTAGCCTATTTAACCTTTCCCTATAGCTCAAATCCTCCAACTCTGGCAACATCCTTGTAAATCTTCTCTGAACGCTTTCAAGTTTCACAATATCCTTCTGATAGGAAGGAGACCAGAATTGTACGCATTCTTCCAACAGTGGCCTAACTAATGTCCTGTACAGCCGCAACATGACCTCCCAACTCCTGTACTCAATACTCTGACCAATAAAGGAAAGCATACCTTCTTCACTGTCATACCTACCTGTGACTCCACTTTCAAGGAGCTATGAACCTGCACTCCAAGGTCTCTTTGTTCAGCAAAACTCCTTAGGACCTTACCATTAAGTGTATAAGTCCTGCTAAGATTTGCTTTCCCAAAATGCAGCACCTCACATGTATCTAAATTAAACTCCATCTGCCACTCCTCAACCCTTGGCCCATCTGATCAAGATCCCGTTGTATTCTGAGGTAATCTTGTTTGCTGTCCACGACACCTCCAATTTTGGTGTCATCTGTAAACTTATTAACTATTCCTCTTATGCTCACGTCCAAATCATTTATATGAATGATGAAAAGTAGTGGACCCAGCACTGAACCTTGTGGCACTCCACTGGTCACAGGCCTCCAGTCTGAACTCTTGAGAAGAAAGATGGATTGTTTAAAAATGAAATATCCCAGATCCCACATTGCTCTTGTTACAATCTTAAACATGCATAGGTTAGAGAACTGAGTGATACCCTCTATTATAAATGGATGTGAAAAAGTATGACTAAAATATAGTTCCCATAGTTTTTCTTTCGATATTTCTCTTCTGATTTTTGCCATGATTTACTTTCTATTTCTTTTCTTAGTTTCACCTTTGCTTTTCTGAAAGTGTTGACAAATGCAGAAATGCAAATCTCTTGACACTCCCTTTGGCAACTTCCTCAAGCAGGATTCTTGATGTTTGGGCATTAATACTAAGAATGAACATAATACTTGATACCTAAGATAGGATAACTCATTTCTATCTTCACTGAACATTTGTCAATGTTTATTTTCCATCAGCGATCAGGCACAGAAATCTTGAGATTTTCCTTTCTTGTCCTAGGTGCATTGAAGCTAACCATGGAGCAAGCAATTGCAACTTGGTACTGTATGTCTCCAGTTACAAAATGTCTTTATTAATTCAATCATGAATATATTTCTATCTCATATCAAGAAATAAACAACCCTATAAGAAAGTGGAACTTCCAATACAGAGGAAATTTGTTAAATTTGAACATGAATGCCTGTAAAACAATTTAAGTCAAAACTGAATATTTTGTCCTCAAGTACTGAATTTAATTTCAGCTTGTCGAAGTCGTCCTTTTACAAACGGATTTGACATGGGAGGTTCTCTGCAGACTCCTGCTCCTCGTCAGTTTGCTCCTGTGCCAATGTCGAAGGATGTTCAAGTTCAGCAAAAGAGGACGAAGTCTGCCATTCAGAAGGCCAAAGTGGATGCAGTGATTTCTGCAGATAGACCAGGTATGGCAAAGAAAATAGTAATAGTTCCTGCTGAGTAAGTTACAAAAGTACATTTCATTTGATACCACCCAATGCCATTTGATACTTCTCGATATGTAAAGTGATTATACCTTTGGTTAGCTTTGGCATTGTCAGAGGGGCAGAATGATGATGCTTGGGACTGACTGCATTGCAGTATAGAACAATTTCAGTTACCGAACAAGACAGGTAGGGAGTATTTTGTTCGGATAACTGAGAGTTTGGGATAATGGATAGCGTTTTTAACGGGACCTTGAGATCTTATTCGGATAATTGGAAATTTGGATAATTGATGTTTGGATAATTGAGGTTATATATACAGCAATGTTTATATAAAGCAATGTATTTTTTCTATTTTAAGTTGCATAATAACAGTTAATTTGTCATACGAAATATCACTTCAGCCCTCCACTTAGACAATGTGAGGATCTCATTTCTAATGTTGAAGGTACAATTGATTAAGCTGGAACAGATTCAGTTCAGTTCAGGGTTGTTATCAAGGAAGTGCTGAGCAGAAACCATGAGCAAGGTGAAATCTTTGAATATTTTTGGGAAACCTATGAAGCTGTAAAAGAGAGAGGGGGAGCTTTTAACTTTGAATCATAATGAAATATCCAGGACAAACTGTGTATTTTTCAAAAGTTTGGGAACTCATATGTTTTATTTTTAATCCATATCTGTGCTTTGCATTATCTATATGTTATGGGGAATAAATACCTTCTGCTGTTTTGTTGATTTTGTTTTGAAAGCAGTAAAGTTTAACAAAATTTATTTTCATCAGTGAGTATTTTAGGAGCCTAGAGAAAGACTATTCAGCGCTCTGAGCCTATGTCAGCCCTTGAAAGAGAGATCAGTTAGCTCTCTTTAGCTGTACATTTTTCTTTCTCAAGTATTTAACTGGTTTCATTTTGAAAATGACTCATTAGTCTGATTTCTCAATTACATTCTGTACCATAATAATCTACTGTATCTTTTTAAAAGAAAATTCTCTTGCTATTTTGTTGTTTACCTAAGTGGCAGTTGAAGTCTTTTACTGCTAGCTCTCGTAACAAATTCTGAAACAGTTAAGGATTTCTAGTATGCACCCAGCTGAATTTTACTGTCAAAATATATACAACTTGGAGACCTTAGCACTGCTTGTGATAAGCTAATGTAAAAACTCCAATCAATGCTGTTGTTGCTAGATAATTTAATATTAGTAAATTGATTACCATATTTATCGCAAGTTTTATGAAATCTTTACAACTGATTAATTTAAATTCTTATCTCTGTATTTCTGTGGAAACTATGAAGCGTGTGGCTTGATTATGGAATATTCCTTTACATTACTATTGAAGGTTGCAATTTTAATAAAGGGAGATGTAAAGGAAGCTGAAAGAGATGGCAAAGTTTGGAAGATTTTCTGTGTTGAAGAAAGATTATCATGTAACTTGTCGGAACTGACAAATGAATAAAAATGTATTGTAAGTCGCTGACTGTTTACATAATGTCAGATGACTTCCTGTAAAGTGGACAAGCAAAGTTTTTCTTAACAAAGATTTATATCTTTAAATAATTGGTAAGTTTGGTTTTGATGGGGTCTGTGTGCTGAAGTTTGCTCAGCAATAACCTCTAAACTGAAGAACTGAAATACTTTATCTTTAGTACACACCTAGGTGTGGCAGCTAAAGCAACAACTCCCCCCCCCCCCCCCCCCCCCTTCCACCCCTCTCCAAAATCTTACAGCAGGATAAGCTGTGGAGATCTCTCCCAGTGAAGTAGCTTCTCAGGATTCCAGAACTTTCCTGCTACCAGTAGCTTTAACCTCCTATTAATCTTTGAAAGGCCTGATGAAATGTCAATTTTCCTGCTCCTTGGATGCTGCCTGACCTGCTGTGCTTTTCCAGCACCACTCTAATCTTGACTCTGATCTCCAGCATCTGCAGTCCTCACTTTCGCCTGCTACTTCCAGTTGACTCTTGTTAAAACTGAAGACTGATCTCAAGCTTTTGTATCAATTGTCTGGCTATCAGAATTGTGATCTTGACAAAAGGATTTTGACTGGACCTTTAGAAGTACTTTAAGTTCAAATACTTGGCCCATTGGGGTTTTTAATTAACCCAAAATTGTCCTGTTTTTTACAACCCATATCTATTTGGAGCTGCATTATCTTGTCTGTTGTGTGAGTATGTATGTTTGATATTATGACGATATAGTATTTCTCTGAATAGTAGCATATTTGTTGACCAGTTTTGTCTCAAGTTTAAAGAATTACTTTACTTAATTTGATTTATTTATTGTCACATATATCTTGTTGCAAAATACATTGAAAACTGTAGTGTAGTGTTGCCACTGTCTGGCGCCATCTTAAGACACAGACAAATAAAGCGAGGCAGAAAAATGAAGAAATTAAGTCCAACTTGACAGTCCTTCTTAGTAAGTAGAGGCTGAATAGGCTGGGGCTGTTTTCTCTGGAATGTCGAAGGCTGAGGGGTGACCTTATAGAGGGTTATAAAATCATGACAGGCATGGATAGGTTAAATGTCTTTTCTCTGGGATGGGGGAGTCCAGAACTAGAGGGCATAGGTTTAGGGTGAGAGGGGAAAAAGTGGAAAGGGACCTAAAGGGCAACTTTTTCACGCAGATGGTGATGCGTGTATGAAATGAGCTGCCAGAGTAAGTGGTGGGGGCTCCTAAAAGTACAACATTTTAAAAGGCATCTGGATGAATATATGAATAGGAAGGGTTTAGAGGGATATGGGCTGGGTGCTGGCCAATGGGACTAGATTAGGTTAGGATAGCTGATCGGCATGGTCAAGTTGGACTGAAGGGTCTGTTTCCGTGCTGTACATCTCTATGGCTGTATGACTCTAAATGCTCCCTTATAGGCCATGGGCATGGTGACAAGGCATGAGTCTCCTTTGCCACGCCACCGCTGCTGGACTGAAAGTCGTCACTCGTTGGCGCCATCTTGCCTCCACCAATGCCCTCACCACTGAGTGTTGATGAACCTCGCCAGTGAAGACACCACCGATGCTGCCAGATACTGCACCATCCCAAACTCTTCTCTGCCAATGGCATGATTGTGTTTCAGGCCCACCTTGCCACTGCTGAAGCTGCCAGGTCTTCCACTGGATCCAAATGTGCCTCTGCCGCTGATGCCACAAGTCTGTGCTTCTGGGCCTCCTGGTTGATGCTGTTGCTGCGAATGAGCTCTTCACCAAGGGGTAAGTAAAATAAAATAAAAGAACAAAGGAGAGAAGAGAGAAAAAATTGACAAGAAACAAAAACAAGAGTGCATGAGCCCTGGGCTCAGAAGCCTGACTCCATTGCCTTCTTACTGGGAATTTATAATAACCAATTCTTTGTTGAGTTTACTGAAGAAACCTGGTGGAAGCCTCTCTCGTTCTGATTAACACTAATAAAGAGGAACAAATATAACCATTTTAGGGGTTAAATACAACATTGACACTTAGGTACAGCTTGTGGAGTAGTGTAGTTTGATATCCGGTGTACTGCTCCCATTGGAGTCATAATACTGTGGATTTTAGATCTTACTCCTTTTTTAAAACATGTGGATGCATAAGAAGTAGGAACAGGAGTTGGTCATTTGGCCCTTGTGTCATTTATGAGATCTGATTTTGGCCTTCTCTCCTGCTCACTATGTGACTCTACTCCCTCGTCAGTCGAAAATTGGTCTAATTAAGCTTTGAATATATGCAATGACCCAGCCTTCACAGCTTGTTGAGGAAGAGAATCTTAAAAATTAATGACAGTCTGTCAGAAGAAATTAATTCTTCTCTCTGACTTAAAATTACAACTGTGTCCTCTAGTGTTAGATTCTGCCACTAGAGGGCAACAACATCACAACATTTACTCTTGTCACATCTTATATGCTTCAAAAGTATCACCTGTTTTCTTCTCAACTCCAATAGGCATAGGCAGAAATGCTAAACCATGTTAATGGAACAAATTCTCCATACTGAAATAACTCCACAGAAGCTGGTATCCCATCACCAAATCACCCTCTGTTTCCACATGAACAGTCTTGGAGACAGGTACCACAGTGTCAGAATCGTACGGAATCTCTGACACTCCTGTTTATAATTTTTTAGCCAGCTCTCGGAGTGAACAGAACCCTGACACTCCTGTTATTATTTTTATACCCCCCACATTACTGCCTGACTGCGATAGTGTTTATTTTTTCCCCAGCACCCATGTGTGTGTGCAGGTGTGAGACACAGTGAAAGACAACAGGTGTACAAATCTTTATTCAATTGCCACCACCAGGAAGAAAAGAAAACACCCAAGTGGCTAGTGACAAACCGTGCCCTTCTCAGGGGGCAGTGCTGCGTGATCAAACAGTGAAGGGAAGGGCACCGCAGGGATTAAATTAAAATAGAGTTGGAGGGGGAAATAATACACTCCACTCCCTGCGGGGCCCACCTCTCCCTGAACAGCTCAAGGGTGTTGGTGGACACCGCATGCTTCTTCTCCAGAGACACTCGGGCTCTGACATAACCGCGGAAGAGGGGTAGGCAGTGGGTCCTAATGACCCCCTCCATGGCCCACTGATGCCCAGTCTGGCCAGGCCCAGGAGCAGACCCACGAGGAGGTCCTTTGACCTGCCCTCTCCCCTCCGCACCGGGTGCCTGAAGATCAGGAGCGTGGGAGTGAAGTGCAACGAAAAACAGAGAAGAAGGATTTTTTAGAAAGCGCCCACACCCAAGAAATACATGGTCCACGGACTCCACAGCACCACAGAACAAGCATGAAAACAACCATGAAAAAAACTCTCCTTTTTGTTTCTTTTTTACTGATCCAGCTCCCTCAGAGCGAGCTCTGAGTAAGCAGAATCCCTGACACACCTGTTTGCTAATTTATTTATTTATTTTTTCCTGTTTTTTTTCCGACACTCCTGTTTCTTTTTCCCTTTTTCGATTACCCCACAGTACCGCCTAATTGCGGTAGTGCTTATTTTTTCCCCAGCACCCATGTTGTGTGTGTGCAGGTGTGAGACACCATGAATCTTTATTTGATTTCTACTACCAGGAAGAAATGAAACACCCAAGTGGCCAGTGATAAGCAGTGCCCTTCACATCAAAGGGCAATGCTGCGTGATCAAATAGTGAAGGGGAGGGAAAGGGTTAAATCAAAATAGAATTGGACTGGGAAATAATACACTCCACTCCCTGCGGCGCCCACCTCTCCCTGAACAACTCCAGGGTGTTGGTGGACACCGCATGCTCCTTCTCCAAGGACACCCGGGCTCTAACGTCACGTATGTGCAGGTGTGCGACACAGTGAAAGACACAAAGTGCACGAATCTTTATTCAATTTCCACCACCAGGAAGATAGGAAAACATCCAAGTGGCCAGTGACGAGCACTGCCCTTCACATCAAAGGGCAATGCTGTGTGATCAAAACAGTGAAGGGGAGGGTAGGGACTAAATCAAAATAGAGTTGGAGGGAGAAATGATGCACTCCACTCCCTGCAGCGCCCACCTCTCCCTGAACAACTCCAGGGTGTTGGTGGACACCGCGTGCTCCTTCTCCAAGGACACCCGGACTCTAACGTAACCGCGTAAAACAGGGAAGGAGGTTTTTAAGAAAATCAAAAAGGGAGTGCAAATGCCCACATCCAATATATACATGGTCTACGGACTCCACAGCACCACAGAACAAGCAGTTGGACTGGGAGTCCGTGAACCACCGCAATCTGCGGTTGCAGGGAACAGCTGCGTGCAGCACCCTCCCCGAGAGATAGGGGGAGGACTCCCGCGTAGAGAGCCATCCACTGGAGATCCCTACTGACCGGTGGCAAATAGGCACACACTCACCTTTTTTTTTAAGACGAGAAAAATTTTTTTATCGAGTAGCCAATTGAAAAAAAATGGCACAAGCTCAAAGATCCAAAATAATATTCAAATATATTAGTACCATGAAAAAAACTTACCCTTTTTTTTTCTTTTTTTTTCACAAAGTGCACGAATCTTTATTCAAATTCCACCACCAGGAAGATGGGAAAACACTCGGGTGGCCAGTGACAAACCACACACTCACCTTTTTTTTTTAAGACGAGAAAAAATTTTTTATCGAGTAGCCAATTGAAAAAAAATGGCACAAGCTCAAAGATCCAAAATAATATTCAAATCTATTAGTACCATGAAAAAAACTTACCCTTTTTTAGGTGTTGTCCAGAGCTCCCTGATTGGTCCAGATTAACAGCCCTGATTAAGGAACTGATATTCTGAGGTCCAGTTGGTTGACCTCGTTACAAACACTACACATACTAGGAATGAGCTGAGAGAACTTTCTTTTGCAAAGACTCAATTTATTTTTGTATTTTCCAATTGTGGATAAAAATGAAAAAAATGAACAGTTTTACAGTTGGGGATTGTAAGGATTGCTGCATTGTTTGAAAGCAAGTAACTTGATAATGATTGTGACTACTGATTGTACAGCTGTGGGTTACAGTACTGTTGCAGACGGACTGAGGCTGAAGATTGTGTAAAGATGGGTGGCAACAAATAACATAGAGTCATAGAGATGTACAGCATGGAAACAGACCCTTCGATCCAACCCGTCCATGCCACCAGATATCAGATTTGGTTCATAGATTAGTGACCAGTTCCCAATGGCAAAGTTCTTCCGTTTGCCAACAATTTGATGATTTGGTTCTCAGGTGCACAGCTTGGGACTGTAAAGAAGATACAGAGAAGCCTTTGGACCACCAACAGCTTAGACGCTCTCTCTCTTTACTTTGCAGTAAGCCACTTAAGCTTAAAGAAAACTAGTTTATCTTTCCTTTAGCAGTTGCTGTAAGCTGTGATGTTTCATTAATAAGCTAGAGACTTTTAAAAGTAAACTAGAAGAAGCATCCAAAGAAGGTCAACTGAAAAAGCAGTGTTTCAGTCAGAAAGAGAATCATAAGAATCATCTGACTGACATTTTATGATCAGTAACAATTGTATTGCTTTCTGAGTATTTCCCCCTGTCTGTAACCCTCTTTTTTTTTTGCTGTCTATGTCCATGTCTGGCTTCTGTTAGTCTATATATATGTGTGAAGTTAAGTTTTTATTGTGGATTAAAGTTTTGATTAGTAGTGTCTTCTGTTGACGGTTCATAGTTTTTAACCTGCTGCTTGAGACAGTTTACTTGTAATAAATAGTAGCTCTTATTAAGTGCAGAAACCTGGACTATTTTGTCAACCAGCAACTAAAAGACAGTAACATTGGGAATTTTGCTTACTTTTTAATGGTGGCTCAGTGGTTAGCGCTGCTGTCTCACAGCTCCAGGGACCCAGGTTCGATTCCTGCCTCAGGCGTGTAGTTTGCACATTCTCCCCGTGTCTGCGTGGGTTTCCTCCGGGTGCTGCAGTTTCCTCCCACAGTCCAAAGATGTGCAGGTTAGGTGAATTGGCCATTCTAAATTGCCCATAGTGTTAGGTGGGTTAGTCAGAGGTAAATGTAGGGGAATGGATCTGGGTGGGTTGCTCTTCGGAGGGTCGGTGTGGACTTGTTGGGCCGAAGGGCCTGTTACCGCACTGTAGGGAATCTAATTTAATCTTAACATCTTATGTGACCCCAGGAATAATGGGGCTTGATTTTCAGCATGCTACCCCAGTGAGTTGTGACCATGTAAACTGTTTCTAATGCAAAAATGTTTCTCCTTAAGTAAGGTTTAAATAAAATGACTTTTAAATAAAACCCTGCTTTTCATTTCTTCCTGCCAAAATGGTTAAGTTTACAATTTCTCATAATATTTTCCATCTGTCTAGTTTTTGCCCATTCACTTAACCTATCTTTGCATTCCCTTTGTAGTGTCCTCATCATTTGCTTTCCTACCCATTTTCATACTAATTTGGTTACATTAATCTCTCCACCCAAGGTATTCATATACACTGCAATAATTAGGTCCTGTACATGCAGAAACAGGGGATGCTATAAAGGCGAATAAAAAGACGGCACACCAATTAAATATCAGCATAGTTCTGCCTTCACAAAGAGTGACACAAATGACCAAAAGTATTGAGGAACGTAGGGTCAATTCAGAGTGAGAAATTGAAGGAAATCAATATTTATAGGGCACGATAGTAGGGAAATTGATGGAATTAAAGGCCAGTAGATCACCGGGGTCTGATAATCTACATTCCAGAGTATTTAAAGAAGTGGCACTAGAAATAGGGAATTCTTCGGTTGTCATCTTTCAAGATTCTATGAACTCGTGAACAGTTTCCATGGATTGGAGAGTAGCTCAAGTAGCCCACTATTTAAAAAGAAGATAGAGAGACAACAGGGATTTCTAGACTGATTAGCTCGGCATCAGTCATGGGGAAAAATGCAAGAGTGCGTTATAGAAGACTTAGTGACAGAACCAGACAGAACACTAACAGAATCAGATGAAGGGTAAATCATGCTTGACAAAACGAATGGAAATTTTCAAGATGTTAGTAGTAGTGTTGATAAGGGGGAGCCAGTGGATGTCGTTTACTTGGACTTTCAGAAGGCTTTTGATAAGGTCCCACGAAAGAGATTAGCATGTAAATTGAAAGCAAGTGGGATTGGAGGTAATGTACTAACATGGACAGAGAACAGGTTGGCAGATGAGAAATAGTGTAGGAAAAATAGGTCATTTTCTTAATAACAGGCAGTTACTAGTGAGATACTGTAGGTAATCAGTGCTTGAACCCCAGCTACTTGCAATATATAAATTAAGAATTTAAGTGAGGGAACTATATAATATCTGAGTTCACAGACCATATAAAGCTCAGTAGAAAGGTGAAATGAGAGAAAGCACAGATGCTTTTGATTGATTACAACAATTTGAGCGAGTGGAATATAATGGTATGAAGTATAATGTGGATAAATGTGAGGTTCTCCACCTTGGTAGAGAACAAGAAGGCAGATTATTTTCTGGATGGCAATAATTGAAAAATGGGGAGGTGCAATGAGACTTGGGTGTCCTTGTGCACCAGTTGCTGAAAGTAAGCATGCAAGTGCAGCTTGAATTAGTATATTGACATTATTAATGAGAGGATTTAATTACAAGAGCATTGTATTCCTGCAATTATACTTGGTGAGAACACAGCTGGAATGCTGTGTGCTATGTCCTTATCAGAAGGAGGATGTTCTGGCCATGGAGGCAGTATAATGTAGACTTAGCAGACTGATTCCTGGGACAGCAGGACTGATGTATGAAGAGAGACGAGATATGTCAGGACTATATTCACTGGAGATTGGAAGAATGAGGGGATCTCATAGAAATTGGCATAATTCAAACAGGAATCGACAGAGTCAACACAGGAAAGATGTTCCTGATGACTGGAGTGTCCAGAACTAGTGGTCACAATTTAGGCTTAGGAGGTAGGCCATTTGGAACTGAGATGAGGAGAAATTTCTTTACCAAGAGAGTTGTGAGCCTGTGGAATTCTCTGCCGTTGGAAGTGGTTGAGGCCAAAACATTTAATGCTTTCAAGAAGAATTTAGATAAAGCAACATCGTAAGATATAGGATCATAATTAGGCCATTCAGCCGTTCGAGTCTGCTCTGCCATTCGATCATGATTGATGTGTTTCTCAACTCCATTCTCTTGGCTTCTTCCTGTAATTCTTAACCCTCTTACTCATCAAGAACCTACCTATCTCTGTCTTAAAGATACTCGAGGACTTGGCCTTCATGTCCTTCTTTGGCCATGAGTTCCACATATTCACCGCCCTCTGGCCTTCACTCTGAGACTATGCCCTCGAGTCCGAGTATCTCCTGCTATTGGAAACATCATCTTCACATCCAGTCTATTAGGACCTCCCAGTATTCTGTAAATTTCAGTGAGATCATTCCCTCATCCTTCTAAACTTCTTTGAGTACAGACTCGGAGTCCTCAACTTCTCCAGGCATCATTCTTAAGAACTTCCTCTGGACCACCTCCAAAGCTAGTGTATTCTTCCTCAGATACAGGGGTGAAAACTGCTCACAATATTCCAAATATAGTTTGTCCAGAGTCTTATGCAGCCTCAGCAGTATGTCCTTGCTCTTATCTGCTGATCTGAAATTTGATTCCTGACCCTTTCCACATGCTGTCTTTCTTGTTCTGGCAATTGTAATAACACTCTCTCTTTCTTTTTCTCTTGCTCTTTCTCCCTCTTGCTATTGCTGTCTCTCTCCAAAAAAACTCAAGTTTGTGAGACGTACAGAGCTATGTTGACTATCCCTAATCAGTCCTTGTCTTTCCAAATATGTGTAAATCCTGTCCCTCAGGATTCCCTGCAGTAACTTGCCCACACCAACGTCAGGCTCACCGGTCTATAGTTCTCTGGCTTGTCTTTACCTCCTTTCTTAAATCGTGACACCATGTTACCCAACCTCCAGTCTTCCAGCACCTCACCTGTGACTATCGACAATACAAATATCTCAGCAAGGGGCCCAGCAATCGCTTCCCACAGAGTTCCAGGGTACATCTGATCAGGTCCTGAGGAATTATCCACCTTTATCCATTTCAAGACGTCCAGCACTTCCTCCTCTGCTTCGACATTTTTCAACATGCCACCATCTACATCTCTCCGTTCTATATCTTCAATGTCCTCCTCCACAGTAAACACTGATGCAAAATACTCATTTAGTATCTCCCCTGTCTCCTGCAGCTCCAAACAAAGGCTGCCTTGCTGATATTTGAGGGACCCTGTATTCTGTCCAGTGCATTCACATCATCTTAAAAATTATGGCACACAGAAAACTCCTGTCTTACACAACTTCAACATAAACTCCTTACTCTTTTACTCTGTGCCCCTATTAATAAAGCCTGTTCTTTCAACCTCTCAAGTTACTTTCAATGATTTATACGTATATAAACTCTGGTTTCCTGGCTGTTGCATCCCTAAAGATGTTCCCTTCATATCATGTCTCCTTCATATCATGTCTCCATGTTCTACTGACCAAAATGAATCATTTTACATTTCTCTACTTAGATTTCATCAGGCACTCATCCATCATTCGTCTATCTTGTCTCTGCACTTTTCAGGTTTGACAGTATCCTCCTTGAAGTTCACAATGCTTCCAAATTTTGTGTCATTCACACATTTTGAAGTTGTGCCATTTGCACCAAGGCTTATACTATGCCAGGAGGTGATATAAATCTTTCTTCAGCCTGTAAAACATCATTAGTCACAACTGTCTATTTTCTGTCACCCAGCCAATTTTGCATCCATGGTCCTACTATCTCTTTTACTCTGAGACATAATTTACTTTCACACTTGCTTTGCAGCACATTATAAAATGCCTTGAAAGTCCATGTCCACCACGTACGCTGCATTGTCCATCATCACTCCTTTTTGTTTTAGCTTCAAAGAACTCAAGCTGATTAGTTAACTACACTTTTCCCATAGCAAATCTGTACTGACATTCCTTAATTTATTTGCATTTATTTGAGCAATTATCTTTTTTTCTTCCTGAACGTATTGTTTTTGGATGTATCCACACCACTGAGGTTAAACTGATTGGAATGTATTTGCTGGGCATATCTTTACACCGTTTTTGCAAAAAGGGTATAACGCTTGCAACTCTCCATCATCCCTGAGCCAGAGGAAGACTGCAAGCTTATGGTCAGTGCCTCTGCAGTTTCCACACTGACCCCTTTAGTTGCATCCTTCCAGTCTTGGTGTTTCATAAGTTTTAAGTATAGAAGCCTATCTAATATCCTGTTACTAATTTTAAATTCTTCAAGTTATTTGTATACCTCTTCTTTCATGTGGCCTGGGCAATATATTCTTTGGCAAGGACAGGTGCAAAGTATTCATTTAATACCTCAACTATGTCCCTGACTGCATTTAGATCTACTACTTTTACTTTCCTTTTTCAGTTTTATGTCTATGGAGGACTTTAGGATTCCAATGTTTAGAATTGGACTGCTTTAACTGAGAGTCCAATCATCAGCAAATGTACCCACTTCTGACCTTATGATAGTGTGAAAATCATTGATGAAACAGCTGGAGATTGTTGGGCCAAGAGCACTCCCCTGAGGAACTCCTGCAGGGATGTTAATAATTGAGTACAACAATAGAATCACGTTGCTGCTGTGAAAGATTCTACATGAAATTTAAGTCACACTTGTTGAAGTATAAATTCTTTTCCCAGAAAGATTATATCTGTCTGAAAGGAGATATACCTCCTTGTATTTCTCCAGAAACAGCATGTGGAAACTATGTGAATTCATTTCAAACCACCTCCGACTGAACTAATCAAGAATTGTACTACTTCTTTACTGACCATCACTTTTTTCAGTTTGATTCAGCATAAGAATCAGTATGTAGGAGTCATGCTGGGCTCTGCTTAGCTTAATGACAGGAGGGTTATGATGTACCTTTTTACTGAGATAATCTTTTTTGTATTGGAAGAGAAGCAAATTACTTTCAAAAATTGATTCAATCCTCTCTAGTTTTTATGAAGCTGTTGTTTGTCTCAAAATACAGAGAAGGGTCATTGGACCTGAAACATTAACTCTGCTTCTCTCCACAGTTGCTGCCAGACATGCTGAGTTTTTATAGCAATTTCTGATTTTGTCCCTTGTTATAATGCTTTGTTCTTTAAAGCTAAATCACATTTTTTATAAATTCGTGGGATATGGGCATCGCAAGTTGGACAAAAATTTATTGACCATCCCTAGTTGTCCTTGAGAAGGTCAGCCATTGTCTTGAACTGTTGTAGTTTTTGGGATGGAGGTACGCCTATAGTAAAATTAAGATGGCTGCTTTCAGATATTGACCAAGCAACAGTGAAGGAGTGACAACATATTTCTAATTCAGGACAGTGCGTGGCTTGGAACAGGACCTTTTTCCTGAGTGGTGTTCCAGTAAATTTACTGTCCATGTTCTTCTCGATGGAAGTGATCCTGAGTTTGGAAGTTGTCAAAAGAGCCTTGGAGAGTTCTGCAGTGCAGTCTGTAGATGATACCCACTGCTGCCACTAATCATTAGCAGTGAAAGGAATGGTGGTTGAAGATGGTAGAAGAGGTGCTAATCAAGTAGACTGCTTTGTCTTGGATGGTGTAGAGCTTCTCAAGTGTTGTTGGAAATGTTGGAGTATTCCATCCTATTGTGCTGTGTGGATGTGGGACAGGAAATGAGGAAGTGAGTTATTCACTGCAGAAACCCCAGCTTCTCTCTATGTCTTGTAGTCACAGTATTTATATTGCTGGAACAGTCAGTTTCTGTTCAATGGTACATCCCCAGGATGTTGACAGTGGGAAATTCAATGGTGGTAATGCCATTGAACAAGGGCCAATGTTAGATTTTCTCTTGTTATAGTGATTGTCAATTGCTGGCTCTTGTGGCAGGAATGTTACCTGGATGTTGTCCAGATCTTGCTGCATATGGACACAAACTGCTTCAGTACCTGTGGAGTCACAAATAGTGCTGAACATTGTGTTATCATCAGCAAACTCCCCCATTATCCTTATGATAGAGATAAGGTTTTCTTTTGAAGGAACTGAAGATGATTGGGCCACAGACACTACCTCTAAAGAATTCTTGCATTGATGTTTATGGAATGAGAAATCTGACCTCCAATAGCTGCAACCATCTTTTTGCTAGGTATGACTCAAATCATTAAATAATTTTCCTCTAATTCCCATTGACTTCAGTTTTGCTACAATGATTTGATGTCATACTCGGTCATATTGTGCCTTGATATAAAGGGCAATAACCTTAAATTAGCCACTTGAGTTGAGGTCTTTTATCCATTTTTGGACAAAACTGTATTGAGGTCAGAAGCGGTGTGGCCTTGACAAAACCCAATCTGAGCATCAGTGAATATGTTATTGCCAAGCATTTAAATAAATACAAAAAAACCTGGATGCTGGAAATTTGTAACAAAAAAATAATGCAGGAGAAACACAAAGCAGGTCTGGCAGCATTTATTGAAAGAGAAACGGTTACAACATTTAAAAGACATTTGGGTAAGTACATGAATAGGAAAAATTTGGAGGTATGTGGACCAAACACAGACAATTGGGACTAGTTTAGTTTGGGAGCATGGTCTTGTGGACTATTTAGATCTGTTTCCATGCTATATGATTCTGTGAATGGAGGAAAGACTGCCTGTTTGTTGTGAATTTTATTGGCCAGGAAATTACAGTTGAGGCTTTCACATGCCTCTTTTATGACATTAGTAGCATGTCCATTCCCTTGAACTAAACCTCTCTGAACGTTTCCTCCTTCTAACATGAGTTGGGCTTTCGTCTTTATTTTTTAGACTTTTGTCAGCAAAGCCTTACCACTTCTGTTTATCTACTTTCCCCTCGTTCCAGCTTCTGTGACAGTTCCTAATGTGGGGCTTATCAATCACCTACAATTTACCTTATTTCGTGATCTTTCAAGTGAGTCCTTAATGCTAAAAGAGCACTTTTTAAATTATTTTCCAATATTGTTTTCCTAAGCTTATGGAAGGTTTGTTCCACTTTCATCAATCTATTATACCCATCAACCAGCATTTCCTCTCACTAGGCGAATCTGCGTGGGTCAGGATTGCTCTTTCTCAAATTTCAACATGTTTGCCTGTAGATCTATGACACCAAATTGTAAGCCATTTACTGTAGGCAGTGTAGAATCACCTTAATTATGTGGGAAGCGATGGGTACACCTGTACAGCCTTCACTCAAAACACTTTGGAACATAGCCTGTTTTCTTTCAACCAATTCAGGTTTATGCCATGCTTTTTCAAAGCACAGAAAGTACATCTCTATTTCCTCTCAATAAATATATGTCTGAGCTCAAATACTTTGCCAAATCACAAGGAGATTCTGCCTGACTTTCTATCAATTTAAAATTGCGTAACCAGGGAGAAAGGTCTCTCAGGGCTTCGCAGTACTGCCTCACAGCTTCAGGGACCCAGGTTTGATTCCACCTTTGGGTGATTTTGGAGTTAGGCACATTCTCCCTGTGTCTGCATGGCTTTCCTCTGGGTGCTCCATTTTCCTCCCGCAGTCCAACAATATGCAGGTTAGGAGGGTTGGTCATGTTAAATTGCCCATATTGCCCAGGGATGTTAGGTAGATTAGCCATGGGATATGCAGGGTTACAGGTACGGAGTAGAGGAGTGTTTGTGGGTGAGTTGCTCTTTGGAAGGTCGATGTGGACTTGTTGAGCTGAATGGCCTGCTTCCACACTGCAGGAATTATATGATACACCTTTTATTGTTGGCTACTGCCTTTCAACAAAGGCTTGAGTCTCCACAGTATTTGTGTTAATTTCTAAATAAGGTATAGCAAAGTAATCTTAGGATCATGTTAATTTCCA
The DNA here is from genome assembly GCF_004010195.1 of Chiloscyllium plagiosum. Lineage (NCBI taxonomy): Eukaryota > Metazoa > Chordata > Chondrichthyes > Orectolobiformes > Hemiscylliidae > Chiloscyllium > Chiloscyllium plagiosum. Next base: position 50,544,282 of record NC_057719.1, read on the forward strand.
TAGAAGTAAGTTCCTTTGAATCTGTTTAACTCTTTGAGTTCTTATCCTGGACTCAAGTCCTTGATTTTGTTATAGTCCCCAAGAAGGAAGAGTAAGGAAAAGTAACCAAATTTATCAAATGACCCCTGAAGGAGAAATTACCAAAAAGATTTCCACGTTTTGCATTTTCACAATCTGAATCAGCACAAATTGAAAATGAATTAGCAAATAAGTGATACTCCATATAAAAATGTAAATTCAACTTTAAATAACCAATACAGCAAAGGTAAATTTTATTCAGCCACAAGCACTGACAGCACTGAACAAATGTGGCACCACATATACAGTTCTATCATTTGCTCTTCTAAATTTACTTAGATATATCATGAGTCTCTTCTGCAAAATGTTTAATCCTTGAATTTATTTGGTACAATTAATATTAACAAGACATATTTCCATAAATCCTTTCTCCTTTTAGTCATTATAGTCTGTTGGTATAGTATTCCAGAGTATCTTTTCAACAGACCGACCAATAACCCACACTTTCATGGTTTGGCTCTGTACGTGAAAACACCAAGCAGTGTCTCCAAGCTCTTTGCATCTTGCCAGATTGTAGGCTATTTCAGCCAGCTTAGTTGTACATCCAAAATCTTCTGTCTCATTTTCTGCCAAAAGAAACACTGAGCAATTCCTGAGTGACTTGCTGTTTCTCTGCACCCAATTTGGTGTGTTCCTTTTTCTCCCTCTGTTTGATTTTCTATTTTTGTCCATCTGGGCCTTGATCTTCCAGATCCTCTACTTGTTGCTTTCTTTTTTGTCTGAGGCATTGTCAGCCACATGGTATCTGCTCATGACTTGGTACTTTTTCCAGGTCATCAGTCATATGGACCAGTATTTCTTACTATCCAAGAAAATTTTAATTCCTGTAAACTTTAAGTTTTCAGCCATGATTGAAAACAATTACCAATTCCTTGGATATTTTAAAGAATGAAACATTTTACTCCGTCTACTCTTTCTAGGTCAAAGGTGCTACACATTCATTACTTAGTTCAATGGGGAATTTTGAATATCTTATGCCTTAGTTAGTTCATAAATTCGGGCAATCCTTCCATGCTTTACTTCATTCTTTCAGTGTATTTACTTTTAAAATTTGTGAACGTATCTTAAGAATTCCACTTCCTTTTAATTACCTGGTAGTAATTAACTTTTAATACAGCTGGTTCTGCTATAATGTGTGTTTCTTCAACACAAATTGGCTATAATGCGATTGAATAACTTAGACCATTATTTGGAGAACATGACCTTTCCTAACCTGTATTGGCAATAATGCGATTCCGGTCCCATTGGTTTAAATGGCGCTGCTATAACATGATTTTCTTAGAACTGGGGATTGCTCAGGAACGGAACTATCGCATTATATCAAAACAGACTGAGTATGCCAGAATTTTAGTTGCTGCCAAATTATTCCTTAGTCAGTAAAAATAGAAGTGTCATTTGCAAATCAACAGCTCCTTTAGTGCATAACTTGGTGATGCACTTAAGTGTCAATATCTTAGACGTCTGTGATGTTTAAGAATATTTCATAGGTTTAGGATAAATCTTGTGTCCTACAAGAAAAAAAAGATGTGAAATGTGAGAGAATTTTCAAAGGAGGTTAAACTGCATAAATAGTTTCATTCATTAAATGACACTGTATGCACACTTGTGTCATATCTGCAATAAATGTTTACAGCTCAAGCAGCTTTGCTTCAGAATTTGCGAGCTGGAGGATGAAGTCTTGATACTATGATATGTAAGGGATGGGGAAAAACAGCTGAATATTTTGTACCAGGGTGTGGTTACCTTTCTGAGGATAGCATCTTCACCAGACTTGGTACTGTGTAATACAATAGGATGAATTATTGACCTCAGAATTAAGGCACACCAAGGGAGCAGTGACCATCCCTGATTAAGTTTTACCATTAGTTTCAAAGAGAGACAAATAAGTCAACAATGAGTATTTTAAATTTAAGTAAGGGTAACTATGGGCATGAAAACTGAGCTATCTGAAGTGAAATAGGGTACCAAGGAAAGGGATAGATCAACTGAGACACAGTAGCAGATATTTAAGTCATTGTTTGGAATAATCAGAATGAGGGTGTTCCAATTGTAAAGAAATTTCTTAAGGGAGTACTGACTATGGTTAACTAAAGAAGCCGTGGAAAAACATTAAACGTATGGGAAAAGTCTAAAATAACATAAATATAAGTTGCAAGTCTTCTGATTGGTCAGAATTTAAAGTATGGCAGATGCCAGGAAAAGAGAAGGAAGTAAAGTGAGTGTTGGTCACTCCAGAAAGTGAAAATTGGAGAATTCTGATTCTAAAGAAGAAACTGTAATGGTATGAGGTACGAGCTGGCCATGATGAACTGGAGAACATTTTAAAGGGACGACAGTGGATAAGCAAGTGCAAACATTTAGAGGTCATGGAGGACGTGGAATAGTTGTTCATTCCTGTCTGGCACAATGGGAAAGATGGCCTGACCATTGCTAACAAGGGAAATTAGGGATACTGTTCGATCCAAGGAAAGGGCATACAAATTGCCCAGCGTAGCTGAGGATTGGAGCTATTTAGATTTAGCCAAAGGAAGTCTAAAGGAAAATTAAAGTATGAAAGTAACATACTTCAACACAAGGGACATACAAATTGATTGTATCTGAAGAGAAAAAGTTAGTAAAGAGAAATGTAGGTTTCTTACAATCCGGAACATCAGGAAGTGATAATGGGAAATAGAGAGATGAAAGACCAATTAAATGCATATTTTGTTCTGTTTTCACAAAGGAGGACACAAATAATGTCCCAAAAATGTTGGGGGAACACATGGTCCAGTGAGAGAGAGGAACTGAAGGAAATCAGAATTAGTAGGAAAATGATGTCAGAGAAGTTGATGAGATTATAAAGCCATCAAATCCCAAGATCCTGATTGTTAAATACACTAGGCTGTAAACTATGTGACCCCAGAAATAGTGGATGCATTGGTGTGTGTCTTTTAAAATTCTGTGGATTCTGGAACCGTTCTTGAGGATTGGACGATAGGTAATGCAATCCCATTACTTTTTAAGAAAGAGGTAGAGAAAAAATAGGGAATTACAGATAGGTTATCTTGACATTGGTAGAAGGAAAAATGCAAGAGTCTGTAATAAAAGATTTAATAGCAAAGTGCTTGGAAAATGGTGACAGTATTGGATGGAGTTGGTACAGATTTATGAAAGGGAAATCATGTTTGACAAATCTCTTGGAATGTTTTGGGGACGTAACTAGTACATTGATAAGGGGGAGCCAGTGGATGTGGTTTACTTGGGCTTTGAGAGGCTTTTGATGTCCCAAATATGAGACTAGCATGTAAAATTAAAAAGCTTAGGATTGGAGATAGTGTGCTGACATGGATAGAGAACTGATTGGCAGACAGAAAACAAGATTAGAATAAATGGGTTATTTTCGTAGTGGTAGGCAATGATTAGTGGATTACTGCAGGGATCAGTGAGGCTAAATACAATATTTCCAATTTTGCAGATGACACCAAGCTGGAGTAGGAGAGTAAACTGTGAAAAGGATGCAGAGTAAAGTAAGAGTTCATCATGTAGCAGGGTCACAAATTAACATGGATGGAACATTGGCTCATGGGCAAAAAAACCCAGCATTTATAAATAGGTCTTTTGTTAAATGAGGGAAGCAAAGGCATGGTAGCTAAATGTGCAGATGAGAAAAAAATAGCTAAGAAAATATGTTGTAAAGAGAAAATAAGAATAAAGAAGGATATAAATAAGTTCAGTGGATGTGCATTAATCTTGCAGATGGAGTACAATGTGGAGAAATGTGAAATTGTCCACTTTGGCAGGACGAATTTTAAAAAGTGATGTGTCAAATCGTATTTCTTTTTGGCTAGGTCGGAATTTTTTTGAGGAATTAATCAGTCATGCCTGTTAACTATCTACCCTGACCCTATAGCATCCCTCGCATCTGCTGCAGCCCCAACTGACCACTCACTGTCCCAGACCAACTCAGAACTCACTAGATACCCTGAATTTCCCAGCATCCCTTGTGCCCACACTATGATGTGCACCTGGGTAAACACTGTCAGTGGAGCTGCCTTGTATGGTTTCTGGTTTTTGCTTTGGACATGGCGGACAGCAGGGAATTGGCATCATGGTGGAAACCTGGAGGTCCTGGATGGGATGGTACATTAAAATTGAATTTCAATTCCAAGTATATGCATTCATTTTTAAAAATATTTAACTCTAAGGATAAAAACAGTAGACTGTAATTCAGAATACATGGTGCAAAACAAGAAAAATTGTGCAGGAAGCGAGTTGTTGCCTTAGAAATTTGTGCCCATCATTCCAGAAACTCCATGTTGAATTCCTCCAAAAATGTATCTGTTCTTGTCATGTGACTGAGATAGTTGTTATTAAAGTCACAAATGATATCTTATGTGACGATGATAAAGGTAAACTTTCCCTCCTCATCCTATTTTACTTGCAACTTTTAAAATAGTTTGTCACATCGGCTTTCTTCCATGCCTGTTGCAACTGTCATCCAGTTTGATGGCATTCTCCCTCAGCTGGTTCCCATGGATAATCTATAGACAAAATATCACTTGCAGTGCGTTTTCTTGCTACTCCTGGACCATTACCTCTGTTGTTTCCCATGACTTATTCCTTCCTGTTTCCTAACCACAGCTACCTATAAGTGAAATCAGACAAAAGCCAAGCCTTAATTTTCATATGTACAATGATAACACCCACCCCTGCTTCACACTACCTTTCTTGACAACTTCTTTGGAACTAAGTTTTCAGACCGCTTCTCCAACATTCAGTACTCAATAAGGAAAGCTTCAGTTCAATATTGACAGCGCTGAAATCATTGATTTTGGTCTCTATTCCAAACCCTATTCCTTTGCCATCCATCCTTCGCAATTCATCCTTCCATCCTTGGCAACTATTGTGACCTTTTTCAAATTCAATCACAGGATGAGAGTGTCGCTGGCTAGACCAGCATTTCTTGCCCATCTCTAATTGCTCAGGATAGTTGAGAGTCAACAACATTAGCGAGTTTTGAGAAGATTTATAGCTCAGGTTGAGGTTTTGGATATACGTTTGCTCGCTGAGCTTGGAGCTAAAACTGGCCCGAAAATGGGAAACGAATGTCATCCGACTGGGTGCCACCTGCGATCAGCTGGAGATCCTGCACGAATGCCATAAGAAACAGGTACTACCTAAAAGTCTTCAATACAAACCTCCCCTTAACACCCCACTCGAGCAAAACGGCCGCAAAATGCTTAGAGAAATGATTAATGATGCCCACAACAGACTCCGTAAATACAACCGGGAAATTTTGCATCAAAAATCTTTACTCAGTCATGCAACTGACCATGAATTGACAGACACAGTTCAACAAGCCATAGATATTAGACGACAACAAACACAGAAAATGAAAAAACTAGACTAACTTACACAAAGTAACAACAATGACAACACAGAAGCATGGATTAAAAACTTATCTGACCGACCCTTAACAGACACTGAAAAAGCCGTCTTAGTAAGAGAATTAAATTACAACTACCAGGATGCGGACAAGAAAGATTTCTTAGCAGCATTAGAAACGACACTAAAAGACAATCAACTCGCAGAAGAAACCCAACAAACCATCAGACAGGTAGTCTCACCAACATTAAGGAGAAAAAAGGAAGGAAACACACTCAATACACAAGAAAGGAAAGCACTGGAAAGACATAAAAAAGATAAAAACATTGTTATCCTACCTGCAGACAAAGGACGCTTGACAGTCATTCAAAATCGAAGGGACTACTTACAGATACCAACACTTACCAACAAGTGGCGATAGACCCGACCCCACAACTAGAGAACTGAATCACAGCCCTACTCAAAAAAACTTCAGCAATCTGGAGAAGTAAATATATATTAAGGACAAAAGGGTAATTAGGAAGAGAATAGGGCCCCTCAAAGATCAGCAAAGCAGCCTTTGTGTGGAGCCACAGAAAATGGGGGAGATACTAAATGAATATTTTGCATCAGTATTTACTGTGGAAAAAGATATGGAAGGTATAGACTGTAGGGAAATAAATGGTGACATCTGCAAAATGTCCAGATTACAGAGGAGGAAGTGCTGGATGTCTTGAAGCGGTTAAAGGTGGATAAATCCCCAGGCCCTGATCAGGTGTACCCGAGAACTCTGGGAAGCTAGAGAAGTGATTGCTGGGCTTCTTGTTGAGATATTTGTATCATCGATAGTCACAGGTGAGGTGTCAGAAGACTGGAGGTTGACAAACGTGGTGCCACTGTTTAAGAAGGGCGGTAAAGACAAGCCAGGGAACTATAGACCGGTGAGCCTG
>NC_057719.1:50550811-50629755 GCF_004010195.1 Chiloscyllium plagiosum
TGCTGCATTTTGGGAAAGCAAATCTTAGCAGGATTTATACACTTAATGTTAAGGTCCTAGGGAGTGTTGCTGAATAAAGAGACCTTGGAGTGCAGGTTCATAGCTCCTTGAAAGTGGAGTCGCAGGTAGACAAGATAGTGAGGAAGGTGTTTGGTATGCTTTCCTTTATTGGTCGAGAGTATTGAGTACAGGAGTTGGGAGGTCATGTTGCGGCTGTACAGGACATTGGTTAGGCCACTGTTGAAATATTGCGTGCAATTTTGGTCTCCTTCCTATCGGAAAGATGTTGTGAAACTTGAAAGGGTTCAGAAAGGATTTACAAGGATGTAGCCAGGGTTGGAGGATCTGAGCTACAGTGAGAGGCTGAACAGGCTGGGGCTGTTTTCCCTGGAGGGTCGGAGGCTGAGGGCTGACCTTATAGAGGTTTACAAAATTGAGGGGCATGGATAGGATAAATAGGCAAAGTCTTTTCCCTGGGATCGGGGAGTCCAGGGTGAGAGGGGAAAGATATAAAAGAGACCTAAGGGGCAACTTTTTCACACACAGGGTGGTCCGTGTATGGAATGAGCTGCCAGAGGAAGTGGTGGAGGCTGGTACAGTTGCAACATTTAAGAGGCATTTGGATGGGTATATGAATAGGGAGGGTTTGGAGGGATTTGGGCCGGGTACTGGCAGGTGGGATTAGATTGGGTTGGGATATCTGGTCACCATGGACGTGTTGGACTGAAGGGTCTGTTTCCATGCTGTCCATCTCTATGACTCTAAGACTGACTTCAAAGAAATGAAACCAGACGATCCAACACACCACGCTTCTACGGATTACCCAAAATTCACAAACCAGGAGCCCCCCCTCAGACCCATAGTCTCGCTACCTGGAAGACCAACTTACAGATTGGCCAAGGAGCTACATGAAAGACTAAAACACTTAGCAGAAGGCTCACGCCACTCCATCCACTCCGCCCAAGAATTCCTGAATACCATCAAAGACACTAAGATAGAAGAGGATGAAATAATGGTCTCCTTTGATGTAACAGGCCTGTTTACTTCAATCAACATTAACCTGGCCAAGGAAACACTGACTACACTATTAGAAGACCCAAAGACACACATCACCAAACACCACTAACTTCATCAACAAGTACAGTATCATCAACCTAATGGACCTATGCCTTACCATCCACTTCACCTTCAACATCAAAACCTGCAGACAAACCAATGGAACACCCATGGGATCTCCGATATCAGGGTTCTTAGCAGAGGCAGTAATGCAGAGACTTGAGTAAACCGCTCTGCCAACCATCCAGCCCAAGCTCTGGGTCCGCTATGTGGATGATATCTTTGTCATCACTAAACGAAACAAGTTAAAGGAAACCTTCAAGCCCATCAATAATACCCTTACTGGCATAAAATTCACCAGAGGAGGAAAACAACAACAACCTGCCATTTCTAGATGTCACAGTAGAGCGAACAGCCAATGGGGAACTTCAAACCAGCGTCTACAGAAAAACAACACGTACAGATCAAATATTGAACTACAGAAGCAATCATCCATCCCAACACCCACAAATGAAGCTGCATCAGAACATTATTTCAACTTCAACACACTGCAGCACAGAGGAACTACGCAGAGCAGAGGAAAATCACCTATACCATGTCCTCAAAAAGAATGTGTACCCAATGAACACAGTCTGCCGATTTCTCAGCAACAAACCCAAACAAAACACGTCCAGAAACCCTAGCCACTCTCCCCTAAATCAAAGACTTCTCAGAAATGACTGCCAGACTACTCCGACCCCTTGGTATCATGGTAGCCCATAAACCCACCAATACACTAAAACAGCAGCTAATGAATTTGAACGACCCTGTACAGACAAGAAGCAAAACTAACGTCATTTACAAAATACCGTTCAAGGACTGTACCAAACACTACATTGGACAAACAGGCAGAAAACTAGCCACCAGGATACATGAACACCAACGAGCCACAAAAAGATCTGACCCTCTCTCACTAATAACCTCACATATATAGATGAGGAAGGACACCACTTCGACTGGGACAACACATCCATCCTCGGACAAGCCAAACAAAGACACGCACGAGAATTCCTAGAAGCATGACATTTCAACCAGAACTCTATCAACAAACACATCGAGTTAGACTCCATTTACAAACCCCTGAGAAAAGGAACAGGAAGTGACTTCACCACAGGAAATGACATCACCAACCCAAAGAAAACATCACCAACCCAAAGAAACCCAAACATATAAACAGAAAGCAGGAATTTTCAGCATTGCTTTGCATGTGGCACACCGAAGATGTTACCTAGTAAGGTAACGAAACGTCTGGAAATGAACCTCCAACCTCAGCGAGCAAACTTGCATCCAAAAGTCAACGACATTGCTGTGGGTCTGGAGTCACATGTAGGCCAGACGAGGCAAAGATTGCAGTTTCTGTCCCTAAAGGACATTAGGATAACCAGATGTGTTTTTCTGACAATCGACAATGGACTCATGGTCGTCGTTAGACTCTTAATTACAGGATTTGTAACTGGGTCCCCAGAGCATTAGCTAAAGTTTTGGATTAACAGATCAGTGATAATTCCACAATGCTGTTGTCTCCCTTTTTGTGTCATATTTGTCCCTTAACTGAGCTTCTGACCACGTAACGGAACCACCTGTTTCCATATCCATGACATCACTTAATCTCTACCTGTGTAGAGATCTGCTCATCTGCTGCTGAAACCGTTGTCAATATCTCTAGACTTGACTTATTTCAGTGCACTGCTAGCTGGCTTCTCATATTCTATATATCATAAATTTGAGAATACTAAAAACTCTCTCCTTGTCCTAAGTTGCACCAGTCCAGTTCACCTTTCACACCTATTGTTGCCAACCTTGATTGCTGCTCGTCAAGTACTGGTTATATTTTAAGATTCTAATCCTTGTTTTCATTTCCTTCAATGACCTCACTCTCCCTACATCTATAGTCTCCCAACAGCTCCACAATGTGCTGAGATATCTGTGCTCAAGTAATTCTGGCCTCCTTGATCATCTCTATTGTTATCGTTTTATCATTGGTGGCTTCTATCATTCTTCTTCCTTCCCATCAAAAAGTCCTGAAATTCCAGCTGTTTAATCCAGATTTTAGCAATCTGTTGAAATATTTGATGTGGCTTGGTGTTAGATTTTGCTTTATAATGCTTTTGTGAATTGTATGGAGATCCCTTATGGCACACACTGTCAGTAATCTAATCTAATTAAAGGTGCTATTGAGAATCAGAGGGTGGCAATAGAACCTATCAGTTTAAACGTGTTGTGATCCATTGTATAGTGCACGCCAGTTTCTGCATGTTATAATACAGAATACATTTTGAGTCACTTAGAAATACATGGTCGCAGTAAAGTCAGTGAATACTACTTATAAAAAGCAAGTTGAATCAGACAAATTTAAAGTCAAAAACAGAAATTTCTGAAAAGCTCAGCAGGTTTGGTAGCATCTGTGGCGAGAAATAAGAGTTAACATTTTGGGTCTAGTAACCCTTCCTCAGAACATGGACTTGAGGTCCATGTAGTCCACATAGCAACCAACAATGTGTGTGGAATTGTGAAATAGGCTCTATGGAACAGAGTTGGAGGAACTGCAAATGTAAATAAGTAGGATCTGAAAAGTAATTATCCCTGTATGCTAGTTGAGCCACATGCAAATTGGCAGTGGAATGAATAAATTTGAAAAGTTAACAAATCGCTCAAATATTGAGGAAAAATGGGGTTTCGGTTCATGGGCTGCTGAGGGCAGTACTTCGGAAAATGGGAGCTGTTCCGCTGGGACAGTCTTCACTTAAACTGGGTGGTGATCTCAATCTTGAAGAATTTCATAAGTAGTTTTAATCTAAAGCAATGAATCTAAATCTAAATCTAAAGTTAAGTGAAGGGAAATTACTAATCTTAGAGTAAAATCAAGGTCATATACTAATGTAGTGATAAGTTTCAAATTAATTTCAAAGCTGCTAATGATGAAAGTTCATAGACTGCTTTTTCTGCAGATGTTACTTGACCTGCTGAGTATTTTCAGCAATTTTCTTTTCATTTTAGATTTCCAAAGTCCACAGTTTTTTGCTTTTAACGTGATAGACGATCTAACAACATGAATAGATTTTTGAAAATGCTGGAAATACTCAATAGTTCTGGTCATCAGTAAACAGAGAAAATCATTAACTTTTAGGTCACTGGCCTATTTTATCAGAACTACCAAAATTTTCAGGCTTTATTTCATATCTTTAACATCAATATTTTGATCGGTAACCATTAAAGAGAGGTGACCATGTTGGGAAACAAATATTCTGTGGAACTTTCATATTGAAATGAAAGATTGGGGAAAAAAATGGGTGAGGACGCCCCCGAATTTCAAAGCCATCTTTTGTCTCATGTCCTTCAGTATATTAATTTGACTGCAAATGTTTTGCGGCATCAGCTGTTATCTCCGCAGTGTTACGTCTTTGATGTGAATCTACAAGATTAAGCTTCCTAACACAAAAATGTGTTCCTTTGACTCTGTGACATTGGTGGCCTTGCTTTTGGTTTCCAAGACACTAAGCTCTAAAAATCCCTCCTTAAACCCTCTGAATCTTCTGCCTCTCTTTCCTCCTCTAGGATATTCCTTAGAACCTAACTTGGTGGAAATCCAAGATCGCGGCGACCCAGTAGGCCTGAATCTGCAGTGCTCTGCCTAAGACTTGGGCAAAGTGGGGCGCCCACCTTCACTTCACCTTTTAAATGATTCAGGATAGCTTTTGCCCAGCAAACTTAGTCATTTCACATCAAACTTTAGCAGTTTGATGGTTTTTAAAAAATGACTAATGGCAAAAACTCCCGCAACTCGCAACAGGCAGGGATCCCTCCCCCACCCCCTCCCACAGCAGCAGGGATGTCCACGGCAGAAGCATGACCAAGAGATCGAAAAACTCGAGCAGCGCGTCGGAGGGGCGGAGCAACAGGCCACAGCCTCAGAGACTTCTCCCGAGTCATCGTGGGTCGGGTCTGGGCTCTGGAGTGACAGGTCCGGATCCTGGAGGAGCATATCAACGACGTCAAGAATCGAGGTCGTCGGAAAAATATTCGGTTGCTGGGCCTTCCCGAATGGGAAGAGGAAAGCCACCTTGTGGATTTCTTGGAGCGATGGCTCCCACAATTATTGAAGTTGGAGTTGGAGCTGGGCTGGGTGTGGTTGGAGCGGGCCCACTGGGTTGCTGTGTGCAGGCCCGTGTCGGACAAGCGCCCCTGCCTGTTCTAATCCGACTTCAGTGTTATAAAGAAAAACAAATGCTCCTAGAAGGATCCCCAGGCCATGATGTACAAGGGCTCAAAGATAATGCTATTTCAGGACTTCTCTCCAGTTGTGGTCTGTAAGAGGAGAGCATTTGATGAGGCAAAGAAGCGTCTGAGAGACTTAAATATTCAATACTCCATGCGATATCCGGCAACGCTACGCTTCAGTCATGGAGGATCGTATATAACTTTGGATCACCGGAGAAAGTAAAAGAATTCTTGGACTTTTTCAAAGAGACTGCAGGACTTGAAACGTATGGATAACGACTTTATTTTGCCACCCCTTTGTTTACCCTTCTTTCTTTCTCCATCTTTTAATCATCTTTCCCTGGGGAGGCTTGTTCTTTACTCTTTCTTTGGTCTCCTTTTTATAGCTCCTGCGGCTTATCTGATTTGTGGGGGAGGTTTTTCTAGAGCAGAGTTTTTTTTCTTCTTATTTAGTTGCATAATACTTGCTGAGATTGTAATTTTGTAATTTTTTGTTTTTGTATTTTGTATTGCTTTTATTAAACATACCCAGGTGTTGGTGTGGCGGTGGGGGGGATGGTGAGGGGTGGGTCACTCACTTTTAACTCCTGTTTTATAAGTCACTTGAATTTATTCACTCCATTTTGTAATGCCTGGGCCGAGGGCAGGGCCCTAGCTGGGAGAGGTCATGGTGGGTTTACTGATAGGTAGTTATGCCCCCTGGGAGCAAGGAGGAAAGTCTCCTTTCAAATATGTTTTCCATTTTTACATTTAGGAGCAGTTCTTAATTGTGTTGATTTAAAAGTTTTAAAGAGTTTTTTTATTTGTGAATGTTCTATGGTCTTTATTCAATGTCTTTTGGGTAGGGTTCTTCCTCCTGGGGGGTCTCGGGCTTGCCTGGACAATCATGGCTAGCCATTTGCTTAGGTGGTGCACCTGGAATGTCAAGGGAGCCATTTGCCAATCAAAAGGAAAAAGATATTATCAAGTCGTAAAAAAGAAAGGGTTGATGTAGCTCTCTTACAGGAGACACATCTACTTGATAAAAAGCATTCAAAGCTACAACAGGGTGGGTTTGGTCAGGCGTTCTTTTCATCTTTCATCTCAAAAAGTAGGGGAGTAGCCATTCTTATCGGAAGAATCTTCCTTTCCAAATGTTAAGCCAGATAAAAGATGAGTCTGGATGGTATATATTGATCAAAGCCCTAACACACAGAGGAATACGGAACTTTGAATCTTTATTGTCCCCAGGCACACCCTTTTAATTTTGTAACGGAAGCATTCTCTCAGTTAATGGTTTTTGGGGCCGCCATACAATTATAGGAGGAGATTTTAACTGTATTATTGACCCGGAGATGGATAGTAGACCTAGGAGCACTACGGATATATCTCTGAGATCCAGACAATTGGCAGATCTGAACAAGGAGCTAGGACTAGTAGATGTGTGGAGGTGTTTTCATCCCCAGGGTAGAGACTTTACTTTCTACTCCAACCTACACAAGTACCATACCAGAGTTGATATGTTTTTTGCTCCCTCGACCCTATTGAATTCGATACTGTCCTGTAAAATAGGTAATATAACTATTTCTGATCATGCCGCAGTATATATGGAAGTTAAGACTACCGGATGATGGGATGGGCCCCCAATATTGGCGTATGGATTCTTTCTTATTAAAGGATAGCAAATTTATAAAGTATTTTTTGCAGGAATTCAAAATCTCCTGGGATATTAACTCAGGTATGGCTAGTAACCCTTCGATGATGTGGGAGACCACTCAGGCATATGCTCGAGGCTTGGTCATCTCCTATTCTGTGCCCCGGAAAAGACAAAAGGGAGAGCAACAACGCCTGCATGAGACTCACTTGAAGGCAGCTGAAATTGCGTTTGTTGATAGGTCCTCCATTAGTAAGCTACAAAGGATCACAGCCCTTAGGACAGCCTTGAATACCGCACTTACCCAAACAGCAAAGAGGCGAGTATTATTCACAAAGCAGAGATTATTTGAATATGGCGACAAGCCTGGCAGATATCTAGCGTACCTTGCCAAAAAGAAAAAGGCTCCCAAGCCATTACATCCATTAGAGAAAGTGCTGGTACCCTGACTTGTGATCGTAAAAAGATCAATACAGCCTTTAGAAAGTTCTATTCTGAATTGTATAAGCCGCAGGACTGTGAGGATAGAACTGGGGAGATGGAGTCCTTCTTTAAAAATTTGGCCCTTCCGGGCTTAATCTCGGAGCAGTTGTTGATCTTGAAAGCCCCCTTGACAACCCAGGAAGTACAGGACGTGGTTAGGCAGCTTCAGAGTGGCAAAGTGCCTGGGCCAGACGAGTTCGACAAAGAATTTATAGGGCAACTGGCTGGGCCACTCATAAATATGTACAATTACTCACACAGTCAGGGCTGCCTCCTGTCTTTGTTCAGAGGAGCAAATATTTCTCTCATCCTTAAGAAGGGAAAGGCCCCAGAAGATTGCTCTTCATATAGACTCATATCCTTGTTAAATGTGGATTTTAAAGTTCTTTCAAAAATGTCAGCTCCATTAAGACTGGAGAGGGTTTTACCATTCATTATAAAATAGAACCAGATGGGTTTTATAAAGGGTTGCATGTCAACTAATAACATTAGAAGGTCTTAAATATGATACAAGCCTGTCATCAGGGAACAATACCGAGTTCAGTTGACTCCCTAGATGCAGAGAAGGCATTTGATTAGGTAGAATGGCCATATCTTTTGTATACATTGGAAAGGTTCGGTGTTGGAGAGATGTTTACTAAATGGGTTTCAGTATTATCTAACAATCCCAAAGCAGTGGTGATCACCAATGGTTTAAGTTCGAATAGCTTTAGCATTGGCAGGGGCTGTCGTCAGGGATGTCCTCTTTCACCATTACTATTTACACTAGTAATTGAAGCACGAGCGGAAGCTATACGACCTGACCCTAATATAACGGCTGCGAGGGTTGGATCGGGCAAGCACAAAATTACTCTCTCTGCAGATGATGTCCTCCTTTTCTTAAGTAATCCTTTGACATCTGTGCCTTGTCTAATTTAAGTGGTCAATTTATTCGGTATTTTCTCAGGTTACAAAATCAATTTTATGAAATCGGATGCCATACTGGTGGGAGGCCTTGCCAGTATACCTAATTTACCGGACGGATCTTGCTTTCCCTTTCGGTGGTCACTAGAAGGTTTTCTGTACTTAGGTATTTTTTATCACTCCAGTATTTGGTCAGCTGTATAAAGCCAATTATGTACACTTATTAGAGAAAATATGGCAGGACCTTCAATGCAGGGGAGATCTCCCAATATCCTGGCTAGGCAGAGTTAAGATGAATATTCTATCTCTGTCTTTTATATCCTATGAAAATGCTTCCCTTGATGCTGCCAAGACAGGCGTTGCGTAAGCTTTACGGCTGGCTTGGCTCATTTGTTTGGCATGATAGATGGCCCCTTATCAAATTAGAAAAGCTGCAGCTCTCAAAAGCAAGGAGAGGACTGGACTTTCCAGATTTCAGGAGGTACCAATTGAGCTTCTTATTATCTTATGTAGCTGATTGGTTCTCTTGTGACCCACAATCAATCTGGTTAGATATTGAGACCTCCCAAGCAAAATGTCCCCATATCAATCTATTATTCATGGACAAGATGAGAGCTGTTATGGATTATTGTAAAATTCCTGGAGGACGATGTGACAAGATGAGGGTAATCTGCAAAAAAAACCTCCCCTTATACCCCTATAATGGGAGCCCTGGGATTTCAGCCAGGGTTGACAGTTGCTACATTTAAAACTTGGGAGTCCAGAGGCATCTCCTGCTTGGGAGATATATTTGGTGGGGAAGTTATGATGTCGTTTAAGCAGCTGGACCAGAAGTTTGGACTGCCTAACAAGGACCTCTTTTGGTATTTTTAAATATGAGACTTTATCCAAAACAAGACCATACTGAAAATCAATCCTTACAAATCGGATAGGGAAAGGAGAGTGCTATGGCTGATGATCTCGAAGGACATGGAACGACTATATAAAACCTGGAATCAAGAATTCGGGTTGGAAATCTCTTTAGAAATGTGGGAGGACCTCTGGGAAAATGCCAGAAAGATCTCTATCTGTAACAGAACTCAGGCTACTTAATTAAAGATACTTCACAGGGCTCACATTGCACCTGAACGACTCGAAAATTCCAGGCAGGAGCATCCCCAATGTGCCCTAAATGTAAAATAGATGTTGGTGCTCTCACGCGTTGTGTATGGACGTGCCATGACATCTCGTAGGTATTGGGATGGAGGAGCAAATGCCTTGACAGAGATTTTGGGTACGGAGATTAGACCGGATCCAATGTCCCTACTTTGGGCTCTCCAAATTTCCTCTCCCTGGATGTATACGGGAAGAAGTTATTTTCTATCCTCTCCTTTTGTGCGAGGAAAAATATTTTAGTAATTGGATATCCAAGGGCCCCCCAGGACTTTCAAACTGGCACAGGGTAATCATGGAATATACCCCTTTGACCTCCTCACGAATATGGTGCACCAAAAAACGGAATCATTTTATAAAACATGGCAGCCCTTTTTGAACTATATCAACACAGATATTTCAGCCATATTGTCCAGGGCTTTTGCTTAACTGTGGTAATGGTTCTGGCTGGTTCAGGGGCCCCTGGGAGGAGGAATCCTGTATAAATACGGGTTCTATTATGACTTGATGTAAATGTATTTTGAGCATGTAGCTAATGATTTAATTACTTTGTTGCTCATTGTTAGTAATGTTTGATATCCTATTTTATGTTTTGGTTGTTTGTAGAATAGATTATTAGTTGGGGTTTTTCCTTTTTTTATTTATTTAATTTTATATTGTAAAGTGGAATACTCTTGTGTTATTTTTGTAATTTTGTAAAAAAACTTAAACATTTTCTTTTTTCCAAAAAAAAACTTAACGTGGTAATTTAGTTCTGGTTATCTGTCTTCATCTTTTTCTCTGTAGTGGTGTTAATTTTGCTTTCTAATGCATTTATTCTCCTTGCCATCTGGGAAAGAGATGAGCACAAATCCACACCTTATGCATTTCTGTTTGCCTTCAGGCAGAAGTGAGCAATGTTTCTATTTCAAGTTTTACTAATACTTAGAAATACAGTACATTTCTATGTAAAATGAAAGCACAATAAATTGAGTGCTTCAAATGCAACTTTTGGTCATGACATACTTATAAATTTAAAATAATACATTTTTTCCATATGTGAATAAGGAAGATGCATGTGATCTCTTTACCTTTCAAACTCCAGCATATCATTTTTTGACTCCATGTACAGATTTAGTTTTACTCAAGTTTTAATTGTTATGTGCTTTTTAAACACTGTCAAAATTGTCAAATTAGGAAGACCAAAGCACACCTGGAACATTTTCTTAAGGAGCAAAATTATAAGGAGAGTGTATAATTTTAAAAAAAGGTGACTGGGGCAGTGGAATATTTAAACATATTGAGTTAAAGTGGATTATGACAAGTCAATTTTGATAGCAACATAATTGTTCTACCACTGTGTGGAGCTATATAAGTTCAACAGCTATTGTATTCTAACTGGAGCCGAGAGTACTTTTAAATGTAACAGCTGCACATTATGGTTTCTGTTGCAGAAATTAAATGAGACAATGTTGGAAACATTAAGTAGGTCTGGCATCACAATCATAATGGGGTATGTTCTGTTGAAAGGTCACTGAATGAAACGTTATTTCTGTTATTCTCCACTGATACTGCCTGACTTGCTGGGTATTTTTGCTATTTATTTCCTGTATTCACAGTATTTTGCTTTTCTGTTTAGGTTACACAGATGGCATGTACAAAGAAGTCTCAGTAATCCACAGTGCAAATGTAAAGCCATATTTGAAATGCTTCTTAAAAATGTTGGTAGTGATTTTATTTTGATATTCATTTTCCACAGTGCAATATGGGTTCCTGAAAGAAATTAAGATTTTAATGTTCTTGCCAGTTGATCATCTGCAGTGATTACCAATGGGGAATCAGAGTTAGTGATAGTATTCAGGCCCAGCAGTTTTAGAGGTGACAGTTTAATAAGACTAAGAAGTGTTATGGTGGAAGAGAGGTCAAAGTGAAAACTGCGTGATATGTGAGGACGATTGCTCATTTGGGATGTGGCAGTTGCTAAATCTCCTCTGCAGGAAGGGAGTGCTATATCGCGATTCCATTTAGAAGGGCAACCACTTCCTCTCAAAGCTGTTCAGTGAGGCCAGTTCTTGAAAAGCTGCTCAGTACTGGAGAGATAATTGTCAGGACAAAGATGTCGGTTTAGGATGTCGGTGCAATTAGTTGGATCTGAATTTTTTTGTTGAATATAATTCTAGGCTTTTCCACATTCTCTATTTTTTCTTGTCAAGCTGCTGCTTAGGATCTTTGGTTTATTTCTTTGCTGTCCCACCTCTAATTTTGTCCTTCAATTTGATTTCATCTTCCTATCAGTCCTAACTTGGATTTGAGAAGGATGGAAAGATAGTTAATGTAACATCTTGATTCAAGAAAAGAGGGAGACAGAAATCAGAAGCTTATAGGCAACTAATCATAATATCTTCAGAGGTAATTTGCTAGAATACATTATTAGGGAAGTTATAGTAGATTGCTAGATTTCCTCGAGTGTGGAAACAGGCCCTTCGGCCCAACCAGTCCACACCAACTGTCTGAAGAGTAACCCACCCAGACCCATTTCCCTCTGACTAATGTACCTAACAATATGGGCAATTTAACATGGCGAATTCACCTGACCTGCACATCTTTGGACTGTGGGAGGAAACCGGAGCACCCGGAGGAAACCCACGCAGACGCGGTGAGAGTGTGCAAACTCTACACAGACAGTCACCTGAGGCTGGAATCGAACCTGGGACCCTGGTGCTGTGAGGCAGCAGTGCTAACCTTATGAAAAGAAAACTCAAACTAATCTATTCGAGTTGTGAGGAAGTGACAAACAAAGTTGATAAAAGACAACTTGGATTTCCAGAATGCATTTGATAAGATGCCATGTGAAAGGTTACTACACAAGATTAAGCATATAGTGGTTGTGGTGGAGTGGTGGGGAGAAACACATGAGCATGGATAAAGGATCGGTCAGTTAACAGAAAAGCAAAATAGTAGTGATAAATACATACATTTTTGGTTGGCAAGTTGCAACTAGTAGAGTGCCACAGGGCTTCTGCCCGAAACGTCGATTCTTCTGCTCCTCAGACGCTGCCTGATCTGCTGTGCTGTTCCAGTGCCACACTTTTTGACTCTGATCTCCAGAATCAGTAGTCTTCACTTTCTCCTCGCCACACAGATCTATCCTGTTTACAATCTATATCAATGACTTGGATGGAAGAGCAAATGTATGTAATTAAATTTGTTGAAGAAAACAAATGACATGAAAAAGTAAGTTGGCAAGATGAGGCGGAGTGACTTTGAAGCAAAATAGAGAGCTTGGGTGAGTGGGCAGATTTTGACTGGAGAAAGTGAGGTCTGCAGATGCTGGAGATCAAAGTTGAAACTTTATTGCTGGAACAGCACAGCAGGTCAGGCAGCATCCAGGGAACAGGAGATTCGACGTTTTGGGCACAGGCCCTTCTTCAGGAATGATAAATGTACTATAATGTGGTAAAATGTGAACTTGTCCACTTTTGCAGAAAAAAGAGAAAAGCAATAAACTATTAAAATTGGAGAAAGATTGTAGAAATTGGTCACACAGGAAGATCTGGGTGTTCTAGTCCATGAATCACGTAATATCAGTATCCAGATGATTGGGAAGGCAAATGGAATGTTGATGTTTATTGCAAGGGGAATAGAATAAGAATAGTTAAGTTTTGTTGGAGTCAGTATTGGGGCCACTGTTGTTTGTAATATACATAAATGATCTAGAAGAGGGCAATGTTGGTACGATCAGCAAGTTTGCAGATGACACGAAGATTGGTGGAGTAGCAGAAAGCATAAGGGACTGTCAGAGAATACAGGATGGTATAGATAGACTGGAGAGTTGGGCAGAAAAGTGGCAGATGGCTTTCAGTCCAGACAATTTAGGCAAGTCTAATTTGAGAGCGAATTATACAATGAATGGAAGAGCCTTGGGAAACGTTGATGGGAGGAGAGATCTGGGAGTGCAAGTCCATTGTATCCTGAAGGTTGCTGCACAGGTGGATAGAGTGGTCAAGAAAGCATATAGTATGCTTGCCTTCATTGGACGGGGTATTGAGTGTAAGAGCTGGCAAGTCATGTTAAAATTGTACAAGACATTGATTCAGTTGCATTTGGAATACTGTGTACAGTTCTGGTTACCACATTACCTAAAGGATGTGGATGCTTTGGAGAGGGTGCAGAAAAGGTTTATGAGGATGTTGCCTGATGCTAGCTATGAAGAGAGGTTGAGTAGGTTAGGTTTATTTTCACTAGAAAAAAGGAGATTGAGGGGGGACCCGATTGAGGTTTACAAAATCATGAAGGGTAGAGACAGGGTGGATAGAGACAAGCTTTTTCCCAGGGTGAAAGATTCAATAATGCGAGGTCATGCTTTCAAGGTGAGAGGTGGAAAGTTTAAAGGGGATACACGTGGCAAGTACTTCACACAGAAGATGGTGGGCATTTGGAATGTGTTGCCAGCAGAGGTGGTAGAGGCAGGCACAGTAGGTTCATTTAAGATGCGTCTGGACAGATGCATGAGAAGGTGGGGAGCAGAGGGATGCAAATGCTTAGGAATTGACCGACAGGTTAAGACAGTACATTTGGATTGAATCAGGCTTGGAGTGCCAAAGGGCCTGTTCCTGGGCTGTAAATTTTCTTTGTTCTTTATTCAAATGTTGTTCCCAAGGAGGGGAGTAGAGACAACCCTGGAAATTATAGACCTGTGAGCCTTCCTTCAGTTGTAGGTAAAGTGTTGGAAAGGGTCATAAGAGAGAGGATTTATAATCATCTAGAGATGAATAAGTTGATTAGGGATAGTCAACATGGTTTTGTGAAAGGTAGGTCGTGCCTCACAAATTTTATTGAGTTCTTTGAGAAGGTGAACAAAGAGGTGGATGGGGGAAAAGCAGTTGATGTAGTCTATGTGGTTTTCAGTAAGGCATTTGATAAGGTTCCTCACAGCAGGCTATTGCACAAAATACAGAGGCATAGGATTGAGGGTGATTTAGCGGTTTGGATCAGAAATTGGCTGGCTGAAAGAAGGCCGAGGGTGGTGGTTGATGGGAAATATTCATTCTGGAGTTCAGTTACTAGTGGGGTACTGCAAGGATCTGTTTTGGGTCCACTGTTGTTTGTCATTTATATAAATGACCTGGATGAGGGCATAGAAGGATGGGTTAGTAAATTTGCGGATGACACTGAGGTCGGCAGAGCTGTGGATAGTGACGAAGGATGTTGTAGGCTACAGAGAGACATAGATAAGCTGCAGAGCTGGCTGAGAGGTGGCAAATGGAGTTTAATGCAGAAAAGTGAGAGGTGATACACTTTGGAAGGAGTAACAGGACTGCAGATTACTGGGCTAATGGTAAGATTCTTGGTAGATGAGCAGAGAGATCTCAGTGTCCATGTACATAGATCCTTGAAAGTTGCCACCAGTTTGGAACCATGAGATCATGCTGCAGCTGTACAAAACTCTAGTCCAACCACATTTGGAGTATTGCGTACAGTTCTGGTCACCGCATTATAGGAAGGATGTGAAAGCTTCGGAGGCGGTTCAGAGGAGATTGACTAGGATGTTGCCTGGTATGGAGGGAAAGTCTTATGAGAAAAGGCTGAGGGACTTGAGGCTGTTTTCATTAGAGAGAAGACGGTTGAGAGGCGACTTAATTGAGACATATAAGATAATCAGAGGATTAGATAGGATTGGACAGTGAGAGCCTTTTTCCTTGGATGGCGATGGCTCGCACGAGGGGACATAGCTTTAAATTGAGGGGTGATAGATTTCAGGCAGATGTCAGAGGTTGGTTTATTTACTCAGAGGAATAGAGGTATCGGACCCACTGCCTGCAACAGTAGTAGACTTGCCAACTTTAAGGACATTTAAATGGTCAATGTATAGGCATATGGACGAGAATGGAATAGTGTAGGTTGGTTCCACAGGTTGGCACAACATTGAGGGCGGAAGGGCCTTTACTGTGCTGTTATGTTTATATGACAGGCCTTCAACTCTGGGATCATTCTTATAAACCTCCTCTCGACCCCTCCAACACCAGCACTTCCTTCTTTCAATAGAGGGCCCAAAACTGCTCACAATATTCCAAATGCAGTCTGACCAAAGTCAGCAGTAATTTCTGTTTTGGTGTTCTTGTCCTTCTTGAAATGAATGCTATCATTGCATTTGCCTTCTTAACTGCTAATTGAACCTCGATGTTAACCTTCAGAGAACCTGAACTAGGACTCCCAAGTCCCTTTGTGCTTCAGATTTAGATTAGATTAGATTACATTACAGTGTGGAAACAGGCCCTTCGGCCCAACAAGCCCACACCGACCTGCCGAAGCGCAAACCACCCATACCCCTACATTTACCCCTTACCTCACACTACGGACAATTCAGCATGGCCAATTCACCTGACCTGCACATCTTTGGACTGTGGGAGGAAACCGGAGCACCCGGATGAAACCCACGCAGACACGGGGAGAATGTGCAAACTCCACACAGTCAGTCGCCTGAGGCGGGAATTGAACCCGGGTCTCTGGCGCTGTGAGGCAGCAGTGCTAACCACTGTGCCACCGTGCCGCCCACGAAGCCTTTCCCCATTTAGCCAATGCCTCTATTCTTCCTACCAGAGTTCATAACCTCACATCTTCCCACATTGTATTCTATCTGTCACTTTGCCCATTATCCTATCCTGTCTGAGTCCTTCTGGAGCCTCTCTACTTCCTCAATGCTACCTACTTCTCCACACATCTTCACGTCATCTTCAAATTAAGCAACAATATACTCAGTTCCTTCATCCAGATCTTCACTTAGAATATGAATAGTTGTGGTCCCAATTTTTGCAGAACTGCACTAGTCACTGGCTGCCATATTGAAAAAGAACCCTTTATCCCTACACTTTACCTTCTGCCAGTCACCGATACTCTGCCTATGCCAGTTCCTTGCTGCTTTGGGGTCTTATCTTAATTGTGATAGAACAATTCCAAGAAGGTTGAGTTGACTCATTCCTGGGATGAAGTGCTTCTCTTCCAAAGAAACGTTGAACAGATTGTGCCTGAGAAATGTGCTCTTTCAGAAGATTGTTAGCACATGGAATTCTCTTCCCCAGAAAGAAGTAGTCAATGCAGTGTTGAATACATTTATGGCAGACAAGGGAGTTGAGAGTTATGGTGGAAAGAGGAATTGAGACCATGACGGGGTCAACCACAATCTTATTGAGTGATGGAGCTGACTTGAAGAGCTGAACGGCCAAATCCTGCACTGAAGTCCTTCCTTTGTAACATGAGGTAGTATTAAGCTATGCTTGTAGTGCCACCTAGAGGTGAAATGCAATTAAAATGGTGCAAGTTAATACTGTATGTAGTTAAACGTATAGGATATTAGGTGTTACTTTAGAAAAAATGCTGCACACTCTTTTTTAAAAAAAAAGCCTTTTTATAAGCACACTTCTTCCCTCGAGCTGAATGGTGTCACTTTAAAGCTGAGGCTCAAGAACTGACAGCAGAGAGTTATATTGTTATTTGTGATCTAGATTTGGTCAAGGAAAGCAGTACTCTATGCATGCTTCACGTTTTGCTAGCTTTGCTGTGTTTAAAAATAAAGTCTTGAACAATGAATAGTTGTTTGTTCTTTAAATGTGCACTTTATTGTAAGTGAAGGTATATTTAATGTGGTTCAGCACAACTTTTGTTCAAATGAATGACCTTAAGATTGGGTTATTAGAGGTTATATATATTTTTTGATTTTCATTCCAAATTAATGTAGCCAGTGCTGCTAATTTAAACCAAATGGTTGGGTTTGTTTCATTTTAGGGCATCTCAAGTGCCTTGACCTAGATCTACAGATAATCATACAAACAAAAGCATACAATTTTCTTCAACAAACTGTGCAGGTTACAGGAATTTTATTTTTCTCTCCCACCTCAGGAAATCGTAATTTTTTTGATGAGCTTCTAAATAATCAGGAAACTCCAGCAAGTGGGATTGATACTGTAGAGAAGACCAGTGTTGCTATGACAACTGCAGGCAGACATCCAGACAAGTCCAGGTAAAAGAAAGACTTAAATGCACGTACGCAGCTGTACTTTTTTCCCTTAATAGGAATTAACTGAAAATACATTGTTTAGCTGCAAAGCTGTTGCTGTTGTCTGACTTGAAGCTTTTCTAACACTATATATGTGATATTCAAGCACATAGTCATAGTGGACTCAACTGTATTTTTTTTCAAAATCAGAGACAGGCAACTACATCACAAGGCCATTCTGATATCCTGTTTCTATGGTTACCGTAACAGCATTTATCAGTTCCTTATGAGAAGAGGCAAAGCAAATCTGTATGCACATGGCAAGGTTCCAGCATTTCAATTGAAAAAGCACTTTGAACTGCTGCCAAGTTTATAAGAAGCATAGCTGTCAGGACTGCTTAATGCTGGCAGTTTGTATTTGGCAAGCTTTCACCTCCCATGATTCTTCACTTGGCTATTTTCCATGTACTTAGCGGAAGCTAAAAATTAACCCATGAAGGTGATGGTATAAAGTGAGATTTCAAATTTGTAGTCTCAAATATGGTTTAGAACATAGATAAACAGACTTTTTTTAAAAAAAAAATAAAATTTGAGTAACCTTTACTTCACTTTCAGTAATTTGAATTCTGACCTTTAACAACTTATCCATTATTATTCAATTCCCTTGCAAAAGAAACTGTTCATTAAAATATTTTACTTAATAATTATACCTAATTACTTCTAGAGATATGCAGTGCTAAGTTTATCTTTTTACTGGAATCATTTGAAATTTTGGAATGTCAGCATTGTTTTTGTAGATTACAATGGTTTACTGTTGAAGTATTCTAGGTAGTATATTTGTGAAAGAGTACGCTGTAGCTGAAAGCACAATGGGTTCATTATGAAGAAATAAAGGGTTACGGCAAAAAAATGCAGAATTTTTAACCAACATGGAGATCAAGAGTGTTCACTTTTCCCCTTTGCTGTTCAGCAGCTTCTAATACGAATGGTCAAAATTGTCTGTTATTCATGCAGCTGGAAGAAGTTCAGAAAAATTATGCCTGGCACGTATTGTAAAGAATGGCTAGTATGAACCCAGCTCCATTATTCGTGCTGGAGTATTTGCTAGTTTATGCTACGCAAATAAAATTGTGTAGCAAATTTCCTAACTTGTTAGGAAAAAAAGACAAACATTGCCTTTCCCTATTCCAACATGGCAAAGTGTATGAGTAGTCCTGAATTTTTTTATGGCATTAGTTAGTCAATCATCTGTATATCCATTTGAAATGATGAAATGGTTGCTTCATGTATTACCAATGAATAAAGTGAGTAGTTTTTAATGTTTGGAATATGCATTTTTAATCAAATGAAATTTAGAAGTTAAAAGACAAACTGTGTTAGGAAGTCAGTTACTGCCATCACTGCTTTGTAATGTAATATCTTCAATAATTGTATTTCCAAATGCAGTGTCATACATTTTGTTTTGTTGTTGAATGGAATGACAATAATAATGCACAAAAGGAGGCCATTCGGCATATTGTACCTCTGTGGTTCTTTAAAAGACCTATTCAATTAGTTCCCCACTCTAGTTTTGTCCCCATAGCACCTTTTTATCCTCTCTGATCAAGTATTGAATTCCCTTCTGGAAATTACTATCGAATCTGCTACCATTTCAGGCAATGTATTCCAGAAAGCAGCAAATCACTTCATAAAAAGTAATTTCCTCATGTTTATGTCGTGTCTAGTGTACTCTAGTGATTGAGCCTTTTGCATGCCTCTCTTTGCACTGATTGGTAAAATGTCCAAATTTTTGGATCTTTCTACACATTTGAAGTCCCTCATTTCTAGTACCATACAAGTAAATCTCTTCTGTGCATTCTCTCAGTCTTTGACTTCCTTCCTAAAGTGTGATGCTCATAATTGAGCATGATACTCTGGTTGAAGTCTAGCCAGTGCTTTAAAATGTTTAGCAGAACTTCCTTGTTTCTGTATTCTATATTTCTATTAATAAACATGACACTCCTCTGTGTTTTAATGGTGGTCTCAATTTAACCTGCCACCTGCAAAGATCTATGTCTCTTTCTGCAGTCCTTTGAAAGTTACACCATTTTGTTTATGTTCCTTTTACTTTTTTTCCTCACAAACCAGCAATTTACACTTGTGTTAAATTTAATCTGTCATGTGCCTCCTAATTCATCAGATTGTGTTCTTCTGAAGCCTGTTATTATGTTGTTGTTTACCCACATTTCTGAGTTTTGTGTTATGTTTAAACTTGCAAAATCATGCTGTATCACAAACATATATATTTTACTGACATGGTTATAAGCTGTCTACCAGTTAACCCAATTTTAAGATATGAAACTTGGGATTGTGGATTTTCATTTTCAACATTATTACTTATTTTTCAGCCATGTTCCTCCCTGCTTATTTATCCTTCCTTGTGGAATGTTGTGAAACTGTAACATAAAGCTTTGGTTGTTTTTCAGATCCCATTAGTCACTGATAGAGGCCAGAAGCAGGGGTATTTCTTGGCCACATCCTTGCTAAACATTTGTTGAATTGGGGATACAGTTTGTTTGAACTTAACAAATTTTTGGCAGCCTATCTGTTAGAGTTTGCAGGGTTGGAAAATTGTGCCTTTTAGCTTTCAGAGTGCAGTTGGAGTGTTTTGTCCAAAAGAAGCATGTTTAGATGACTGCATGTGTCGATGGCTTTACTAGAAATGAAGATAATAAAATTATAACATCTTTACAGAGCAAACTTTATTTTAGAAGGACTTTTGAGTGTTTGAGTAAAATCAAAAGCTGTTCACAACAAAACTAAGATCCTTCATTTAGTGTTTTAAGTAACAGCAAGCAACCCAGCCAAACTGATGATGAATATTTACTTACAATGTTGGCTGCAGATGTTATATGTGAAGTCATTTTCCACAATCTAGTGCTAAGTGGGCATGGGCCCACGTAATAAAACTGTCCGTAATTTGGCATTAGTGAACCTACATTGATAATCTCATCTGTCTGGTCATAAGGATGCTTGCAGCTGGGAATAGAAAATTCACTAACGTAGTGGCTGCTGTCCTTCTATGGTTAGTGTATTGTTAAGGCAGAGTAAAAGCTGTTTTGTTGATGCGCATTTGGCCTGTGCTGTTACTACAAAAGTGGACAAGATTGCTAAATACTTAGCATAGAAGATTTTCAGCATGACCAGCAAATAAATATAAGTCCTTTCTCCCTAACCAAAATAAATGCAAATTACTGTAGTTTGTCAAGTTTTATTTTTGATTTTAAAAGGTTGAATACAAGAGTTTTAATGTTACTCATTAGATTTGGTTATCTTAATGCATAGGTAAATTATTCTACATAGACCAGAAGTTAAGGAATCATTTAGTTTAGAGTGCTTACCTTTGATGTCCTATTCTTTTAATCAACCTGTTCAGACAGGTTATGACACACCTATGTGTTAAACGGGATTTGAACCTGAACCATCTGGCCCAAAGATAGAGAACACTACCACTGTCACAAGACCCTGTGTCAATTGTGTCCTGTTTAACTGGGCAAGAGGAAGCAAGTATACAGGCAACTGAAAGCTGAGGTGCAGCAAAGAACTCACAACTAAAGAATAGATATGGTGGGTGGAAATAGCATAGGACACTCAGCAACTTGCTGATGATCACAACACGCTTGACTTATTCAGTGCACTCGAAGCCATTTACCATCTGAATACCCAGGACTCGGGGTCAAAACAGACAGTTGCTCATCAGAGACCGAGAGGCAGTCAACACCTGGTGGAAAGAGCATTTCAAAGACCTCTTCAACCAAGACACATCATTTGACTCAAGTGCTCTGAACAGTCTGCAACAGACGACCCTTTGTCTTTTCAATGCACCTCTAACCTGCAGGAAATTGAAAAAGCCATCTGCGAGCTTAAAAAAAACAAGTGGAATCCATGCTAAAGTACTGAAATATGCTGGAGAGACACTCTTGACATGAATCCACAAACTCATCACCCTTGTTTGGAAGGAATTCAGCATGCTACAAGATTCCACAGATGTCTTAATTATGACCATCTTCAAGAAAGGAGACAGGTCCAACTGTGCAAAATAGAGAATTTCCCTACCATTCACCATGGGCAAAGTGATTGCAAGTTCCTCTGTTCTTTGTTGGAGCGGCACGGTGGCTCAGTGGTTAGCACTGCTGCCTCACAGCACCACGCACCCAGGTTCGATTCCTGCCTCGGGCAACTGTCTGTGTGGAGTTTGCACATTCTCCCCGTGTCTGCTTGGGTTTCCTCCGGATGCTTTGGTTTCCTCCCACAATCCAAAGATGTGCAGGTCAGCTGAATCGGCCATGTTAAATTGCCCATTGTGTTAAATACATTAGTCAGAGGTAAATATAGGATAGGGGAATGGGTCTGGGTGGGTTACTCTTCGGAGGGTTGGTGCGGACTTGTTGGGCCGAAGGACCTGTTTCCGTACTGTAGGGAATCTAGTCGAATCTAATCTAATCTTTCCTCCCAATGGCTGAAAAGCTCTTCCCCGAGTCTCAAAGTAGTTTCAGTACATCAAGAGACACAATGGATTTGTCATGCACTGAAGATCAAGAAAAGCACAGGGAACAAAAGCAATCTCTGTACACAATCTCACACAGACCTCCATCTCTGTCAACTATGAGGAGTTCTGGAATATCAGGGTCAAATTCAGCTGCCTGCAGAAATATATCTTTGAGGAGAAAGTGAGGTCTGCAGATGCTGGAAATCAGAGATGGAAATGTGTTGCTGGAAAAGCGCAGCAGGTCAGGCAGCATCTAGGGAACAGGAGAATCGACGTTTCGGGCATTAGCCCTTCTTCAGGGCTTTCCTGAAGAAGGGCTAATGCCCGAAACGTCGATTCTCCTGTTCCCTAGATGCTGCCTGACCTGCTGCGCTTTTCCAGCAACACATTTCCATCATCTGCAGAAATATATCACCAATCTCCACTTGTTTCACAATGACATGCAAGCTTTCGTCTTCACCAATTGATGCACCACAGATCCAATATGAGCACAGACCTGGTGTTACCAGGACTGTGTAGTGCACCAATGCACTTCTCCAACTTCCTTCCTGCAACACTCCATTCCATCTCCATGAAGCTCCCGGCTGGAGTGGAGCTAACTGGCTGGATGAGCGGGAAACTGTTCTACCTTCAGTGCCCCAGGCCAGAACCAAGATCACCCCAACTGTCATCAAACTGCAGTATGCAGGTGATGTCTACATGTCTGCCCAGTGAGGTTGAGCTGTAAACCATGCCTTCACTGAAGTGTAGGGGAGAATGCGCTCCCCCCCACCCCCAAAAACCATCAAAGTCCAAGGCAAGATCTGGATAACATAACTGTTTCCCACATTGACAGTGAAATCCAGCATTGATTCCAAGGTGCCAGTGCAGCCGAGGATGCCTAAGGAACTGAGTTCAAAGTCCAAAACCAAGCTCATGATTTACAGAACAACTGTGATTCCCACTCTCCTGCATATATCAGAAACATGGACCATGTACACCAACACCTCAACTCCCTGACAGTTATCACCAGTGCTGCTTCTCAAACTCCGACAAGTCCACTAACAGGATAGGAAACCAATGTGAGTATCCTCTCCAAGGCCGTTATTTGCAATAACAAGTCACAGCTCACGCATGATCAGCTGCATTGGATGGGTC
The DNA here is from genome assembly GCF_004010195.1 of Chiloscyllium plagiosum. Lineage (NCBI taxonomy): Eukaryota > Metazoa > Chordata > Chondrichthyes > Orectolobiformes > Hemiscylliidae > Chiloscyllium > Chiloscyllium plagiosum. The sequence goes on from NC_057719.1 coordinate 50,573,933, forward strand.
ACATGGCCAATGCAAGACTCCATAAACAAATGCTCTACTCTGAACTCTGCAATAGTATCCTAGTAGATCACTAGGATGGCAGAGGAGATGCTACAAGGACACCCTGGAAGCCTCCCTAAATGAATACAGGTAGTTCTTCTATAACGCGATGGTTATGTTCTTGTGCAAACCCTTGTTATAGAAAAAGCACACTTTGCCAACACTTTAAGCACTGTTTCTAATGTAACAGCCTCACAGCCAACACAAGTTTTAAAAGTTTGCCCTTTAGAAACAGGTCCCCAATTCGTCAGCCGCATTAGTGAATTTGCGTTAGCGGAATGCGCGTTATAGCAGAATTACCTGTACGATATTCTTGCCAACACATGGAAATCATTTGCTCTAGAATGCACAAATTGGAGAAGAAGCCTCCGCGAAGATGCCAACCACTTTGCATATCATTGAGTGGAGCATGTGGAGGCCAAGCACAAGTAGTGGAATAAGCACGCAGAGTCTGGAGTCTCACCTCTTAAACACCCCTGCCCCGCCTTTGGCAGAGTGTGCAACTCCAGGATTAGACTAGTCAATTGCTGTACTTTCTCATTCTTATCCAAGTTTTGAATGTGTTAAAATTTACTGCATATGACCACTATCTATTTTGTTTTAATATTACCAGTGGTGAATTCAGTAGTGGAATGCCCTAATGAAGGGCTTATGCCCAAAACGTTGATTCTCCTGCTCCTCATGCTGCCTGACCTGCTGTGCTTTTCCAGCACCACAATCTCTACTGTGAATTCAGTAGTGCACATCCAGTGTGTTCTGGTGAATACAGAGTTTTGAACCTGTCTAAAACTCTGATTACTACAGACCTCATTTGTATTGTTTGTTATATTAATTAAAATAGAAAAATCCAAAAGATTAAAATATTTTAACTTAATTCTCTATAATGTTGAGGTTGATATGTTAACTGTTCTGAAATTCTGCTAGGCAGTGAATATGTACCTCCAGCCTGTGATCTTTACCAATTCTGTGTGCCTACGTGATATTATTTCATGATGAAAACCAAGAGAATTATTTCTAGGTATACTTTAGAGAGTGCTGTAGGTATACTTTAGAGAGTACAGCCTTGTTTTTGATAGTTTTGCATTATGATCTTGTATTTGGCTAATTGTGTGCAATAAGTTGGAGTTGGGAACTATTACCAATTAGGCTGATAACATGGATACTTGTAGTTAATTTTACTTTGTATTAACTTCAGTCATGAGTATGCAAAGATTATGTTGCTGTTAACATTTTGATTTATCAGATGTGTGTTCTGTTTATATTTGTAAGGGTTTCAATGATAATATAAGTGTAGATTTTGCAGGAGTACTAGCAGTTAGTCTATCCATATTTAGTTTCTGTGAAATAAATAATCCACACGTCTACAGTTAAGGATTTAAAAAAAAACAGGAAGTTGCTGACTGATTTTCCCTACTTCTTTAGTAAGGTCTTTGACAAGATCCCGCATCGTAGGAACATTAGGTCACGTGGGATTCAGGGAGAGAGAACCAATTGGATGCAAAATTGGCTTGATGGTAGAAGACAGAGTGTGGAGTCCTGTGACCAGTGGTGTGCTTTGAGGATTGGTTCTGGGTCCACTGTTGATTGTCATTTGTATCAATGATTTGGATGAGAATATAGATGTGATTGGTGAGTTTGCAGATGACACCAAAATTGGTCGCATAGTGGACAGTGTAAAAGGTTACCGTAGACTACAGAGGGACCTTGATCAGATGGATCAATGGGCCAAGAAGTGACAGATGGAGTTCAACTTAGATAACTGCAAGGGGTTGCAATTTGGTAAGGCAGGACTTACACAGTTAATAGTAGGGCCCTGGGGACTGTTGTTGAACAAAGGGACCTATGGGTGAAGGCTTGTAGTTGCAGGTAGACAGGGTGGTGGAGGTAGTGTTTGGCGTGCTTGCCTTCATTGGTCATATCACTGAATACAGGAGTTGGGACATCACGTTGCGGCCGTGTAAGACATTGGTGAAGCCACTTTCAGAAGACTGTGTACAATTCTGGTCACCCTATTATAGAAAGGATGTTGTTAAAGTAGAAAGGGTGCAGAAAAAACTTTACCAGGATTTGCGAGGACTGCAAGATTTGAGTTATAAGGAGGAGCTGAAGATCTGGGACTTTTTTTTTCCCCGGAGCATTAGAGGCTAAGCGGTGACTTTGTAGAGGTTTCTAAAATCATGAGGAGCATAGATAAAATGAATATCCAAGACCTTTTCCCAAAAGATTTAAAAGAAACCTGAGAGGCAACATTTTCAAAGGGTGATGCATGTATGGAATGAGTTTCAAGAGGAAGTGTTGGAGGTGGGTACAATTAAAACATTTGAATAGATACATGAATTGGAAAGGTTTCGAGGAATATGGACCAAGTGCAGGCAAATGGGATGAATTCAGTTTGGGATACCTTGATAATTTGGACCGTAGGGCCTGTTTCTGTGCTGTATGACCCTATGACTCTCTTTATTCTAAGGCCAAAAAATGTATCACTGAAGCACATGCAGAGAATGAAATTCGGAGATTCACTTTGCTTTGACAAGGGGTCAGTTAGAGTCGAAATGTCAGTTCTTTTCTCTCCTTACAGATGCTGCCAGACCTGCTGAGATTTTCCAGCATTTTCTCTTTTGGTTTCTGTACGAAGTGTTTTTTTGTTGTGGATCCTGTTGGACCACATGGATCATTTGGAGTGGCAGTTAGAGGCAATGAAGAGTTTACACGAGCGAGAAGGTGTGATGAATGGCAGTATGGCAGTTTTCAGAAGGTAGAGACACCGTAGATACAGTCGTGTAGATGGTTGACTGCTAGGAATGGTAAGAGAGGTATCCATGTTGTGCAGGATTCTCTTGTGGCTATCCCCAACTCTAATATCCCCATCTCTGTTTTGGATACTGTAGTGTTGGGGGTGGTCTCTCAGGAGAGAAGAGCGCTGATGGCCAGGTTTCGGGTGCTGTGACTGGCTCTACTGTAATGAGAGGCATGTCACATTACAAGTGATCGATTATAACAGGGGACTCTGTAGTCTAGGGCACAGACAGACATTTCAGGATGGTGTGTTGCTTTCCTGATGGCAGGGTGAAGAATGTCTCGGAGAGGGTGCAGAATATTCTGGAAAGGGATCAGCAGTTTATTGTTCACATAGGAACCAACAACATAGGTAGAGAAAGGGATGAGGTTCTGCAGAAGGAATGTTGGAAACTAGGCAGAAAGTTAGAAAGTAGGTCCTCAGTGGAAGCAATATCTAGGTTTATACCGGTGCTATGCGCTACTGAGAGTAGGAATAGAAAGTTAGAACAGATGAATGCATGGCTAAGGAGCCTGTGCAGGGGCAAGGATTCACATTTTTGGATCATTGCGATCTCTACAGGGGTAGAAATTATCAGTTTAAGGGCGATTGTTTCCAGCTGAATTGGAAGTGGATAAATATCCTTGCGGGTAGATTTGTTACTCAGGAGGCTTTAAACTAGTAAGAGGGGTGGGGAGGGGAGTGGGAACCAAAATGATAGTGAAAAAAGAGGAAAGTCTGAGGCTAGAAAATAGATTAGGGCAGCAAGTCAAATAGTCAAGGCAGACAGCTTGGCAGAGAATGAGGTAAGACTGATAAATTAAAGTCTGTTTACTTCAATGCAAAAGGCTTGACAGGTAAAGTAGATGAACTTAGGGGATAGTTGTGAACGTGGGACTGAGATACCATTGCTGTCACAGAAATGTGGCTCAAAGATGGACAGGACTGGCAAATTAATGTTCCATGGTATAGATGCTATTGGAAGAATAGAGAGGGAGGCAAGAGGAGGGGGAGTGGCATTTTTGTTCGGGATAACATTACAGCTATAAGGGAGAATATCCTTGGGAGATCTTCCAATGACATTACATTGAATGGAACTGAGAAATACGAAAGATGATCACTTAGTTGGGATTGTATTATAGGACCGCCATAGTCAATGGGAAATTGAGAAACAAATATTTGAGGAGATTTCTGATACCTTCAACGATACCTCCCACTGCATTGGGAAAGTAACCAACATAATCCTGGTTATGCTCTTTTCCACTGTCGCCTGTCAGGCAGAATGTTTGTATACATGTATTAGCAGGTTTGAGAACATTTTCCCCTCTGTTATCAAACTTCTGAATACTTTAATTCTTTAATGTTAATATTGATCTCTCTCTGCATCTTCTCAGCAGTTGTAACATTGTATCCTGCACTTTTTTCTGTTACCCAGGTGCACTTATATAGTACAATCTGCCTGTCAAGCATGTAAGACAACACTTTTCACTGTACCTCAGTACATGTGATGGGAATAAATCAAATCAAATAATAGGGTTGTAATGGTAGGGGATTGAACCTTCCAACATAACTGAGACTGTCGTAGTGTTGAGGGCTTGGATGGGGAGGAATTTGTGGCATGTGTACAAGATAACTTTCTTATTCAGTATGTGGATGTACCTACTACAGAAGGAGCAATACTTTTGTTGGAAAATAAGGCAGGGCAAGTGACTGAGGTGTCAGTGGGGGAGCACTTTGGAGCAAGTGATCATAATTATGAGTTTTAAAATTGTTATGCAAAAGTACAGTGCTGATCATAGAGTTAAAATTCTAACTTGGAGTCAGGCCAATTTTGACAGTATTAGATAAGAACTTTCAAAAGTTGATTGGGATAGGCTATTCACACGTGAAGGGATAGTTCACAAGTGGAGGCCTTTGAACTCTCATTATTTCATTTTTAGAGACAGTATGTTTCTATTAGTGTGAAGGGTAAGGCTGGTAGATGTAAGGTGTGCTTATTGACTCGAGAAGTTAAGGCTCTGGTCAAGAAATAGGAGAAGGCATAGTTCAGGTCTAGACAGCTGGGACTGTGTGAATCCCGAGTGAGGTATAAGGGCAGTCGGAGTATACTTAAGATGGAAATCAGGAGGGCAAAAAAGGGGACATGAGATAGCTTTGGCAAATTGAGTGAAGGAGAATCCAAAGAGAGTCTGTAAGTACAATAAGGACAGAAGAGAGAGAGAATAGGGCCCCTTATGTGCATATGGGTGAGATCCTAATTAAGTATTTTGTGTCAGTATTTATTGTGGAAAAGGACATGGAAGCTCGGGAACTTGAGGAAATAAATAGTGATGTCTTGAAAAGAGTCCATATTACAAAAGAGAGGTGCTGAAGGTCTTAAAACCATAGAGATAGATGGTTTTCACAGACCATCAGGTGAAACAAATCAGGTGATTCCCATAACTTTGTGGGAAGCTAGGAAAGAAATTGCTGGGCCCCTTGCTGAGATATTTATATCATTGGCAGCTACGGGTGAGATTAGAGGTTGGCGAATACGGTGCCATTATTTAAGAAAGGCTGTAAGGAAAAGCCAGGGAACTATAGACCAGTGAGCCTTATGGTGGGTAAATTGTTGGAGGAAACTCTGAGGGACAGGACTTACATGCATTTGGAAAGGCAAGGGCTGATTAGGGATAGTTGACATGGCTTTGTGCGTGGGAAATTGTCTCACTAACTTGGTTTAATTTTTTTGAAGAGATGACAACGAAGATTGATGTAGGCAGAACAGTAGGCGTTGTGTATGTGGACTTAAGTCAGTGCATTCGACAAGGTTCTGCATGGTAGACTGGTTTGTAAAGTTAGATCACATGGGATCCAGGTTAGCTAGTCTCTGGATACAAAATTGGTTTGAAGGCAGGAGACAGAAGATGGTGTTTGAGGGTTGCTTTTCAGACTGGAGGCCTGTGACTAGTGGTGTGCCATAAGGATTGATGTTGGGTCCACTGCTTTTTGTAATTTATAAAAATTATTTAGACTTGAATATAGAGGGCATGGTTAGTAAGTTTCCAGATGGCACCAAAATAGGGTGGTGTAGTGGACATTGAAGAAGGTTATCTCAGTACAACGAGACCCTGAACAAATGGGCTGAGGAATTGTAGATGGAGTTTAATTCAGATTAATATGAGGTGATGCATTTTGGTAAGGCAAACTAACTGCTGTGCTCTTCCAGCACCACTAATCCAGAATCTGGTTTCCAGCATCTGCAGTCATTGTTTTTACCCAGGACTTACACAGTTACTAAACAAAGAGACCTAAGAGTGCAACTCTATTGTTCCTTGAAAGTGGAAGCACAGATAGACAGGGTGGTGAAGATAATGTTTGGCCATTACTCATTGTTCAGAGTATTGTGTATTGGAGTTAGGACATCATGTTAAGCTGAACAGGACATTAGTAAGGTCACTTTGAGAATACTGCATACAATTCTGGTCTCCCTGCTATAGGACGAATGTTGTTAAACTTAAGGGTGCAGAAAATATTTGTAAGGATGCTGCCAGGACTTGAAGATTTGAATTTTCAGGAGAGACTGAATAGGCTGGGACTTTTTTCCCTGGAGCATCAGAGGCTAAGGGGGTGACCTTATAGAGGTTTATAAAATCATGAGGAGCATTGGTAGGGTGAATAGCCAAGATCGATTTCTGAGGGTGGGGGAGTCCAAAATTAGAAGACCAGTTTGAGGTCAGAGAGGAACAATTTGAAAAGGACCTAAAGGTTGACCTCTTCATGCAGAGGGTGCAACACGTATGGACCGAGTTGCCAGAAGTAGTAGTGGAGGTGGGTACAATTACACTATTCAAAAGGATTTCGAGTGATATGAGTCAAATGTTGGCAAATGGGATGAGACCTATTTGGGATGTCTGGTCGGCACAGACAAGCTGAACCGGTCTGTTTCCATGCTGTATGATTCTAAAAAAGACCTATGTACGTGTAGAACATTCAAAAGATCTAACATAAACATAAAGGTAAAGTTTCAATCTGTTACCCAACACTATGCTGTTCGGGGTATTCTATTGCAACTTCAAAATTCTTAGGACTGTGGGGTGAGTTTTAGATTCCTTTCCAAATTTGCTGATATGAACATCTCTCAAATCTGATCTATTTTTTCAATTCTAACAACCTGAAATTTTCTTGGCTTGGAAGTTCCACAAACTTGGCTATGATGGCTAGTACACCTGAAGTAAAATCTTTATTTGCCGCCTGGGGAAACTCATCTCCCTTCTGAATTGAACTCCTGAGTCTTCTGAACTGATACGTTGAATCTTCTGTTCTGAAGTCAAGATTAAATTAATGGCATTCTAGTCTATTAACTCAGTAATATAAAGATTTTATCCATTAACATGACAGGGGTTTTCCCAGGCACCTGACTTAAGTCACTGTACAAAATAACATTCTGACCTGTTTTTAAACAAAAGCCTTCACAGAACTAACCCACAACCATCTGCCTCTATTTTAAAACCTACATATTGGATACCTTTCACAACAGTGACAGGCATTATTTCTGACATAATCAAAAAAAATTGGTTGGTGTGGATGCATTTCTCAATGATGGGACATGAAATGCCAAAGTCTATCCAGTTATGAAAAAAAGTTACTTCCGTGGTGTGCCAGTTCTTTTCTCAAATTCTGCAATGAAGGTCCAATCAATTTTTATTTTAATATTTCTGCCTGTACTTGAAAGCACAGTTACTTTTGCCTAGTGTCAGCTTTAAATATTTCCCATGAGAGAAATTTCACAAGCTCTCCACTGATTCTACCTCAACTAGGTAAATCAAATTTATAAAATCAAAATACATGAAATCTACATGTAAAAAAAGTGCTACAGGCTGGCAGTAATCAAGTTCAACAGCCCATCAAAAATTCACTTGGAGTCATGCAGCACGGAAACAGACCCATTGGTGTTACTCATCTGCGCTGACAAGAGATCCCAATCTGACCAAGTCCCATTTGCCAGCATTTGACCCATATCTCTTTAAATGCTTCTTAATCATATCCTCATCCATCTCCCTGTTAAATTATGTAGTTGTACCCATCTCTGCCCCTTCCTCTGGCAGCTCATTGTACACACGCACCACCCTCTGTGTGAAAAAGTTGCCCCTTCGGTCCCTTTTAAATCTTTACCCTTTCATCTTAAATCTGTGCCCTCTAGTTTTTTGTAATTTCTGTATGTTTTATTGTTAAAGAACATCTGCAACATTGTGTGAATATGTTTGTGAGTAACTACCGCAGTAACAGCTACAAAAATAAACATATGATTTACCAAGCCAGATTTCTTTTTGGGATCTGACTTATCCAGTGTCAACATCAGCTGGGATCATAACAGCTGGGATCATAACAGCTGATTATCAGTTGCATGAGATCCAAATGGAGGTGAACACCTTGATGAAAATTCCTTCCAAGAATTGAGAATTAACATGCAAATTGTCTTAAAAACCTGAAGTAAAAGATATTGTAATGCCAGGTTAAGAAGCAAGGCAGAATCTTTAATAGAAATTAGTTTATTGTAGGTCTATCAAGACACAGTTGGTTCGCGAACTAAAATGGTCAATTTAACTGGTTTGTAGTTTTATGCAGTTTGTATGCCAAAGAATGATAAACTGTTTCATGAAAAAGGTATTCCATGATGAACACAGCAGGGAAATAGTTTCATATTCACAGGTGAATACTATATTATTAAATCAGTTTTGGACTAAATCTCTTGCTGATTACACATTAAGGACTGGTTTCAGAATAATCAACTCATTTTAAATTAGGACCTTTCTCCTTGCACAATGAGGACACATCCATTACCAATTACTAAGAAGAATTTGAAAACTGTTTCTTGAGGTAAAACAATAGTCTCCTAAAGCACATTGTGCTCACATTTTGTGTCCTATTAAAAGTAAAAAAAAGTTTAAAAAATTCAGTTAGATCATTTTTGTGTTTACATTAAGGAACAGAAACAAAATGTTTCTATGCTTTATCATCACATCAAGCTTTCCAATAATGAGATAGCTATACATGTTTTGTTTTGACCTGAGTGTTTAATTATTTACAACTGCTAAGGGGATTTTCAACATATCTGCCAAAATCCTGTTGACTGTATGATTTAAAAAGAATCCTATTACAGCTACAAACAACTGTTAAAATTCGTTGGGGTGAACAGAGGTGAACATGTGTGCATTTATTATTCCTATCTTCCCCATATCAGCATTACTATGATTATCTGTTATACTAGATAGGAAATGAAGACTGATGGATATCTTTAATCCTTATGTAAAGCATCGATTTTCAATGCAAAGAAACAGTGGAAAGGAAGGGAGCATACCTGGTCAATAATTTTGGGCTCTTAAAGGGACATTGTTAATGAACCACTTGCTAAAAGTAAATGTTATTTTGGAACAGAAAGTATGACGAAGGGAAAAAAACGAATAACTGGTTTTGGCATTTACGATGTTTATTAAAGAGGATTGCGCAGCTGTATTTACTTGGTCTCGCAAATTTTCTTTCACGTCGTGTTCTTAGGGTGTTGAACAAGGTGGTCAAAGGGTAATACGAGAAAACCTAGTGTAATTGCCTCGCTAGCATTCAGTAGATGATCAATCCTGGGGACTCGAGAGTGGACGCTTCCAAATAATGACTACTTTAAAAATTACATGCTGTTTAAATAAGTCCTAAGATATCGTTATTTCAGATAAAATAAAGTGGTTGCCCTCTGCCTTCGTGGGGAGAGGGGGCTAGAATGTTCATTGGTAAATTTACATTAAGTGTATCACATGAAAAGCTCAGTTGGTACAATTCAATGCCTTTTTCAGTTCTGCACCGTGAATTGCAGAGCATGTTCTTTTTTAAAAAAAAAAGAGTGGGCACATATGATTGGCGAAATGATACCATGCGTCGATAGAATGCTTAAGTCTGTTGAGTCAAGATCCTTTGAAATGGATTTTCTATATTGTTACATGGTTGGGAACAGAGAAACAAACAGTTCACCTCTTAGTTTATTAACCCCTTTAAAAATAATATAACGCTGCATGGTAGTCGCACGTTTTCAACCTTTTAAAAAATATTTGCTTGGCACTGATGAATCGTTTTCAGGGTCCAAATTCCAGTTGCACTATTCAGATGCTTAAATACTGCAGTTTTGATATTTAAACAATTTTCCCTTTTGTCAGCTTTTAGCGTTAGGTACTTACATTAAAAAAAACTCTAGTGAAGTTGTGTTTACCCTGGTAAAAATATCGAGTACCCCCTCCCCCCGGGAATGGAATCTGAGAGCAACACGGATCATTTCTTTTCATGCAAGTCGCGGTGGGGGAAGGGTGTATTGAGATTTAAGTTCGACTTTAGAATACACACGTTCGACTTTAGAATGAATGATGAAACTTTTAATTTTTTCATTTAAAATAATTCTGAAAAAAAATGTAATATACAACTTAGTAACAGTGTTCACGGAATTGCATTACGTTGAAGGGCAATTAGATATATTTTACATTTTTTTTCCAATTGACTTTCTTTCAGCTCACTTTTAAATTACCTACAGCCATTACAAGTTCGAGTTAAATTAAACAGTAACCAAGTAGTTATTTATTTTATAGTGCTGACGTAGCTTTCGAACTTGATGGCCCACATCCATATTAATAATTAAACCATAGTGGAAAAACAAGCAGCACCTCCCTCACCTCGGGGCACGCACGATCGGGTAACTACTTTCATGAAAAGTAAATAGAAGCGTTCATTGGGAGGGAGCTTATGGTTTTTGATTGAAGTTTACACGCACAAAATTGCACAACAGGAAACGAACACTAGGTTGGTTACATGTGGGTGGAAATTGCATAATTGGCTAGATATTTGCTGGTATTTTAACCTATGAAATTATTTTATACTTTTCTGACGTTATGATGACTCGATTTTACAATTTTCCCATCAATCCTCGCTGAAACCGCTCTTAAATCGGGACTAGCTTTACTTCCAAATTGCTGTGATTGTCGTATTAAAAACAGAACCTTTACATTAGTATGGCGTCGGTTTTAAATGTACATGCACTTGGTATCGAGTATATTCCTACCATTAAAATGGGAGTCTACAAAATAGTCGAGCTGCTTCAGTGCAGAATTAGCAGCGCGACTGAAATGTATGCTCACTTTGAGTGACTTGGTGCAAAACGCTGGGGAGTTGCGACATTCTGAAGGGAACTGAAATAGAACATGCCCTGACGTCATGGGGCGGAACTCGAGCTGCAGCTGGGGGGCGGGGGAAAACCTAGACTGATTTAACATACTGTATAAAATGCTTACTTAAATAAGTAACTACTTTCTATTGTCAAGTGTTGAGGTTTTAAGATGGTTAAAGGAATTCCTATTATCGTAGTTTTGTTTCTCGTCATTGTAACTGGGTGAAGTACTAAAAAGCTAGTTGTTCAACAATGTTATTTAATTTCTATTTGGCTCTGACTGGTGTATTGGAATTTCGTTGTTTAAATTTAGTCTGGAATTTTACATTTGTATACCAATTGTACTGGTAACTAATTTTGCTTTTGAGCTTAACTTTCGTCGTTAACATTTAGAATTACCACAGACCTATCCTAATGAGTATTCCCGCAATGTATTCTGGTAACCGAATTGTTACAATGGAAAGTTAAAACATTTTTTGGGGTCAGGAACCAGAAAAGTTTCAATCCAAATACGACTGTAATGTGTATAAAATTGCTTGGTGTTTTCGAGTAAATCATGTGCACGATGATCCGACTTCTCTTATGGAGAGGGGGAGTGAGACTGGGCTGTGTGCTCCTCAGAAATGCCTTTGGTTTGCTTGCTCGATAGGGGCAAACTCCAGTGTTTGTTTCTTTATATACTACTGTACATAACCGATTTGTTTTGATTATATATGCATATAAAAATAGTTAAGAATAAAGTATATTTTTGAAACTAAAAAGAATGTAATCTGCCTCTACCAGCCACATGCTTCGGAAGGTGGGGGAGGGGGGGAGTGAGGCTGCGCTTGCGCGTTAGCTGCCTTGTGGCTGCAGAGCGGCGGCTGACGTCACGTGGTGCTCGGAGGAGCTGGGTGGCGCGGCCGGGAGGAGAGGAGAAAGCAGACAGAAGAGCAGGAGAAAGGCAAAGAAAGCGAGGGAGCCTAGGCCTGGCCACAATACCATACTCAAGGGCCACCGCGGAGAGACCCAGAAAACACTCAAATCTCAACATCTTCCGCATCATGTCCGCTGCACAGGTGTCTTCGTCCCGGAGACAGTCGTGTTATCTCTGCGATCTGCCTCGCATGCCGTGGGCCATGATCTGGGATTTTACCGAGCCCGTCTGTCGTGGCTGCGTCAATTACGAAGGGGCCGATCGCATCGAGTTTGTTATCGAGACGGCGCGCCAACTGAAGCGGGCTCACGGTTTCCAGGAGGGCCGCTCGCCGGGGCCGCCTCCTGTCAAAGTGCAGTCCTTGGGTGGCAGCAAAGAGGCGGCTCAGCAGCTCAACCACGTCGACGGCTCGTCCAAGGGGCCCCAGCCGCCTCTCGATCGCTATTCCCTGAGTGAGAGACCCCGCTTCGAGTACCCGAGCCTCGCCCATGCTGGCAGGCTTCCCAATGGCCTGAATGGACCCAATGGCTTCCCCAAACCCGAGGACATTCCGCCAGAACTCAACCGCCAGAGTCCCAATTCATCACGAAGAAACCATGGCATCGTGCCCCCGAGCCCAGTCACAGTGCCGCCCAATTTGTTGCCACAGACCACTTTAAATGGTCCGTCCGCAGGAGCCCTGGGCCCACACGGGCTGCTCGGTCGGCCGTCTCCTTCTGGCAGCCTGGCTGGCACATCGGTGACGGTCAGCAGCCAGGTCCTGAGCGATGTAAACAAACGGCCGGGCTCAGTGTCCAGCAGTGACCAAGAGAGGGAACTCAAGGAGAAACAGAGAAATGCCGAGACCCTGGCCGAGCTCGGCGAGAGCTTGAGAAACCGCTCTGAGGACTGGGTCAACAAGCCCAAGATCGTGCGGGAGACGCTGCTCACCCTGTCCAACTGCAACCCCTTCGATGTGCGCTTTAAGAAGGATCACTCCCTACTGGGCAGGGTATTCGCCTTCGACGCCGTCTCTAAGCCCGGGATGGACTTCGAGTTGAAGATTTTTATTGAGTATCCGAGCGGTTCGGCCAATGTCTTCTCCAGCGCCTCGGGAGTTGCCAAGCAGATGTACCAGGACTGCATGAAGGATTTCAGCAGAGGCCTATCGTCTGGCTTCAAGTACTTAGAGTATGAGAAGAAACATGGCTCGGGAGACTGGCGCTTGCTGGGTGACCTGCTGCCCGAATCAGTGCGTTTCTTTAAGGAGGTGGTGGGGGCCGACATGCTGCCGCAGCCCCATATAGACGCCAATTGCCCCATCTTACCCACAGCCCTGTGCAATATACCCCGGCCCCCGCCCAACACCTCAAGAACTGGGATGCGCAAACGGAAAGCGTCTCCTGAACCCGATTCTGAAACAAGCAGCGTAAAGCTGGAAGAGCGGCAGCAGCAGTGGCTGTCCAACCAAAATGAAGCCTTAAAGCTTACGATGGCGGCATCGGGCAGTTTTGGCTCAGGCAGTGTGGCGCACGGGGGTTCCGCTCTGCCACCCAATCGGACCACCCCTCCCGAATGCAGCGCCCAAAATGGCCAGTCGCCCATGGCTGCCCTCATGTCCGTGGCTGACACCCTTGGAAATGCCCACTCTCCAAAGGACAGCAGCAATTCGGTCCATTCGACCACAAGTACCAGCACTAGGAGGAACAGCAACAGTCCGGTGTCCCCTGCCTCGGGTGGTGGCCAGCGTCGGATGGTTTCCAGAAACGGGGATGCTGCTCTGTCCGTTGCGCCACCTAACAGCCATCCCAACCCCAGCATGGACCCCGTTCATCCCCCAAACATTCCAGACTCACCGATGGCCAACAACGGGCCCCTGTGCTGCACCATTTGTCATGAACGTTTGGAGGATACTCACTTTGTGCAATGCCCATCAGTGCCCAATCATAAATTCTGTTTCCCATGTTCTCGGGAAAGCATCAAGGCGCAAGGGGCGAATGGAGAAGTTTATTGCCCCAGTGGAGAAAAATGCCCTTTAGTAGGTTCAAATGTCCCTTGGGCATTCATGCAAGGAGAGATTGCTACAATCTTAGCAGGGGACGTTAAGGTCAAAAAAGAAAGAGACCCATAATTTCTTAACTTCAGTAATTGAAGTAAAATGTGAATAAGAACTAAAAAAAGTTAGTCTTATGTATAGACATTTTTCATTTCCGTCGTATGTTTCTATATTTTGAAACAAGGTATGTACTCTTCTTCATTTGAAGGATGAACCTGTTTTTGTTTAAAGAATATCAGATATTATTGCTTAATACTGTTTTCACTTATGGCAGTGTGTTGGCTAGGTACAGAGCATAGCACTTAGCAATTAACGCTGCTGGTGTGTTTTTGTAAATGTATGCACTTCGCTGAATTGCCAAGGCCAGTGTTGACGTCTGCAGAAATGCAAACAAATTGTTACAAAGAATGGTTACAGTTAGCTATGTTACAAGCCCTGGAGGTAATCTCCTACAAAGTGACTTTTTTTTAAAAAGGTGAGGGGTTCTTTTTATTAGTTTCCAAGGGCAAAATATTTCATTTTATGATCCAGTGACCTGAATTTTTTTATAATGTGTTCTTTTGCTTTATGGATGCACGAATGCTTTAAATAGTAGAGCAAAATGCTGTACTGTATATGACAAAACTGCTCTGTTTGTTCTTTATACATTTCTGTAGTAACAGAAGACTGTAATGTGCCTTGGAACTGAATAAATTGTAATAAATTCGATGAATAAGCTCCCTGACTAGTCAATTTCTTTACAGATCGTAAGAAATGTGAACAAATTGGATGTGGATACTTAAGAGAAAATGGTTGCTTTATCTTCAAAGCTACATTAATCTTTGTCAGAGAGTCATTTTTATTATTAAATAAATACTATCTCTGCAATATTTACTTGGCAAAGAGCCACATGTTTTGAAATCACCTGAATGCTTATCTTCAAAAATAAACTGCTGATTCAGGCTTTTCCATTCACTTTTTTAAAAACTTTACCAAATCCTGATGAGTTCCGCTGAAACAAAATATGAAATCATTGTTCTGAGGTTAAAGGCACTTTAAAGTGTTTGAATGTTACTGTGTGAAATAATAATAATTAACTGTAGTGGTCCTGCTAATTTTAACAAGTTTGAACACAGATGGTAGACCAAAAAATCATCTGTTTGTTCTGATAAAGTAGGGGTAGTAGTACCAGGTCAGGGAACTGTATTCTGTGCAACATATTCCTGGACTGAATTAAATTAGTTTTAAATTTTAGTTCTTCAAATCATATGCACTTTAAAGCAGTATGTTCAATATTTATCATTAATGTTCAAAATATTTTTGAGATATACTATTTCGTTGCCTTTTGAAAGTTTTTTTGTGTTACATGTTAGCAACAATTGCACTGTTGGTAGTTTGGCCTAATGGATAACCATCATGAGTTGTGCTTCCACAGTATTTTAAAAAAAGACCTTGATGCAGTGTACACTGCAACTGGACTGCTACAGTTAATCATTTCTTAGTGTGCACAGTTGAGCAATGCACTTTCCCTGAGCATTGAAATCATTGAAATAATAATTTCTGGCTATTAAAATATTAACAAAGTAAATGAAGAACTTTGTGTGAACTTTGACTTAATTAACTGGAAATCTAGTGGGACACTTATGTTTGCTTCAAATCTTTACAGCATATTCCGAAGTCAGGTGTGTATATATCACTTCAAATGAGAAGAATATGTGATGAGAACTGAAATATATTGTTGGATTTTTTAAAAAAAATCAAGCTCACTACAAATGTTTTATCCATAAATTATCAGACCACCTGGACTTTAACATGGCAATTTCACAGTGGTATTAATAGTCCATGACTTTAATGTTGCTGCTAAGTGGCATATATTATGTAAGTGATTAACAGCACAAAATCAAGTTCCCTAATTTGATAGCTGATGTTATTTTCAAAGAATAATTGAACCTTATTTGATCTTTTATCAATGGTTTGTGCTTTCAAGTTCCAGACTATTTTGTTTATACAGCTGTTCTTCTTCTGTTGATTTTGATTCTGAAAGTACAAAGTCAGAATTTATTTTTATATTTTAATTACAAGGATTTTAAATAGCTATTGTTGATGTTCGGGAAAGCATTTTGCTCATAACCTTGATCTTGGCCTTCATGCAAAATTACATGTTCTCAAGCATGATCGAGGTAATAAGTTGTTGTAAACTTCTAAACAACCATGTGCCTAAATAATTTATCAATTGATGGCCATTTTTATACTGGTTTTCCACATTTCCTGCGAATTGTTAGTTGATCAGATACATCCAGAATGGGTGACACCTGTCTGTTTTCATCATTGCCAGTGCTAAACCTGAACCTTTCACTTTGATATTTAGAAGATCGTTTGAAATTGGTCTTTCCAGTTTTCTAATGTTTTGACTGCACATCTAGTTGAGCGTGTTCTTGATTAAACTGATGTTTGCAGTTTTAGATAATAATTCCAAGTTGAAATGATACGTTAGTTTTTTGTTTTAATTTAAAGAATATTTTGTATAGATCTATGTTTAATCATTTGTTGTCGATTTCACATTTATCATTGTAGAATGCAATTTCCATTGTATTTCAAATAAGTCTCGTACAACAAGGAAAAAAACACGCATTACACAGCATAAACTGAGCAATGAAGTTTCAAACAAATAATGTCAGAGTAATAAAATCACTAAAACAAACTGTGGAATATGAAGATGTATAGAAAGATAGGGTCTGATAGCAAATTACATAATGGAGTACAGAGTGAAAATTTTGATTGTTTATTTGTGCAATATAATTTGTATATTTAATGCACTATGGTGCTATGTGCAAGTGTAAAACTATTCTCAATGTTTGAAAAAAAGAATGAAAGAAATAGGCCAATTCTCAGCAAATAGGGTTGCTGGGAAAAGTTGAAGACAAAATCAACAGTGAAGGTGGAATTATGGTGCAATAAGGAAAACCAGAATATGTTTAGGTATTACGTTGTAGAGGTTGTTTTAAAAAAATCATGTTTTTCATACCAGTCCGATGGAGGGCAACATTTTCAGATCTGAAGTATTTCTGGGTCTGGCCCAATGCTTTTAGGAGTAGAAAATAATGGGTAAGGTTTTAAATATTGCAAAGATGGATGTTGTGACAACCACACTAGACGTTGTTCATCATTATAAAATACAGGAAGTAAAATTGATTTAAGCTCCGGTTCTAAATCGATGTAAGATGATCATCAAAACTCAAAAGTTCACATAGAGAATACTATGTAATGCTTGTGTTCATTACAACATAAGATGGATCAGTTGATTAGAAACATTAATTTCTCTTGAAACTAACATGTAACGTATCAAGGTAAACATATATTGAGTACAAAGAGGTAACGACATATGTCTGCAGTTCCTTAATGGAACATGTGAGTGTATCATTTATGTCAGAAATCCGCATTCAACACAGTCTTTTAGGAAGTTTGTACTTTTCAGACTTAATCAACACTAATGCTTAAGAGTCATGAGAAGATTATCTAGTTGCTCTTTGTATGTATACCCAAATTAAAAGTTTCAACTTTGCTTTATGGCCTTAAAGAACTCTTGACTTGTTTTGACATCTAATGAAATCATTTTGTGAACAAGCTAAATGTGCTGTGGTTGCTGTTAGTTCTTATTTACACTTGAAATTACTTAGTTGGAAATGCCCAGAAACAAATTATTCAAAAACAATAGAACACATCGGAGAAAAGGTTCAGTTCGTGTTCCGTTTGAAAATTCAAGAATTACCCCTGTTGTCAGTTGTTCACTTCAATGAAATTAACCGCATGTGTTTGACATGTTGAAAAATTGCTTAGTCTGAGTAATAGTTGCTACTTGAATACTGCGTGTCTTGAGGTAAATTTTTCTGCAGTCCAATAAGTTAAATATGATCATATAAATGTGCAGAATATTCCTATTTGTCTATGTTTTGCATTGCTAAGTTATCATTCTGTCGTAATTCTCATGTATATTCCCTTTCCTACTGTCGAATTCCTAATTTTAACAGAGCTCAACGTACAGCTTTATAGAACATAGTTTAAATATTTGTATCATGCATGCCATTGGTGGAACTGGAACACAAACAGTTTTATAAAACTGTTCAGAAAGCAAATGCAAAAGGAGATTGATGCCCCTATAAGGGGCCCCCTTTTTAATATAAAATACCAGCTAATTTATGTATTTAATACCTTTGGCTCTTGAACAATTTCCTTATAGAAATCCATCTGTAAAAGACTGTTTGTAGTTCCAAGCTAACTAAGTTTGTAATGCACTTGTTGATGTCGTAGTATCTTGAGGCAGTGTTTGCCAAGCAGAATGGATTGAGGTAGGTGTACTTGTGATTAATTTATTTATTGAACTTTGTCAGTTCAGAGTTGTTTAGCAAGGGACTTTAAAAAAGTAGTAAATTAAACAAACTGCTGAATAAAGTATTCTCCTAAAGACAGCTTTTCCTTTAATCCTGTTACTTCTGCTACTCGGTGTACATGTTACAAATGTAAAGCCCTTGTGTCTGTAACTTTAAATAAATGTACCTCAGAAATTGTGTTCTGGATTTTTTTTATATAAATGATGCTCAGCTAGCAAACAATAGTGAAGGACACCTTCCCTCTGGGACGAACACTAAAATCTTAAATCTAAATGTTTAACATTCTAATTGTTGATATACCTTGCTACTTTAATCCAAGTACTTTGGCTAATCTTTGTAATATTAATGATTTGGTTCATTCAAAATGAAAGTCTGAAATATCTTGGACTAATGCACACTTTCTCCAAGTGAAATAATTTGTCACTTTTTATATTTTAAACGTAATGAAATTTCACCCTTACACTTATTTATCCTATATTTGTTTTGATTTCATGGTGCCTCTTTATCGTGGATGGCTTGACTAAGTAAGAGACACCTGCTGATGAAATTCCATTTCTGCCAAAGGCTTTTTGGTGCCCTTTTATAAGCATTTTTCTACATTGTCTCAATCAGCAGGGCTACATTTTCACTGCTTAGATCTGTTTCACAGTTCAGGTGTAAATGGCCACTTGCTTTTTCAAATACTTGGTAAGACGCCAGTGAAACTAGCTAACTGAAGAGCGGTCAGGTAGGCACTTTGATGTAAGACATTCCTTTAATTCCTTAACTGAGAATGAATCGTGAAGTGAAGAAAAGGGGAGACACTTATGATGTAGATTAGAATTTTGCATGACTTATATTTATAATTTATGACTTTTATCACAGTCTAAGGATACAAGGTAGGCCACTTTGGATTGTGCTTAAAAAAAAATCACCTAGAGTGGTGAGCCTGTGGAAATCTCTGCCACAGAAAGCAGTTGAGTCTAAAAAAATTAATGTTTTCAAGAAAAAGTCAGATATAGTTCTTTTCCTTTTTAGACATAATATTTAAGGTTAAAAGGATCAATAGGTGTGAGGTGAAAGTGGGAGCAGGCTTGAAGGATTGAAAGCCAAACTTCTATTTTCTATGTTTTTATTTAGGAAGTTCTAGTGCAATTGCAGTAATTAAAGTAAATCCTGATGTAATGTTGATGAATTTAATTGAAGAATGTATGTTTGCCAAATGCACAACATAATTCCAGTGATCAAATTATATGCCAGAGAATACTAGCTACAAAGATTTAAAATGTGAAGAAGTTGTCAAATTTATTTGTCATATTTCATAAAATTAGCATCTTTTAATGAAATGTTGCAATCAAGAAGTCATTTGGTGTACACAAGCTACTTCAGCTTGTTCATTTGTTTATAATTTTACATCTACTATTGCAATGCAGAACTTTTTTAAAATAAATGAGTTCCTAAAGTCATGTTGTCAAATGTTTAACAATGTTCGATTGAGAATTCTCAATGAAATTTGTTGACTCGATTCCCTGCAATGCGTAGCCCATTCAACAAAATATATCCTTATATTTTTGTAGGATTCTAAAAGGCAATATTGAAATAGTGTGCTTTCTCAGGCATTCTACATTTAAAAATCATAGATGCCAACACTATACAATCGTTTTGCGTGGGTAATCTACTTGTAAGATGAGTAGTTTCACCACTGGGGGACATTGTTGTTTCACCTTCATGTAATGCATTCTGGGAAAGATAATTAATTGTAACCAGCTTGTGTCCTGTAGCTGTGCTATAAAAGTTTCCAGAGACTTTGGCTCATAAACAAAACACATATTTACTTCTTTATGAGCCAGAATTCTCTGGGAAGTTTTATAGCAATGCTACAGGACACAAGCAAGCTGGATTGCAACCAACCCAGAATGCTTTGCATGAACAAGAAATTATGATCTCTTCCTGGTAGTGAGAAAAAACAGTATGTATTAAAACAGTAAGTTCAGATGATAGACATTTGTTAAAATATGCATGACTTTGTCCTTTTTTTTAGAAAAAGGCATCAACAGAAATTGCTGGAGAATTTCAGTAGGTCTGGATTTTGTCCCAACAATTTTATTTTTGTTTCAGATCTTTGGTATCCCCAGTTCTTTGTTTTCTTTTTTAAAAACATGCTCATTAAAGGTTTATATAAGCATAATATATCCAAATACATGTTATGTTTTAAATGGCTTATTGATTTCGAAGGAGAGAGATTTTGATTCTCCTGCTCTAACAGCTGTGAACTCCAGCAAGCTATAATCGGTCATATTTTTAACATTTCTTGTACAATGCTGATTCCTATATCATGTGCTGCCTTTTAAATAATCTTTAATTTTTATTTCTGTTAGCTATTGTGAGAGTAAACCTTCAGTATAGAAAGCTGGATTTTGCTTTGGTTTTGTGAATCATTGACCAGTACACACTAAGTTTCAAAGAAGAAAGGTTTAATATATCAAATTTTTTTTACTACTTTACAAAAATGCTTTAGCATGACTCTGGGTTTGCTTTGTCAATTTGCATTGTATTTTGTATGACCTGCATTGAGCCATAAAATGCAAGGTCTTACAATTAAATAGGATGTTACTGGAAGTAATTATATCGTATGGGGGAAAATACATTTAAGTTTGACTTAGTCACAACTAGCAATGTAAAGCAGCTCAATACGTTGGTAAAGGCATAGGATAGGCGAAAGAAGTGGTTAGTTTCTGTGACTAAAGTTTTTGTAGGAAAAACACTTCAATAATCACAGGTGTTATGTATTTGAAAATGTGGAAGATATTTTAGTTCTTATCCATTGCTGTAGTACAAAACAAACATTTGTAAAGGGAGAAGGTACAATGTACATATGGTTAAATCAATCTTGATATGAAAATGTGTTGCGTTCAGTACCTAATTATGTACGGCACTAAGGAAATTGATTTTACCGCCATAGAAACTCCTTTTTGGACTACCATTGGGTTACTGAAGTTACTGAACAACAGGCAGAGGGTGGTGAGAGTATAGAATGAGCTGCTCGAGGAAATGGTGGAGGCTGGCATAATTACAACTTTTAACAGGCATCTGGATGGATATATGAATTGGAAAGGTTTAGAGCAAATTGGACTAGATTCATTTGGAATATCTGGTGGGCATGAACAAGTTGAACCGAGGGGGTCTGTTTCAATGCTGTGCAGTTCTATGACTCTGGTGATTGTACATTTTCTGTTTATGTGCACTGAACAAATGTAAAAGAAGACGTTCTGTGCAGAAGAAAACAGTTTATGTATAGAATTATTTAGACACTTGGCAAACCTTTTGAAGCAAAAAAGTTTTCATGAACTGGAGTTTAATAGATAAGTTATCTTGACAGCAGCTGTAATGCTTGTGATATGCAGGCTAGACTTACAGACATGCCAACAAAGTGTTATTTTTGATGTGGCCAACACATATTGAGTGCTCCCTGATTTTAAAAGAATTTAATTTGTTTTTTTTAAACTAATGCTTAGTCCAAAATCTGGAATACATTAACAGTATTGAACACAGTCTTGGATGGAATTTGACACATTCTGATTTGGCAGGTATTCAAGTGAAGTTACTTGATTCATTTTTAAGGTGTTACTTTTTAAATGTGAGATTTTAACATAAAATAACACATATTGTACAAATTTTATAGATGCTGGTCATCTTAATACTGGTCTTCAGCTTATTTGTTCATCGATAATTGTCCTGTACACTGTTTTACGTTTGTTAAAGGAATTTATAAAACAAAATAAAATTCAGCAGGAGTGTAGTTCCTGTGCACTCTAAGGTGTTTCTATCTTTCAAAATATGCACACATTCTCTTGCAAAACATATTTTATGATTCAAATTCTCTAACTATTGTAAGTTTCTTGTATAGATTGTGCAACTTGTGGCTTGGGAATGGCTAAGCTTTGGTAGATCGGGAAATAGACTACAAAGAAGTCTTGAGGCTCTGTTTATTTGCATTTGGTTTCTTGCCAATCTGGAACTTTGTTTTGATGCTACAGGTTCAACTTGATAATATTGTTGTCAATAACTGAAGTGTTTTTGCCATGAGTTGAATGGCATTTTAAGCACAGACCTATCCTGAAGTTGCTGGCTCTTTTTACTTTATAGTGTAAATGTATGAAGAAGCCCCAAATATTTAATGGAAACAGCCCAACAGAGTAAAACATTCCATTTTCAAATTTATATGAAGTGAACATTATGCAAGATCTGAGAAATTGATACTTGAGTAAATAATGTCCGAACAAACAAAAGTGCTCTTGGCACTCTTTAAGAAAGGGTTCCCATTTAACTAATGACATCTACAATAAAAATGGCCAGTGAAGAATCTTGCTTGAAAATAAAATAAATATTCATGTATTCCTACATCACATTGTTTCTGGTTGAGAACTTGTTCTCCTGGTATCCAGTGTCACTTCATATCCATCAGTTACTAAGTGCAGAAGACTTATTTTCCTTTTATAGGTTCTTCCAAGTTTGTAAAATATATAATCTTATATGTACTCAATATATTTATTGAGCTCTTTGTGACAGCTGTATGCAGCCATCCTGTTGTAATCCCTGCTGTGAATAAGATTCACTTCTTGCAGTGGACTCTATCTCTACATTATGGAGCATTTAAGAATAAGGAAACTCTGGAAGTAAGCCAGTTTATTTCTGGTTTGCTAACTGTCTCCATCTGTGTGTCTAGCTTTATTGAAGCCTTTGGCAGACTTTACAAGGTGGCATATCTGGATCAATCGTATATTGTGCATTGAAAATTTGAATCATTTTGATATTTTCAGTAGTAAAATTAGTTGTATCATAGGTATCCTAATACTTATTTATGCTGTACCAATGTTTACTGTCAACTAATCTCAAGGATCTAATTGCAATATGGAATAAAGAGAAGCATTCTAGAGTAAGCAGGATTTTAATGAGCGAGATTTTGCACTAATAGATTTTTTTGCCTGAATTAAACCTAGTTAAAATAGGTTGCTTTCTACTTCTAATTTGACTTCATTTCAAGTTGAGTATTAAGACAAATATTTCCAAAATATTTTGACAATTTTTGAACTTGACTTTCTAATCTGTGGAATGCTGAAAACTGGAGTGGGACTTTTTGTAGTTTTTCTTTTGACCAGATGATGAAATGGTGCTCAGACATGAAGGTGTTTTCAAATGTGCTCTCATTTCAGTTGTTAGCTAGTCATTTTTTGCATTTATAGGCTGATTAAAACACATTGGGTGTTTCTACAATTTGTGAAATATTTACTTAGTGTTTGTATATAATGTTTTTATTTTTCAATGCTGTCTCTTGTTCTCTTGCTGAATAAGTATTTTTATATGGATAGGCCTAAGTGTATATGCAGATATATTCGTGGATCTTGGTGCAAGTTATCCATACTAATGGAAATCCTTCTATGTGATTGAAGGACTGAGTGAACAATCAAGAATTGTGGACACACACAATTAACTGTGTTTGACTGGTCACTGGACTAGACTGACATGTGATGTAGCCTTCATTCCCAGTGGTGTTTTTGAAGGAAAAGTTGTTATTGCTGCATGTTACGTGTGCTACTGCAACTCAGAGAAACAGTCCTCTACTGCCATACAACTCCCTCCATTGCACAAAGATGAATTGTTTCTCAATTCCTGTATTGTACAGTAATTTGAAAATGTGCAAACTGATCTATTCAAAGATTTTTTTTCTCGGGGCTGTTGCAATCAAGATTACCATTAATATAAGCCTGATCTCATGTACTGTATGAATGATGTTGGTAATAAGAATTCTAAATGATTTTAAGTATTTAGGTATTGGAGATAAATAGTTTCTAACTGGGGCTTAGAAATTTCCAGTGAAAATTGCACATTTTACTTCAATTTAAAAGAACACTTCCATTTGATAGTTGCTTGATTTGAAGCTCTCAACCTTTTGTTACATTTTGGCAGGTAGAGTTTCACTGCTGCAAAAATAATTTCTGAAAATACATCTGAATGTTTGAATTTACATAAATCTTGTGCACTGATAGTCATTTTAAAAACAAAATTACTTGGGGAAATCTTGCATTAATATAATTTTGGTCCTTTTTTGAACATTTATTTTTACTGAAATATTTATAAAGCAAGCACTTGGCATAATTTCTTCTGTGTTTGTACTTTTTTTATGACTGTGGATTAAATCATTTCAAGGAATTGCATCTTCATGTGTAAAATGTGAATTGCTGTAAAATAGAAATAACAATCCCAATTAATTGTGGGGAAACAAAAGTGAAAAATTGTTAACTGCACAAACACTTTCCAAATAGAACAACTGTCTAATGTAAAGATGTATTTTATGTTTGAATTGTAAATTATTTATAATTCAAATATTTATGAACCAAAATTATATGGTCTATCCAAGTGCCACAAATCCAGTGATGAGAGTAGTTCACAACCATTTCAGAGCAGTATGGATTTGGTTATTTGCACAAGCAAAACAGAGAAAGCTGTTTATTTGAATTCAAAGTTGGCCTCAAGTTAAAACCTTTAAAGTGGATGTGTTATCCAATTGAAAATATTATTCACAAATTATTTCATTGTTAATTGACTCTTCTGAGATTTGCAAGCCTGCATAGCGACAGGAGAGAAACCAAATAGCAACTCCTTTGTGACTGTTATGCTGCAAAGACTAATTCTGTCGTGGCTTTATTTTTAGCTACTCTATATTCTGGCAGCTGTTGTGCTTCTCATTTAAGTAGGCTTTTATTACTGTGGCATGTGAGTAGAATGCTGCACAGTCTAAGAAATTGATTATTCTACAGAATGATGCAGTGAAGCTTTGAGTGCAGGATGGTTGAGTGTTGAATTTCAAAGATGGCTTTGCTGAATTGGCACACAGATTTAATGGCTGACCCTCCCCTGCTATTTTGTTTCTGTTGACACTAAATATATTGTGTGGCAGTTGCAACTGGCTAGCTGGTTGACAGAAAGGAATACTGTTACATTTGTTCAAGAGTTGAGTAATACTTGCAGTTGTACAACACTTTTTTTGAATGCTCTCTTGCATTTATAAATACTGAACTAAACTTGTATCATGTTATAAGGATTGGTACTGGGTTTAAGTAGGCTATTGCGTATTATGGGAAATAATGGTAGTGTGATAAAATAGTGATGATCTGCACTTGCTACTGTGCTCCTTAATGTTAGAACTGGGATTAACTAATTATTAAGATTATCATTTGTTCAATGAAAATAATACATGAAAATGCATGGCCATGATTGTTTTTGCTGGATCTCAACTTGAGATAGAGCACCAGTTTAAAAATACCAGTGCATTTCTGCTGTATCATAGACCAGCTGGGAATCTAATCTGGGAAAGTGTGATTTCATTCCCTTGGGGCTAGTACATGGGAAACAGACTTCTTCAGAGCTTTCATTTCAAATGCCCTGTCTTAAAATTTTCTAAATTTAGCAGCCACCATTGACTTGGCGTACTTTTGCAAAAGTGATTTCTATAAATTAAATCACTTTTCATAATTTATTCATTTTAAAAAGAGAATTTAATGGCAAAAGGATCTGCATATCTTTTATTGTTGCCATTTCAGAATAGTCTGAGTTATTTAACTTTTTTCTAAGCGTTATATTGATTTACATTGTTGTAGTTGTACACTGTTTTTTGAGTTTGCAGAAATACATACTGTCTGTTGCCATGCTTTTGAATAACCTTTCATGCATCAGAATTGTAGATTGTGTTACGTAAAAACAAAGGAATAAGATGAAAACACACTGTGGTAAATCAGTCCAGTATAATTGTTACATTGGCTTGCATGGTCTGATCTTAAACCCTTTGCTTGAATAAAGTCTTAGTATGTTTTTTGGGTAGCTATATCTATGTTTAATTGTATAAATTACCAATACAGCATTATTTAATCTAAATAACTTGCATTAATTTTGATCATGGTTTTTAAGAATGGAACAGCTAACACAGTTCACTGTTTATTATGGAGTAAATCATACTGCTGAAGTACATACCTGCTCAGTGAAACATGAAACTCTTTACATTGCAATCTGTGCCACTCAGCTGTCTTACTGATTGGATACTCAGAATTGAAGTCCATATAAAGAAATGATGTTGTGGTACTTACCAATTAGTTATTCAATAAATACTGAAAAATTAGGCCTATGCATTAAGGTAAAAGGGAATTTTTAATGGTGTGATAAGTAACAATTACTCCCAAAAGTAATTTCAGTGATGATGAAAATTTATTGTTACAAATGAGTTTCATAATTTTCATGTTGAATATTTTTCAGCTTTACTTATTTCCATCTCTCTCATTCCCCTCTTTATTTTGCTTTCTGTATGCAACTTAAATCCAATTGTATTTCCTGACTTAGACTCTGGTGAAAGTTTAACTCACTCACAATCAATCCGCTTAGACATTGTTAAAATCAAACCTCATCTTTCACTGGTGATTCTTCAGTCTTCTTGAAAAGCCTCACTTATAATTTTTTTCTATGTACAAACAGTGCAAGCAAAGAGCAAGAGTGGGCCACACAGCCCTTTTAGCCTGTTCGGCTATTTAGTAAGATCATGGCTTGTCTGATTTTAACCTCAACTCTGTCGTCTTGCTTATCTCTTATAATTTTCCATCCTTTTTAGTATTCAAGAATCTATCTACCTGTTTCTCAAAAATATTTAGAGATTCTGCATCCATTGCCTTTTGAGGAATGGAATTCCAAAGGCATTCAACCATCTGAGACAGAAAAAAGCCCCTCCTCTCTGCCTAAATGGATAACTCCTACCCCGGTTCTAAATTCTACCATTAAAGGAAATATCCTTTCAACATCTGTGCAGTCAATCCCCTCAGGGTCTTATGTTTTTTTCAATCACGTCTGACTCTTCTAAATGCCACAGGATATGAATGAAGGAATGATTTTATTGTCACATGTATTTTATGGTACGAGATAGAAATAGTGGAAAGGAATCATTTGTTAATTGTTTTAAGAATAAGAGGAACATGAATAGGTATAGCTTAGAGTGAAGTCCATCTACATTCGGAGCTGGCTCAACTGTCCCCACCACCACCTGCCACCATGTATGCCAGACCCAACTAGACCTAGTCTGTCTAGCCTTGTTTTTCAGAAGGCAATCCACTAATTGTAGGTTTTACTCTAGTAAATCTTCTCTGAACTACTCACTTACCTAACCCATTAGTATACTTTGATAAGTATGGTGACAGATCTGTACATAGTCACCCAGATGCAGTGTCATCAATGCCTTGTCTAATTGAAGCATAATTTCCTTATTCTTGCATTCAATTGCCCTTGTAATAAACCATAACATTATATTTCTGGATTACTTACTGCACCTGCAAACCAACCTTCTGTGACTCATGCAGTAGGACATCCAGATTTCTCTGCATCTCAGAACTCTGAAACCTGTCACTGTTTAGATAATATGCTATTTTTAATTCTTTCTGCCAAAAATGGACAATTTCACACTTGTCCACATTATACTCAATTTGCCAAATCTTTGTCCTTTGACTTTGTCGACTCCTTTATGACTTCTCAACTTACTTTCCTATCTTTGTCATCAGCAAATTTAGCTATTATACCCTCAGTCCCATCTTCAAAATCATTTCTATAAATTGTAAAGAGTTGAGGACCCAGCACTGACTCCAGTGACACACCGTTCGTGGCACCCTTGCCAGCAGGAAAAAGACCATCTTACTCCTGCTCTTACAGTTAGCAAGTCAAGCTCCTATCCATACTAATATGACGCTCTGTAGATGTTGCTGCCTATACCATGACCGTTTATTTTCTGCAATAACCTTTGTGACACCTTATCAATACCTTCTGAAAATATATAAATACAATACATCTGTTTGTTCCCCTTTATCCACAAGACGCTGGTTCGGCCACTTGTGGAATATTGCATGTAGTTCTGGTCTCCCTCCTGTAGGAAGGATGTTGTGAAACGTGAAAGGGTTCAGAAAAGATTTACAAAGATGTTGCCAGGGTTGGAGGATTGAGCTATAGGGAGGAATTGAATAGGCTGGGCTGTTTTCCCTGGAGCATCGGAAGCTGAGGGATGACCTTATAGAGGTTCATAAAATCATGAGGGGCATGTGTCGGATAAATAGACAATGTCTTTTCCCTGGGGTCAGGGAGTCCAGAACTACAGGGGATAGGTTTAAAGTGGGAGGGGAAATATAAAAAAGAGACCTAAGGCACAACTTTTTCACGCAGAGGGTGATGCGTGTATGGAATGAGCTGCCAGAGGAAGTGGTGGAGGCTAGTAAAATTGCAACATTTAAAAGGTATCTGGATGGGTATATGAATAGGAAGGGTTTGGAGGGATATGGACCGGGTGCTGGCAAGTAGGACTAGATTGGGTTTATTGCAAGGACGAGATTGGGATATCTGGTCGGCATAAACGAGTTGGACTGAAGGGTCTGTTTCTGTGCTGTACATCTCTATGACAAGCAAATTCTTTAAAGAACAATAATTAGTTTAGCATGCTAAGAGCATGTTGGCTCTGCCTAATTATTTTGAACTTAACTAGGTGCCCTGTAGTAACATCATTAATAGCTTCTAGTATTTTCTCTATAACAAATGTTAGGCTGCCTGGCCTATATAGTATCCTTCTTTCTGCCTCCATCCCTTTTTGATTAATCAGAGTTACATTAGGTTCCCCAAATTACATTGCTCTCACATGTGGAGGGTGCTGTTCTAGATCAGCTGTCTGCTCATTAACCTTAAGAAATCTTAAGCGAACTGTCAATGAAGTGAACAGTGAGTACAGTTCCTTTGGCCCACATTTTGCAGTCAGGAACAATGTAAGTGTAGAATTGAAAATGTTCGTTTACACCTTGAGTAACAGCTAGATAAAACCCAACGTTAATTACATCAAACATAAGTATAGTGTGTTAATTCATTTCTATGTGTTGTATTAATGGAGTGAGAAACAAAAGAAAACAGACAACTTGTTTCATTGATGATATCTTTCAGATCACAAAACTTTAAGTGTACAGCAACTGACCGGAGTCATTTACTTCGCCTGCAATCTTGGTCCTGATATTTATTTTACATTTATGAAATTATTTTTATTTCAGATAACTGATGATACTCCTCCAAGCAGGTAGATCTTGAATGTGGATTTTCTGGTCGGGAGTGAGGGAGACTAGCACTGCATGCCAAGGACCTGCACAATCATGTCCTACTTAACTGCAGCCGATTATCACTTATTATCTTGTTCAGCTTGTCTGTCCTCAGCCTTGATGCAACTTTGCCCCACCCACTCCTGTGGTCTGCTCTCATTTGACCTAACACAGTTTCCTTATTGCTCTTTAAATAATTTCTCATTCTGTGCTCTCTCAGTCACTGTCAAAGACAATTTCATCCACTGTAAGGAAGGGTCTGTGACTGGGGCTGAGGAGCATGACCCCTGCCAGATAATCACACATATAAATCCTCAGCTTAGTTAATAACCAGTTTCCTCTGCCTTTGTTGGTTCAAGTTTGACAAGTTCTAGCTTCAGATTCTGAATGAGCATCATTTATATCAGTAACTTGCAGTACAACAGGAATTCTCTCACAAATTTTGGTATCGTATCACATTATTAGCTGGCTCAAAGAGGAAGTGCAATATCAGGCAGCTACAATTGTCCATTACAGATGTTCAAACATACATAAATTAGTATTGCATTTAGTTGCATGCATTCCAGAGGTTTCTTTTTTGCAGTGTTTAAATGGTCCTCATTTTCTGTCACCAATCCATTTTGGTTCCATGTTATGCACAAGCAGAAAACCAAAAAAGAAGCTGACTACAAATTGTTGTATGTGTACTGCTATCTGGGGTATTAGCAGCCATTTTCGGGAAATACTGTAAATATTTCTATTTGAAAATTGTTTATGTAGGTCAGTTTGTGCAATTGGTTGAAAAAATGTTTTGAGTGTAGATTGTCAAAAGATGATGCTTGAAATTTAAAGTAGCAAGGGGTCTCAGTATGTGAATTGAAGTTCTAACATCACAAAAATTAGTATTCAATGAGCTCACATAGTGAATGTTCATTGAGGGAGCTTGGCTTGAGGCCAAGGACACAGAAGATGGTGAATTTCATTTGCTTTTCCAGTCAGGAAAATCAAAGAATGTTTGTCATTTGGGTAGGCATTGTATTTTAAAATTTTTACCTTCTTAAATGTTGATTTTCATTACCCCGCCAACCAAAAAAAACCAAGTAACCAAAGAGCTAATTTTCCCACATGCTTCATTAATGAAACCTTATTTATTCCACAGTAAGACAAAGAGCAACATCAAGAAGCAAAAAAAAATTCAGTTAGCAATTGTGCTACAATAAAAGGAAAAATAATTGCTTGAAATTCAAATAAAATTTGCCCATACCACCCCACACACAGAAAGTATGGCAATTTCTTGTTTTCACCTGAGATTGCTGCCTGAATTAAGTATTCAAAATTCAAGTAAGAGTAGCACAAAATGACTGTTAATAGAAGTGTTGTGATAGAAAAGAACCAAATGCAAAGTGTGAATCCCAGTTTCAAATCTGATGGTACATTTTATTCTTGATAATTTTAGGTGAAAGCCCTGGAATATCAGCCTTGTTTAGTGAATTAACACCATGAAATTAAACATAGTTCTGTATTTTTGCCATGAAGGATGATAATATATCCAACAATAAAAAATTGTGAAAAAGGCTTTCAATTTCATAGTTTGAGGGTATGCTTATGTTTTTAATACGTAATAAACAGGTACACAATCAGGATAAAAAATTCAAAACCAAATCCTAACTAGAGAAGCATATTTTGGAGCAGACAGAAATATGTGTATATTTTTTAAGTAATGTCTTTAACTGATAATTTTTGCTGGGCTGCAGGATTGAATAAATAGCCTGTGTAATTTATCAATTGGTTTTTTTTGTTTCTATAAATCCTGATCAATCTGCAGCATTTTTCACAGATGGGTTAGTTATGTTTGAGGATTCAGCCTTGTTTAAACAGGATCCTAATTAAGCAGTTTTAAACAGGATCTTAATTAAGGAGGCAATTAATGCAAAAGCTGTCAGGAATGCTGTACAAAATATAATGATGAGGCCCAGATTTCTCTCACTTCCTTCATTCCTTTTCCATCACAGACCACCACAGCCCATTTCTTAACCCTGTCATTGGTTAGACTTCAAACGAACTAAAACAGCTCCGTGGAAAATAGTTTTCACGTAAACAAGTCAAGGAAGCTCTCTAAAGAGGCCTAATGAAGCCTCTGATGAACTGTCATCAGAATGAAAATGTAACTTTGTTTTCTTCTGACAGTACCAGACCTACTGAGTTTCACCAGCAATTTCTGTTTTTGTTTCAGATCTCCAGTGTTGGCAGTTCTTTTTGATTTTCAGGAAGCTAAATTCCTGCTGTGAAATATGATTTTATTTTCTCATCTGGCTAAAACTGCTAAAACATTAGGTTCATGGATGGAAATAAGTATATTTTATGAGAAGAACGTTTGGCTTTTTACTTCTCGCACTTGGAGTAATATGACATTTTCCAAAAGTACTTTTTGATTTATTAAGGTCACAGAACTATTACCAGCTGAACTGTTGTGGTAATGGTCTCCCCGTTATGGGAAATATTTCTAGTATTGCTGGTGATACAAATATTATTGAACTACAGTTTGGGCTTCCTTTGAAGTCTTTTTCATTTGTGACTGATTACTTAAAAGTAATTATTGTTATGCTAAGGTAAATTAGATTTCATGTTCACTTTTCAATCTGCTCCTACTTTATGTAGTTATACCCTGTTTTAACTAGTTGAAATAATGTGGTTTTGTTATCAAATAATTAAAGAGTTAACAAGTACGGCTTGATGTGTTGTAACATCAGAGTATACAAGCAGGAGGCTGGAAGAACACAGCAAACCAGGCAGCATCAGGAAGTAGAGAAGTCAATGTTTCAGGTATAACCCTTCTTCAGGAATGGAGGTAGGGGTAGGGGAGCTGGAGATAAAGTATGGGTTGGGTTTTGGGTGGGAAGAGGGACGAAATGGTGAGGTAGTGATAAGTGGACACAGGTACGACCTGGTTGGTCGATGGGCAGAATGAATCCAGTTGGTAGCTGGAAGGAAGGGTCAGTAGACATAACATTGCCAATTTACAGTCTGTCACTCGGCCCATTTAGACAATCAGAATAAACTAACCAATGGCAAATTGAGATGAAAGAGTGAACTAACAAATATAAAATATAAGAACTGCAAACAGCTTGAAATTAAAACACAAAATCTATAAAAGTCAACTGTTTTACATTAATAAAGGGTTTCCTACCATCACAACTGCGTATGTTCCAGTCTTGCTGCATAGAAAACAAAGACAACTGTGACTGAATATGAAGTTTAGACTTCTGGATTCATGAAATCCTCTATAATCATGCTCTTCTCTGTGAATTCCACATACCCATAGTCCCTTGGGGGCACACAATTCCAGATTGTGCCAGTTAGTCATGACCTTCATTGTTTTCATAGGAAATTCTCATTGATGCCTGCCTTCAGTGACATAAAGAAATCGTTTTGCAGGAAGAGGTGGTCTGACATCTCTTGCTTTCTAGTAGTATTGAGCTTGAATATTATAAACAGATCTGTCAAGACTTCTGCATGCCATTTTTCAGTACAGTATGAAGTGGAGACATTGGTGTATTTGCGGCCCTAAATTAAAATTACTTCACACAACCTACTTGAGTTTAAATTTAAAAGTTCATTGAAGCATTTATGAAACCCTGAATTCATGAACCAGTATTGTCACATTTAAGATTATGCAGATGGGCTTATATTCAAATAAATTGGTTTGGATTATTGTAGTCAAACAAATCTATGCAAACATTGAAATCTAGTTAATATCTTTGGTTAGCACATTGTTCTTTCATTTGAGAGAACCCAGTGTAAGTTTTGTTATATTTGGCATGTAAGCATTGCTAGAAAAAAAATCTAAGATGGCAGATTGAAGTGATGGCCATTAAATAAATTAGACTAATCTCAACCTAATTCCAAAGTACATAAACCTTATATTTAAGGTTAACTTCGTATAAAATTTTTTACATTGTATTTTAAGTTTTCTTTTGTTAATCAAAAGACAATGGCCCTCTTTTGAATAATAAGCAGTTCTGGGAGATTCTGTCCTGCTTTTTGAAATGTTTGCAAGATCCTGGAAGAATTTGTGCGTTACTGGTACCTGGCAAGATGTAACAAATATTAAATTCCTTAATTATTTTTTAAGCATTTCAGCCTCCTCAGAAGATGGTTGATTATCATTTGTGGTGTATGGAATATGGCTATAGGTTCTGTGATCAGGTTAGACCTGTCCCCAATTGAAAATTGTTAGAGTCCTAAATGTTGAGACAAATGTTTTGAAAATGATAAATTATGCCATGAAAATGTTCATACAGAAGGAGTCTTATTGTTGCTGCAGAAGCATTTTGAAATTATAAATTGCTGTTTCTTTTTTGTTGTTACCAATGTCCTCTTTATGATGTGACCAATCTTGTACTCAACAAATTTCCACATTTTAGTGATTTAATTTTGTAATTACTAAAAATCTAGACAAAAGTTCGTGTTACAGATTTGACTCTTTATCACAATGCTTTGTTTCTTCTGGCAGTAAGTCTTTCAGAAGGGATTGATTTTATTCAGGAATGCAAGGCTGCAAGGGCACTAGATAATTAACTTCTCGTGTACCAACGTTTGTTTTGGACTGTACTACTGAAAATACCATTTAACACTACTGTATTTATTTTCTTTTATAACCTACTGATTCTGATAATTGTACATGAAACACTTGGAAGTAAATATGGGTGTCGTTCTCCACTGAAAGGCACAAATACAGGAGTGAGTTACTTCCATTTCATTTGCATTAGCTGTAGCATTATGACATTAAAAGACAATGATGTCAGAAATCTTTCAATGCCCTGGGCTGTTTGATTGTTAATGTATGCAGTCTAAAACATTCCATTTAAGTCGATAAGCTGTTATGGGCTAAGAGTACTCCCTGACCTTTTTAAACATAAATATTAGTAGGGAAGGCTTTCTTCCTGATCAGTTTTAAAAGATAAATCATTGGATTTTTTTGTTTTTTGTGATTTCCCTTTCTTTGATTTTACTCAAATCACCCATGAGATGTGAGTATTACTAACATAGCCAACATTTATTACCCATCTATATTCCCATTGAGAAAATGGTGGCGTGGTACTTCCATCAACCACTTACAGTCCATACATTCAAAATCATCCCAAGCCAAATCACAATAACTTTATCCTGAATGTAGCTATGTAGCAAATGGTCTTAGTGCTATGCCAGTCAGATTGTTGTGGTTATGAGCCATCGTCAGTTCAAGAGGGTGGCCACTTTGCTCTATGGCAACATGCTACATGGAAATACAGGTAGAAGTAGGCCATTGATCACTCGAGCGGGAAAATCCTTCCTGCATCTAACCTGTCTAGACCTGTTCGGATTTTATAGATTTCAATGAGGTCCTCCTCTATTCTTCTAAGCTCCAATGAATACAATCCTAACAAACTTGATCTTTCTTCATAAGTCACTCCTGCCATCCCAGGAGTTAATAAATGTTTTCACTGCACTCCCTCTCTAACAAAAACATCCTTCCTCAGACAAGGAGACTAAAACTGTGCACACTATTTGAGGTATGACCTTATCAATGCTATACATTGTTGCAGCAAGACATCCTTGCTCCAGCAGATGAATCCTTTTGCTATGAAAGCCAACATACAGTTTGCCTTCTTTTCTGCCTGCTTCACCTGTGTACTTACTTTGTGACTATACATGAGGACACTCGGGTCTTGTACAACATTCCCCTGTCTTAATTTACAGCCATTCAAATAATGTGCCTTCCAATTATCCTCAGATTTTTTCACATTGTCTGCATCTGCCATGTGTTTGTCTATTCACTAAATCTGTCTAAATCACACTGCAACATTTCTGCATCCTCATCATAGCTCATCCTCCCAGCTTAATGTCATCTGCAGATTTTGAGGTTTTACATTTAGTTTTGTCAGCTAAATTATTAATATATATTTTATTTCTATTCTTTGTTTCCTGTCTGCTAACATGTTTTCCATGCATCTCTATCCAATACCCCCAATGCCTTGCACTAAATTTCCTTTATGGGGCTTTTTCAAAGGCCTTCTGAATGTCCAAATGAACCTCATCCACTGGCTCCCCCAATCAACTTTGCTAGTTACAACCTCGAAGAATTCCAGTAGATTTGTCAAACATGATTTCCCTTTTGTAAATCCACACTGTCTCACATCCTTCCACAGTTGAATTGAATTTATTGTCATATGTACTGAGGCACAGTGAAAAGCTTTGTCTTGCAAGCAGATCACGGAGTTAAGTAGCATAGATAAGTAAATAATAGGTAAACAGCGGCAAAACCCCACTCAGTATTTGAACAACTGTTACGAAACAGATATGTGTGTGTGTGCGTGTGTTCAGCCTTCTGTGTGTACCTTCTCCTCGATGGTGGAGGTTGCAGAAAAGCATTGCCAGGATGGGATGGATCTTTGAGAATGCTGGCGGTCTTTCCTTGACAGCAGGCCTGGTAGATGGATTCTATAGATGGGATGTTGGCCTTTGTGATTGTCCGGGGCCGAGTTCACCACTCTCTGTAACCATCTCCGATCTTGAATGGTACAGTTGTCATACCAGGTAGTGATACATCCAGACAGAATGCTCTCTGGCGCAAGTTGGCAAGGGTATTCACCATCATGCCAAATTTCCTCGGCTGCCTGAGGAAAAAGAGATATTGTTGGGCCTTTGTAACCAGTGCGTCCCCATGAAGAGTCTAAGAAAGCTTGTAGTGGATGACCACTCCGAGGAGCTTGACACTCTCCACTCATTACACTCCGTGCTATTAAGGGGGCATGAATAACATCCCGCCAAAAGTCAATAATGAGTTCCTTGGTTTTGCCGGCATTGAGAGCTAGGTTGTTCTCAGTGCACCATTTTTTTCAGGTCTTCCACCTCCTGTGTGTAGTCTGTTTGGTCGCCATCTGAGATTCGACTGACTATGGTGGTGTCATCAGCAAACTTGTAAATGGCATTAGTCTGGTATTTGGCGATGCAGTCATGGATATACAGTGAGTACAGTAGGGGGCTGAGTACGCACCCCTGGGGGGCTCCAGTATTGAGTGTTAGTGAGGATGAAATATTGTCTCCAATCTTCATTGATTATGGCCTATGGGTGAGGAAACTGAGGATCCAGTTGCAGAGAGTGGGGCTTAGTCCAAGATTGCTGTTTTTAGGAATCAGTCTCAAGGGGACAATAGTGTTGAAGGATGAATTGTAGTCAATGAGTAGTCTTCTTACATAGCTGTTCTTGGTGTCAAGATATTCTCGGGAGGAGTGAAGGGCAAGTGATATGGCATCTGACGTGGATCTGTTGATCTGATAGGCAAATTGGAGTGGTCAAGAGTTGTGGGGAGGCTGGAGTTGATTAAGGGCTGTTGTCTAAGGGCCTTGTTATAAAATCCTTGATAATGGACTCCAGCATCTTCCAATTATTGATATCAGACTTATTGGTCTATAATTCCCTGTTTTCACTCTACTTCCCTTTTTAAATAGGTTAAATTAGCTATCCTCCACTCTGTAGGAACTATTCTAGAGTCTAAAGAATCTTGGAAGATGACCATCAATGCAGCCACTATTTAAAGGGATACTTCTTTAAGTCCTCTGTGATGTAGCTTATCAGGCCCTGCCAATTATCAGTTTTCAATCTCATTAATTTCTCCACCACCATTTCTTCCATTCCTTCCTCTCACTAAACTCCTATTATTTCTGGTACATTATTTGTGCCCTTCTTTGTGAAGACAGAAGTGAAGTATGAATTTAGTTTGCCAACCGTTTTTTGTATCCTGTTTCTGACTGTAAGGGACTTACCTTAGTTTTCACGTCTTTTTCTCTTCACATACTTTTAGAAACTTTTACAGTCAGTTGTTGTGTTCTTCTACAAGCTTACCCTCATACTGTATTATCACCTTCTTAATCAATTCCTTGGTCATCCTTTTCTGACTTCTACACTATTCTCAATTCTCAGGTCTCTATTTTTCTCTTTTAGCCAATTTGTATGCCTCTTATGTTTGCATCTAATACTATCTGTAACTACTAAATCAGTCTCTCACCTGCTCCATTTGCATGCAATATACATGACAAACATACTGCATATGCATAAATCAAATGGCTGTGCCTTAAAGTATGAGGTCAGTAGTCCTCAGTCAGGTCAACGGAAGACAGCCTTCAGTCAGGGTGGTCTGATATCAAACCAGAGGCTCAAACACTGTCAGTTAGCCACTGGTGATGGTTAGTGTTGGGGGTCTGTGTCACTGCAATCCAGGGAGTTGGCCATGGTCACTCCTATAGTTCCAATGTAACCAGCTTAGGTGACCAGAAATCAGTGAGGGGTCTGGTCAGTCATCAGTCTGGACTGTCTGTCCAAGTTGGTACATCAGGGGCCACTATTGTATGAGGGAAGTAGGGAGAGATCATTTGTGGGGTTTGGAGACTGAATGCTACGATGCAGAGGAGATAATAATTGTGATGGGGCAACATAACTTCTAATGGGGGGAGACAATAGTGCATTGGAAGACATGGGTTATGGTGGGATTCAGGATCATTGCTGTTCAGAACCAACTCTAGCTCAGACAAGGTGACAATGTAGTGTGATGGCTGCATGGCTAAGCTGCAAATTGGAGCTCAGGAGTAACGTTGAAAGATAAAATTGTAATTCAAAGAGACACGTGGGATCAATAGGTGGATCAGTACTCATGGGCTGGACAGGGAGTGCCCCTTGACTACGAGAATGAGCCTGTAACTGCGCCAAGCATAACCTGTGTTGCTTTACACACTCAAGCACTGGACATGGAAAATGATGTGACCTCATCCAGAGTGAGTGGACTAAGTGTTTCCTTTTCTATCTGAGCATTCTGGCTCTACTTGAGTGATATGAGGCCTTTGAAAAATGAATTGAATTGATTTGCAATTTTGCCAGTGGAGTCCTCTGAATTCATTGCAAGTGTTTCATATGCAGGATACTATGTCCTGTACAAGACCTGATCAGAAGAAATCTTGGTTATATTGTTAGTCATTGCAGATTGAAGATCTTCATCTTCGTGAAGCAGAACTAACCACATGGGAGCATTAATAGTGGCACCTGCAGATCACAAATCACAAAGGCAATTCAAAAATCTCTTAGGCTTCAGAAGGGCATGGAACTGATGTACTGTCACCTTGAATTGTAAGTATTCGCCAACATGCTCTTATGCTGTTTTTCTTGGATATTGGGGACAAGGTGTCAGTTGTCATGCTGGACTTACAATTTCCTCTTGTATTAGTGGAGCATGGCTTGTGTTGTATTTATTGGGGTTAGTTTCTTGTGTTAAAGGTCCATTTAGGGGCATTCCCACAGTATAGAGGGCTGTATAAACTGTGATTTATGAGTAATGCAAATACTGACTTCTTGCATGACCAAGGACCTATTCTGCTTCTTATGTTCCCCAGGTTTATTGGAAGTGTGACCAATGGATTCAGCCACAGTAGGGGATATAATTGCTGTTTTTGTAGTGCAATCAATGCTCAGACAAATGGAGGATGACCAGATGCACCATCAAGCACAGGATCAACTGCACACTACAGCAGATGCCGAACTGCCTCCAAGTGAAGATATCAGAGCTGAAGGTCTCCTCCTGAAAATGAGGTGGTATGGAAGGCCCAGAATTGATTGTCTTTGATGCCATTTCCTCCAGATGAATGAGGTGCAGTGTCACCACAGACTAAGAATGTCTGAGGACACTGTGGCAGAGTGTTGTCATCAATGTGATAGATGTACAAAGCATTTAATGCATCAGGCTGCTTCCATGGATCCATTGGATGTTACCGATGCATTTTGTGATAGATCACACTGCTTCATCTCATTTCCCTGAGATGAGCTCAGTACTACAGCCCACACAATAGGCTTTGGTAATATAGTTGGTTTCCTCCAGGCACAGGGCATTATAAACTGCAGATGTTGCAAGAGACTGTGTACACATCAGATCGAGAGCACCATATCATTATGCTGCTGACTTCATGAACGTAAAAAAATTCCATTCCATCAAAGTCATCTATGATCATCAGTACCAAATCTTAGAAGACTCCCTCCCATTGGAATTGCTACATTACCAATATTCTTGAAAACTCTCATGTTCCTGCTTTGTGTCAAGAATGGGAGACCTCACATAGAAGCTTACTAAGAGATCAGGGCTGCTGTCTGAAAGCATGGCTGATGAATTGTGTTATGCAACCCAATTGAGGCTGAACATAGATAAGAATGCTACCCATTTTTCGACCTGGGCCACTGTGGGGCAGATATTAGCTTCCTGAAAGTACAAATTAAATTGCTTGGATCAGTC
Organism: Chiloscyllium plagiosum; assembly: GCF_004010195.1. NCBI lineage: Eukaryota > Metazoa > Chordata > Chondrichthyes > Orectolobiformes > Hemiscylliidae > Chiloscyllium > Chiloscyllium plagiosum. The sequence continues at coordinate 50,613,675 of NC_057719.1, forward strand.
TGAGGAAACCTTGCAATGTGCTACGTAATCCTAGCATGGTGTGCTCTTCACAACTGGAGGAGGTAAACTGGCATGTGATGGACTCTCAACAGTTAGAAGAATGACAATATCTTCCAAGCAGAAAGATGAGAACACTGAGCAGGAGAAATATCAGCTTCAACATAAGAGCGCTGCAACATTGGACAACAAGCCAGACATGATTTAATTTATACCCGATTCTAGTCAATGTGAGCTGGATGTAGTGATCCCTCAATGACTAAGTTTTTTTTGCTGCTTGAAGGCAAACATTCCCTGTCTGTTCCCAGAAGCAAAAACAGCTTTTGTTTGTTTGTTTCTTTGTTTTTACTGCTGCTAAATAAAAGTGAATGTTTTCAATTGTTTTGTCCCATTTTGAAGATTGCCAAAGTGTTAGGCAACACTGGGCATTGGGAACAGGGTAAACAGGATGGGGGAGGGGTGCTGAGAACTTAGACTTGCTGTGCAGGGCAATTATTTGTTACTGATCCCCAAAGTGGAACAAGAAAGGTAGAGTAATGTGAGCATAAAATAAACAGCAGCAAATATGGATAAAGGAGGTACAAAAAGTAAAAAGATACAATTAATGGTTCTTAAATGCACGTAGCATTCAGTACAAAATTAATGAATTACCAGAGCAAATGGCGGTTAATGAGCATGATCTCTTAGCCTTTGCAGAGACATGGTTGCAAAGAGACTGAAGCTGGGAACTAAATACTCAGGGTATGTGATGTTTTGAAACAACAGGCAGGAGGAGAAGGGTAATGAGATGGCTTTGTTAGTATGTGGTAGAATGAGTATATTGACAAGAAATGATCTTGGATCAAATGGTATAGAAGCCTTGTGGCTGGAGCTAAGAAATAACAAGGGGAAGAAAACACTAGTGGGAGTAGTCACTAGACCCCTAACAGTAGCAATGCGGTAGGACAGACGATAAATCAGGAGGTAACAAGCACGTGTGATAAAGGTGGTCTAACTTAATTTTCATGTAGATTGAGAGAGTCAGATTGGCAGAGGTAGCCACGAGGAAGAATTCATATTCGGGACAGTTTTCAAAACAATACATTGTGGATCCAACGACCAATCAGGCTATGCTGGATTTGGTAATGTGTAATGAAACAATTGTTATAAATTATTTCAGAATCAAAGTTGCCTCATGGAACAGTGACCAAGTCATGGTGGAGTTTAGTCAGAAACTTGGGTCAGATGCAGTTGCGTTAAATTGAGTGAATGTAATTACGTGGGAATGAGGGCAGAGTTTGTAGAAATTGACTTGGAAAGCAGTTTAGCAGAAAAGACAGTTGATGAACAATGGCAGGTGTTTAAAAACAAACATGGCTCACAGTAAAGATATACTCCAGACAGGAGGAAGGATTCTATGGAAGGGAATTAACCAACCATGGTAGATCAGAGAAATTAAGGACAGCAACAAATCGAAAGAAAAAGCAACTTACAATGTGGTAAATCAGAGGATTGGGAAAGTTTGAAAAGCCAACAAAAGATGATCAATAAAATAATAGATGGAAAACATAAACAATGATGACTAACTCACAAATATAATGATGGACAATAAGAGCTTCTTTAAATATATGTGGAAGAAGAGAGTGACAACAGTGAACATAGGCCTCTTAACGATCAAGGGTGATGAAATAATAAGGGGGAGTCAGGAAATGGCAGTAGTGTTGATTAAATACTTTGCATCAGTCTTTGTGGTAAAAGGTGCTGATAACATTTCAGAAATACTAAATAATCAAGGGATTGGAGAAAATAAGCACTAACTATTACTGGGGGAAAAATACTCGAAAGTAATGGGGCTAAAGGGTGGTTTGTTCTCTGGACCTGATGGATTGCATCTGAGGATTTTCAAGGAAGTAGCTGCAGAGATAGTGGATGTTCTGAGAGCAATCTTCCTGGAATCCTTAATTCTGGAAAATTCCAAGAGGATTGCAAAACTGCCACGTAACATGATTATTCAAAAAGGGAGGAAGACAAAAATAACTAAATATAGGTTAGTTAGCTTAACATCTATCATTGGGAAAATATTCAAGTCAAGGATGTTGTAACAGTGTTTTGAAGCACATAATAGAAGCAAGGTTAGCATGGCTTCGTGTAAAGGAAATCATGTCTGACAAACGTGTTACAGTTCTTTGAAGAGGTAACGAGTGTGATAGATAAAGGAGAAAAAGTTGGCATCATACATTTGGATTTCCAGAAGGCATTTGATAAGGCACCACACATAGGGCGATATTAATGAGGGGGAAAAAAGCGCATGGCAATGGGGGTAGTATGTAAGTATGCAGAGAGGATTGGCTAGCCAGTAGAAGACAGTTCGGAAAGAAGGGTCATTTTCAGGATGGCAAACTTGTGGAGTGTCATTAGGATTGGGGGAGGGGGGTTGACTAAAGCCTGGTCCAGGGTTGAGGTTGTGTCTTCAGTACAGCTTTAAAAAAAGTTTAAGGATGAAATCCCAGAATTCAGCAGAAGGCACAGGTAAGAATAGAATGCTTCCAATGATGGATTTCCAGAAGGCCAGAGTTGCAGCAGAGGCCATGGAGGAATTTGAACATGAATAGAGGCATAGCTAAAAGATTGGATGTGAGAGAAAGATTTTGTATCAGATGAAAGTCACATTCTTGTGCACTGTGCAGGAGCACAAGAGAGTTGTTTAAATGAAAGTTCCACATGTTGCATCAGTATTCAGGTCTTGTAATACACTGTATTGAGAATTTCAAATTTGTTGAGGGTAAAACGAATGTCTGGCACAGAAGTAACTTTACATTTTGGTGGCAGCTTAGTGATGATAGACATGTGTCTGTTCCACATGAGACCAAAGAGTAGTGAAGTAAAAACAACGACTGCAGATGCTGGAAACCAGATTCTGGATTAGTGGTGCTGGAAGAGTACAGCAGTTCAGGCAGTATCCAAGGAGCAGCGAAATCGACATTTTGGGCAAAAGCCCTTCATCAGGAATAAAGGCAGAGAACCTGAAGCGTGGAGAGATAAGCTAGAGGAGGGTGGGGACAAAGTAAAGTAGCATAGAGTAATAGGTGAGTGGGGGAGAGGATGAAGGTGATAGGTCAGGGAGGAGAGGATGGAGTGGATAGGTGGAAAAGGAGATAGGCAGGTAGGACAAGTCCGGACAAGTCATGGGGACAGTGCTGAGCTGGAAGTTTGGAACTAGGGTGAGGTGGGGGAAGGGAAAATGAGGAAGTCCACATTGATGCCCTGGGGTTGAAGTGTTCCGAGGCGGAAGATGAGGCATTCTTCCTCCAGGTATCTGGTGGTGAGGGAGCGGCGGTGAAGGAGGCCCAGGAGCTCCATGTCCTCGGCACCACACCGCCCTGTGGCCCAACATTTCAACTCCCCCTCCCACTCTGCCGAGGACATGGAGGTCCTGGGCCTCCTTCACCGCCGCTCCCTCACCACCAGACGCCTGGAGGAAGAATGCCTCATCTTCCGCCTCGGAACACTTCAACCCCAGGGCATCAATGTGGACTTCAACAGTTTCCTCATTTCCCCTTCCCCCACCTCGCCCTAGTTCCAAACTTCCAGCTCAGCTCTGTCCCCATGACTTGTCCGGACTTGTCTTACTTGCCTATCTCCTTTTCCACCTATCCACTCCATCCTCTCCTCCCTGACCTATCACCTTCATCCTCTCCCCCACTCACCTATTACTCTATGCTACTTTCTTCCCATGCCACCCTCCTCTAGCTTATCTCTCCACGCTTCAGGCTCTCTGCCTTTATTCCTGATGAAGGGTATTTGCCCGAAACGTCGATTTCGCTGCTCCTTGGATGCTGCCTGAACTACTGTACTCTTCCAGCACCACTAATCCAGAAAGATTAGTGAAGTTAAGTTTGTAAGAAATGGTGGCATCATGATAATGTAATGTCACTGATTTAGCAATCTGGAGTACCCAAGCAATGCTGTAGTGGACATGGTTCAAATCCCACCAGAGGAGCTGTTTGAATTTAAATTTAACAGTAAATTTGAAACTGAACTCTCATCAACAACAATGACTGTGAACCTATCTCTGCTGTGAAAAATCTATGTGGTTGACTAATATCCTATAAGTCTGGTCTATATGTAACCCCAGATCCACAGTGAATGAAGCTGATTCTGAACTGTTCTGTGAAATAGTGGTGCAAGCCATTCAGTTCAAGGGCCATCAGAAATGGGCAACACATGCTGCCTTTGACAACAGTAATTCCATAAAAGAACTAAAAAAAAAACCCAGCATATAACTATTAAAAATGCATTGAACTAAACTTGCAATGTATATGAAACAATAATTGGTGAATAAGATTTATGAACAAAAAGTTCAATGCATTTTGGTGAGCAAATTTGATATTCAGTTTATTTTACTGTGATTTTAATGTAGCAGTAGTTCAAATTAATGAGCTGATGGGATATCTATGTTTGGCAAAATTAAATTAGTGCAGGTAGCCTTAATTAAAGTTGGGACTGTGTTCCTGTAAAACAGAGTATTTTAAATGAATCATTGACTTCTCTGGAAAACTATGTTAATGTCAGAGTTAGGTTCCTTCATTTTCTTGCCTGGAGAAGCTAATCAATATGTTGAATCATTGTACAATACATGTGCAGGACTATGCATTCATAAGTAAAATAGCATGAAAAGTACAATAAATCACTGAATAAAACAGGAATACTGTATACATTCTGTAACACTTAGCCATCTCTTTTGAAAGCAAACTTTAATGGCTTCTCCCACATTGTCTCTCTAACCCTCCCTTTTCCAGTTTCTGTCTGTCTGTCTCTCTCTCTCTCGGTTGGAACCCAACACAAAAATGCAAAATTATTTTAATCTGGAAATGAAGACAGATTTCAAGGGACCAGGCCAAAAGATAAAGCAAAGTTACAATGGAAGAACATTAATCTAAGTGACGTAACATCAGGACTGTCTGTATCAAGAAATTACTTTGTCAAAATGCAAAATGGGAAATAAATACTTTATAAGACTTGAGAAAACTTTTCTCAAATTGAAAAATGTTTATTTTTACAATTTATTCCTTTTCTAAGCATACACCTATTTATTAGGCAATTAACAAAACAGATAAAAATATCAACATGTCATTGACATTTAATCAGTGAGGTGCCATTATGAAATTTCTGGCAACTTGAGCACTGCTATTCTCTGCATGCTGTTCTGAACTGAAAGAGTAGATGTAGTTTCAGGCAATTCCAGGAACCCAAATGCAAGCTTAATTCCATGGTGATTGTCAAATACAATAAACAAGAATTAGAATTCTACTGGTATAGGTTCAAATTGAAATGTGAAATTTCAGTACAGAATGCATTTGAGAATTTAATCAGTAAAAACACTGTTGGAACATTAACTCTCAGTGTTCTGAATTTCAAAAAGATCATTCTGCAGAAAATGAACTTATTTTGTGAACTGTAAGCTAGGAAACTTCATTAAATGTTATTGTATTGACTTTGTTCTATTTGTAATGTAAACTGGGAAAAATTGAAGTTTGGACACTATTACAGAGAGTGTCCTGAGTGCTTTTTGTTGCAAATTGAAGGCCAAAAAAGAACTGTTTGGTGTCCTCATTGATTGTACAGGACATGTAACTGCTGCAGAAGCTGGATTTGATACTTTTGTGAGACAAGGTGCCTTTGAGTTGACAAGTTACCAGCAACAATCTTTCGAATTTCTAAGCTGTAGTTTGTCACAAACCTCAAGTGCAGTTGAACTCTGATGTGTAGAAAGAATGTAAGCAAAGACATGTGTTCCCCTTTTCCATTCTCTTAAGAGTGGAAACAAAACCTCAATGACCGTAAAAAGAACTGCTAACTCAAGCAAAGGCCTAAGTCCAACCGACTAGCAATCGAATTGAGGATCATGCATAGTTCTTGTTGACACAATGTCGCATCATTGTCACACTTCCAAAGAAGTATGAAGTAGTCATCTCATTCACCCCTTGTGTTTTGGACTCTGGATCCGCAAAATTTCTTTTCCATTTTTTGCCTTGATTTCCATGCATGATATTTCTGCAGAATACTTTTGTCTATTGTATTTATGAATGAAAGTGTGCATGTATGGGTCTAAATGGGATATAGTTTAAGTTTACTTGATAAAACTTAATAAGCAGTTTTAAAAATCACACAACACCAGGTTATAATCCAACAGGTTCATTTGAAAGCACTGGATTTCCGAATGCTGCTCCTTCAACAGGTAGTTGTGAAGTATAAGATCACAAGACACAGTTTATAGCAAAAATGTACAGTATAATGTAAACACTGTAAACGTTTGCTATAATTTCTGTCTCTTATGATCTTATTCTCCACAACCACCTGATGAAGGGGCAGCGCTCCAAAAGCTAGTGCTTCAAATAAACCTGTTGGACGATGACCTGGTGTTGTGTGATTTTTAACTTTGTCCACCCCAGTCCAACACCAGCATCTCCAAATGAAAGTCAGGTAAGTTACCTATTTGAGTAATTCAGTTAGTCAGTTATACAGTTGTGACTTAAAAATAGTTTGTATCTGTTTTCACAGTAGAAGACACCAGTAGCATACCACAACTTGGAAAGTCAAGGAACAGAGGTAACCATCACAAAGGCACAGGTACCGGGGAAGCTGACAAATCTGCAGATGGATAAATCACCTGGACTTGGTGAACTACACCCCCAGTGTACTGAAGAAGAATTCTAAGGAGAATGTGGAGATATTGATGGTGATCTTTCAAGAAACTCTGGAGTCAGGAAGGGTCCCAAAGGGCTAGAAAATGGCTAGGAACACCCCTGTTTAAGAAGGGAGGGAGGCAGAGGATGGAAATTATAGGTCAGTTAGCCTAACTTCGGTCATTGATAAGATTTTAGAGTCTGTTATTAAAGGTGGGGTACTTGGAAGTGCATAGTAAATAGAGCTGAGTCAGTGTGCTTTATCAAGGGGAGGTCATGCCTGACAAAGGAGACCCAATGGATGTGATCTGTTTGGATTTCTTTGACAAGGTGCCACACAGGAGTCTGCTAAATAACGCAAGACCCTGTGGTATTATAGACCAGGTACTGGCACAGGTAGAGGATTAGCTGACTGGCAGAAGGCAGAGAGTGGAATAAAGGGGTATTTTTCAGGATTGCAGCTGGTGACTAGTGGAGTTCCTCAGGGGATAGTGTTGGGACCTCAATTATTCACATTAGGTATTAATGATCTGAATGAAGGAACTTGAGGGCATTTTGCTGAGTTTGAAGATTGCTCAAAGAAACTTGTAGAATTGAGAGATGCCTCAATATGGTAGAATGAAGGTGTTTCCATTAGTAGTGGAGACTAGGATCTGAGTTCACAGCCTCAGGATGTGGGGATAATCCTTTAGAACTGAGATAAGGAGGAATGTCTCCAGCCAGAGGGTGATAAAATCTGTGGATTGCATTAGCAAAGAAGGTTGTAGAGGGCAAGTCACTGAGTATATTTCAGACAGAGATAGTTAAGTTCTTGACTAGTAAGGGGATGAAAGGTTATGGAGAGAATGCAGGAGAATAGGTTTGAGAAACATAGCTGTGATTGAATAGCAGAGCTGTCTTGATTGGCCTAAATGCCTCATTCTGCTCTTAATTACACCTTGTGGAAAAATGGGCCTTGATCGCTAGCACATTGTTCATAGCAAGATTGTGACATTATTGAGAAACAAAGCACAAAAAAACTGAATAAACTGAAGCAAGCAACTTCCATTAATATAGCACTTGCAAATTTGAAAGAAATCCTAATGGATTTTACATCAGCACAAGGAGCAGTCAGAAGTTGAAACGATGAAAGATTTGTTTTTTATGCCACAAAGGTGGAACAGTAATTTATGTACAAAATTTCAGAAAGTGAGACTCAAGTTACTGTTAATCATTAAATGAGATGAGGGGTTATTGCAAAAGAAGTTTCAGTCAGTAGGCATGATAATTGGGATGCACTTGTAATGGTTGAGATCGTGAAGTGATTTAAATTCATGCATGATAGTTTTAGGATTTGGGGCATAAGCCTGATCAATTTAATTTGCTTAATTTCAAAATATAAAATTAGTGGTGAAACTGTTAAAATCAAGGCTTTGAGGAATATTAATTACCCTTTGGCTTTACACTTGAGGATGTGTATATCATTTAACCCTTTTGAAAGTCTGAAGAAAAATGCTTGAAAGGACAACAGAAGATGAATTGAATTTCTCTTCATGAACCTGTATTGGCTTATTTTATCAAATATCAAGACTAAAACTAAATAATTATATTTTAAAACACTGGACTTATCAGCCATCTCAAACCATCAAACCATTGCTCCTGAGGGACTGCCAAAAAAAGAATATGCTTTCCATTGTGTTTTATGTATCAATTTAATGTTCTTTTTTAAGGAAAGCGCAATTAATTTTTTTTTTAGAAGCTTCACATTTACTTTATTTAATGCATTGCCCTGGCAATTTACATAATCCTCTCTTGCCTTATGTTTAAAGTTAACTTGGGTTCAGTTTTATTACAAAGCAAGAAGTTCATAACTGTTAATTTGGTCACGTGTGCTTCCACCGAACTAGCCACTTTCGCAAAATTAGTCATCAGAGAATTGCTAAATAAGCAATTACATTTTGGTCTTATGTAATCTATATAATATTTTAAAATATGGTGTATAAGTTTATTTTAATGCATATTAACATTAGTGTTTTATTGACATGAATGCTCTTCAACTATTTTAGCGAAAATGACAGTTGTAAACCACATGAACATTCCTTTCTATTGGATTTTATGGTAATGTGATTACATGCCATTGTTTGTATATGGCATCCTGTGGAATCCTATTTTCCATTTGATATTTTTTTTTGTTGTGAAATGTTCCTTTTAAGCTTAACCTAACATTATAATCATTTTGCTCTGAATTTAATAAATGGAAAGCATGTTTTTTTTGGCAGTCCCAAGGGAGCAAGGATGACTTGCTTCAATTTTGGTTTGATGGATTTTGAGATGGCTGATAAGTCCATTGTGAAGCTGTAGACTCTGCCAAATGCAAGGCAGGTAATGCTTGAAAGATCAGGTCGATGAGTTGTTTGAAAATTTGTGTGCATTTTCGGATGCCTTTGCTTCACTCTGCTTGTTATGGATAAAGTCGTCTTTGTCTCCAGATTTGGAGAATCTTGCAAAGGCACTGAAGATACTCCTTATCCATTGTTTTGACATAGATTTTCCAAGTCTCTGAAGCACATAGGAGTATGGTGAATGCTGCTAACTGTGAGCTGTAATCTCAGACCATGGGTTTGAGGGAGAGCTTTTCGTACTGCATTACCACAGAGAAGATCATTGCAAGAGTCTTCCTCAATTAGCCCCTGTTGGTGGCTGAAGAGCTCCATCAGGAGTTACGGTTGTCATTCTCCCTCATTTGGAGATATCACAGAAATGCTCTTTATTGCATGGCAAATCCAAAAGAAATATAAGAAACAGGATCAACAGATGTACACGGTCTTTTTGACTTGAAACCCTTTGACTCTCTCAACTGTGAAGTCAATTAGGTTATCCCATTCATATTTGACTACCCTCAGAAATTGTCACTATCTATCATTGCCTGTGCAATGACAGGAAAGCAGTGACCTTCACTGACAGAACCACCACAGACCAATGTAGAGGTTTTGTGGGTGAGGGTTCAGTTTGGGGATGTAGGATCAAAAGAGATATCAGGTGGGGTGTGGTAGAGGTATTGCATCAGGATGGTCTGTTCAGGTTGGATATGTTAAGGGGTCAGTGTTAATTTAGGGGGTCAATTTTGTAGTTCGCCAGGAATTGCACCAGTTTTAATCTCTCCAACGTTTCCTGGGCAACTATTCAAGTATGTGTGTTGCAAACGTTCAAAATCTATGACTAAATTTTTTTCAGAGGGTTCCAGATGTATATTAATAGCTAATCAGTAGCTGAAATGTTTTGAACAACTTCTGGGTAACTGGTGTGTTGGAACTTCCTAGAGTTCTTGAAGGAGCATGCTGCAATGACTGTCTTCCATTTGAAAGGTCTGGACCAATGAAATTTTTCATTGCCTCCAATAGCTCATCCTTTAGCCAACTGTGGAAACGAATATTTTAAGAACAGGGTAACGGGAGTAGAGCTAATCCAGTTCCACGGGTGATTTTGTGTGCAGTTATTTATCAAAAAGGCAACTGATTTTGAATACAATATTTTTGGTTTGCAATTTGAAAATTCAGTCCAATTGACATGTTTTTAAAAAAAATGAAGCTTTTCTTTCGGAAATTCTCAGATGTGTCATGCTTTACCTTTGTTCTGTAACCACTCTCCTCCACCAGCCTCTGGATCACTTAAAAGATATCCACCCACTAAGAGCTGAAATATTTGTTGTTTGGAGTCTTGTCAGTCTTTCAGTACCAGGACAAAATTGCTTTGTGATATTTTCTGATTTCAACATCGGAACAACTGTGTCAGATCTTGCTCTTTACTGTGTTTATTTTAAAAACGTCAGTGATGGATGGACATTGGACTTGTGTTGCAGTGTAAACAGCATGAATTCAATATGCTGAGCACCAGGTTGATCCAGAGTAGAACCCAGATTCTGCTGATTTATACATTGTGGCAACTACAATTGTGAGGAGTGACGCATGAACCACAAGAGTAAATAAAAAAACACTTTAATCAACATCAAGGCAACACTGGTTGAGAGAGTGTCCTCATGAATGAAAGTAAAACTAAAATTAATCCTTAACATCCATTGCAACTGTTTTAGCATATCATTAGTCACTGATACGATGTTCACAATTTAAAGCAAAATTGAGGTTGAACAGCAACGAATTAGCAGAAGAAAAAATAACAATGTAAAAGATTAAATTTCTGAAGGAGCGTTAAAAAAGGCAATTAAAACACGCAAGGTACACCAAAATTCAGCATCATAACCTTAATTTTACCCGAAAGCTTAGGTCCCAGTATCAAAGAAACCAGTGTTTGCTTCACCAGCGGTATATGCCATATCAGGCATCAGAAAAAAAATCCTTACTGGTTAATTCTTAAACTTTGTTACAAGGCCAGCCATGAGACTGATTCATTTTTATTTAATGGGCAAATACACGATGAGCTAAACAGATTACAAAAGATTTGTTGAGCGTTTCAACTTCAGATGTATTGAAGACACTACCTTGATGATCCAGCTAAAAGGAATGTGAACTCTCATTTTTAGGCTTGTTTACATCAAAGGCTGGGAGCCATCTTTGCTTGAGGCACTGCAAATATAATTAACCTGTCACAGTTGCACCAGTTCCTGGTTTCCTCATATAAGCTTTAGTGCTTTATCAAACTGAAAGGCCTTAATGTATCCCTTTATCTCTCTGCATATATAATTAAAGTCTAATCTCTTTACACTGCTCTAGTTATTCTAGTAGCTTATACTGACCCTCTGCTGTTTGCACCACAACATGTGACCACCTGTAAGACAGTTCATTCTATTAATCTTTCATGAGAAGCAGGATGTGAAGCAGAGCGATGACTTGGAAAGAATTAGAATTACTGAAGGCAAGGTCAAATCTGGGGCATTCATTGGCCACGTTCTGGCCTACAGCCATTCCAGAGAGAGAGATTATTTGCATAACAGCTATTTCACCAGTTGAACCGGTAGGAAAAATCTGCTAAATCACCATTCCCTGACAAATTAGGCAATAGACGACTGTTTGCTATTTTAAAAGGTTGTGAAATTGTTAGAGAAGGGAAATAATTTAGTTTGACTTTCCAAACAAGTAATTTATCTTTTAAGAAAACAACTACACTGCTACATTTTTTACTTTTTAAAGTTCTTTTGTAAGGAGAGTATTGTTCTTTATCACAAGGTCTGTTTGTGGGAAAGTGTGAAGCAGCTGTAAGGAGATATACCACATAAAGAAACTAAACAGAATAGCTACCCCAGGCAAGGGAGCGTCTTTCATGTGAATCATCTTCTCGGATTGACACTGTGGCCACTCCCAGGAAATCAAATATGACAAAAGCCTGTGCAAACTCATGCTCAGGTTGCACAGAGCTAAGTTAAGGTGATATTGAAAGGTTGGTGCATTAACCTTCAATTCTTTGTGGAAGGGTCACCTTGGGTTTCTTGAGCAGATAATGAGTTGAGGCCTCAAAAAAAGCCACATATTGATCTGATCCAAGCATTAAAAAAAATGCATGTGAAAATTTGACTTTTCTATCATTTTGAAAAGCAATTTTAAATAAATTCTAATGTGCAACTTCAGTTAATTATTAACCTCTTGCCAAAGAGCACAAATTTCACCCGAGACAATAACATTATTTATCCATTTGATTTATATTTAACTAGTGAGTATCCTGTTTTGCAGGAGATTTAAAAAAATATGTTCAGCATTTTGAAATTTATCGTCATTGCCATTTCATTTGATAGCAATTTAACACTCTGTGGAATAATTTGAGGGAGAAAAAGGTAATCATTATCGATATGTTAGCTTTGATTCAATAATAGAAGTCTCGCCTTTTATGTCAGAAATTCCTGGTTCCAAGATAAGTTCTGGAGCTTCTTTATTTGCATTTCAGTGCTGTGCTGAGGGACACCTGTAATCCTGCTATGACCATTATTTAGATATTAAACTAAATGAATGGCCTGTAAATTCCACTTCGGGTCAGAAAGCCTATTTCAGCAGCTGATTAGACAGAACAGTACAAAGTTAGATTTAGATGACTTTTACTCCGGACATTCCTGGACAGAAACCTCCTGTTGCAAAAAAAAGCAGAGACTTGTCTAGGAAATGACAGAGATAGGAAGATCAGTATCATAAAAATCACCTTTTACAACAGAAGGTATTGTATCTGTGGTTTTAATGGCCAGCAGCCACTTTGCCACTACTTTGAAAGGAAAACTATACAAAGAAAGTGTAGGAATAGAGTGGTAAGTGTGTTGAAATTGGATGAGGTTGCTAGCGTGTAAGGTTCTTAATGGGATAGAATGTCAGGCTGGTCAGGTAAGTAAATGAATGGGTCTGGAGTAGATTGAGGGGTTGGGTCGGGGGATGGGTGGACGTTGTGCCCAATGTGATTAGAGGTAAGGTGCGGAGACTAGCTGGTGCGGGTGAGCACTATCAGGTCAGCATTAAGAGCAGGATGGGGGTCTTTGGCATTTGGGTGAGAGAAAATCGGTGGATTCAGGGAGTATGCGCCAAGCATATCTGGGTGTATTTGTGGGTATCAGAGGTGGATTGGAGGTTTAGATTAATAGTTACTGAGGAGTTCAAGTGGATTTTTAATCCTTTAACTTTTTCTCAGCAACTATTAAGCTTGTGAATTGGAAACTTCCAAAATCTTTGACTTTAAGGGACGTTTTGGAGGAAAATTGGCAATCAGAGTTTGAAGTTTCCTGATCATGTGTTGCTCAAAGTCAGCTACGTTGTAATTTCTACACAGTCCCAAAATACACAGTCCCACAGTCCCTACGCTGCGGTAGCAACTGTCCAGCCATTGGAATTTCTCGGCCATTATCTCCTCTATCTCAGATGAATTATACTGTCAATATTTAAGAAAGAGCCTTCAGATTCCTGACAATAGGTATCCCAGAATCAACTTTAAACTGATTACATGGCCATAACACTTGTCTGCAGGAGGTTTTTGCACAGCATAAAACAGTTCCCCATTTTCCCTACAGGCACAAAAATAATTTAGGAGTCTTAGAAGTTGGAATATTAACTTTCATTTTGGCAAGGAGGGAATGTGGTGCAACTCTACTAAGCTGTATTCAGTTCTTTCAGTTCTGATTAGAGCACATCTGGATTGTTGTGTTCATTCCTGGACATTGCACTTTATGATGTATTGTCCTTGAAGGATAAGCAGCACAGATTCACCAGAATGGTATCTGCATTAAAAGGATTAAGTTATGAGGACAGGTTATGTGAACTGTATTTGGACTTCTTGGAATATAAAAAGTTATGTGGTTATATAGTTACGGTGATTTAGATGATTAAAGGATTTAATTGGGTCGACACAGTTAAACTGCTTTCTCGTGTAGGCCCAGAACAAGGGGGAGCAACATTGAAATTAGAGTAAACTATTCATGATGATATTAGAAAACACTATATGAAATAACGTGTACTGGAATTCTGGAACTCTGTCCCTCTAAAAGCTGTTGAGCCCAGAACAGTTAAAAATTTTAAAACTGAGGTTGATAGATTTATGCTTGGCAGGTTATCAAGTATTTTGGAAGTAGGGCAGCTTTTGGAACTGGGGAGTTCTAATACATTCAACCATCTTCTAACTGAGTGTCACAACAGACTCGAGGGGTTGAGTAGCTTATTTCTAGTTTTATGATGGAATCTTACTAAAGGTTTGTTGGGAGATTTGCGGGTCAACTGGAAAGCCACTGAGAACCTTGTTGCTCTTTTTACATTGAATCATAAGGCAATCAAGCTATAGCGAAGCCAGTGGTGGAGTTTTCATTGGAACTGAGATCCCCGATGTCCTGCCTCATGAAAAATGCCAACTAATCAGAGTGTTGCAATTCTTTTGTTCAGCAGCAGGGAATAGTAATTAATAGTAACCTTTAGAGTCATTGAGATGTACAGCACAGAAACAGACCATTTGGTCCAACCCATCCATGTCGACCAGATATCCCAACCCAATCTAGTCCCACCTGCCAGCACTCGGCCTTTATCCCTCTAAACCCTTCCTATTCATATACCCATATAGCTCAAATCCTCCAACCCTGGCAACATCCTTTCTGAACCCTTTCAAGTTTCACAACATCCTTCTGATAGGAAGGAGACCAGACTTACACGCAATATTCCAAAAGTGGCCTAATCAACATCCTGTACAGCTGCAATATGACCCCTCAACTCCTGTACTCAATAATCTGACCAATAAAGGAAAGCATACCAAACGCTTTCTTCACTATCCTATCTACCTGCGACTCCACTTTAAAGGAGCTATGAACTTGCACTCCAAGGTGTCTTTGTTCAGCAACACTCCCCAGGACCTTACCATAAAGTGTATAAGTCCTGCTAAGCTTGTGTTTCCAAAATTCAGCACCTCACATTTATCTAAATTAAACTCTGTCTGCTTTTCCTCCACCTATTAGCCCATCTGATCAAGATTCTATTGTAATCTGAGGTAACCCTCTTCACTGTGCACTACACTTTGAATTATGATGTCATCTGCAAACTTACTAACGATATCTCATATGCTCACATCCAAATCATTTATATAAATGACGAAAAGTAGTGAACCCAGCACCGATCCTTGTGGCACTCCACTGATCACAGGCCTCCAGTCTGAAAAACAACCCTCCGCCACCACCCTCTGTCTTCTACCTTCTAGCCAGTTCTGTATCCAAATGGCTAGTTCTCCCTGTGTCTATGAGATCCAACCTTGCTAACCAGTCACCCATTTTGAAGTTTTTTTGTCTTTATTTTCTCCTGAAGCTGTGAATTGATGTCTGGTGATTGCGCACCTTCCAGTTTCTCACACTCGTACCTCACCTTCACATGAGAACTGGCACAAGGTTGGCAGTTCAGTCAATCATGAATTAAGTAGCAAAGTGCCTTAGTTATATAAAACTAAGTCCACATGTACATATGTACATGTACACTTGGTAAAGGCTAGTAATAAGAATCCTGACTATTTTATTCTCTCCATAGACAGATTTGCAGAGGATAATTTTGGAATCTCTATTGCTACCTGTTAATTCAGCACAGGGTCAGAATTTAACTTCGGATATTCTGACATGTATTGTTCAGCTACACAGTAACAACTATGGTGATGAGGTTATGGAAGATTGGTAATGACATTCAAGTCTATATATAGAGTCATAGAGATGTACAACATGGATACAGACCCTTTGGTCCAACCTGTTCATGCCGACCAGATATCCCAACTCAATCTAGTCCCACCTACCAGCACCTGGCCCATATTCCTCCAAACCCTTCCTATTCATATATCCATCCAAATGCCTTTTAAATGTTGCAATTGTACCAGCCCCAATCACTACCTCTGGTAGCTCATTCCATACACGTACCACCCTCTGCGTGAAAAGGTTGCCCCTTGGGTCTCCTTTATATCTTTCCCCTCTCACCCTAAACCTATGCCCTCTAGTTCTGGAC
>NC_057719.1:50629988-50683203 GCF_004010195.1 Chiloscyllium plagiosum
TACTCCATCTGCCACTTCTCAGCCCATTGGCCCATCTGGTCAAGATCCTGTTGTAATCTGAGGTAACCCTCTTTGCTGTCTACTACACCCCCAATTTTGGTGTCATCTGCAAACTTACTAACTGTACCTCTTATGCTCGCATCCAATTCATTTACGTAAATGACAAAAAGTAGAGGACCGAGCACCGATCCTTGTGGCACTCCACTGGCCACAGGCCTCTGAAAAACAACCCTCCACTACCACTCTCTGTCTTCTACCTTTTCGCCAGTTCTGTATCCAGATGGCTAGTTCTCCCTTTATTCCGTGAGACCTAACCTTGCTAATCAGTCTCCCATGGGGAACCTTGTCGAACGCCTTTCTGATGTCCATATAGATCACATCTACCGCTCTGCTCTCATCAATCCTCTTTGTCACTTCTTCAAAAAAAACTCAAAAAAAAAGGTGCTAGTCTCGCTGAAGGTGCATTTGGGTTCATAGCAGTGAAGGGTTTTCAATTTATTCCATTTATAAATAATAAATGGAGTAGAAACGTTTACTTAGATCATTTGTCTTTATGGTTTTCTTAACTTCTCAACATTCTTTAATAAAGATACCACCACAACAGGATGAAGTTAGATACATTTAAAAAAAAAAGTTGTTCGTGAGTTCTGGATGTCACTGACATCCTTTCTTGCCATTCCTAATTGCTGTTGGGAAGGGTGGTGGCTGCATGCTTTTGTGCACTCTTGCAGTCCATGTGGTGCGGGTACATCCACATTGTTTGATGCGGACCTTTAGCATTTTTTGACCCTGTGATTGTGAAGGAATGGTAATATATTTCCAAGTTAGGATGGTACATGTCTTGCAGGTTATGGTGTTTCTATACGCTTTTACTGTCTTTGTTCTTCTAGGTGGTAGTGGTAACATGTTTGGAAGGTGCTAATCAAGAAGGATACTTTTACCTAAATGATATCAGAGCTGGAAAATGTTGCAGCTGTAACAGATTTTAATCAAGTACAGCAAAGGGAGGAAAAATGGGAGGGATGGTAAAATCAGCAGCAGAGGTCTGTTATACAAGTAGTCAGAAGAGATAAAATGTCTTTATAGTTTTCTGTCAACCATAAAGTAAAGATGGTAATAAAGACCCTGCAGAGCGTACAGAGGCCATTTGGCCCATCAGTTCTGCTCCAAAGATCATCCCACCCTATCCTCATAACATCACAGTTAAGTCACTTAACTTGCTCACCCCTGGGCACTGTGAGCAATTTAGCATGGCCAATTCACCTAACTGTCCATCTTTAGACTGTGGGAGGAAACTGGAGTACCCAGAGGCAACTCCTGCAAACGTGGAGCAAGTGTGCAAACTCCACATAGACAATTGCACGAGGGTGAAAGTGAAACTAGGATCCTGGCATTGTGAGGCAGCAGTGCTAACTACTATGCCACCCATTGCTGATTATAATGGAAGATGCTTACTGAATCTCAAGCAGTAAACATTAGCACTGATTTAAATGAATAGGATTGGTAGAGTATGAAGGAATGATCTTGTATACAAAGCATTCTAATGTAGAAAAGTAATCTTGAAGTAACTGGCTATGGCAAGGCATTGCTTAGGTTTATCACATTCTGTTGTGGCTAATTTGCAGCATAAACAAATTTCTGAACTGGCTAAGGTAGTCTATGTAGATCGAAGGGGCAGAAGGAAGATGTAATTAAAGCTGAAAAATGCTCTTTATAAAGTTAAGTATGCTTGTTAGAAGGGTTTGTAACTAGGTTAGAGAGATAAGACTGCGTTATACATTCTTAGCTTTTGATTGTTTTATTCGTAATTTTTATATATTTGTCAGTAGAAGTGCCTCTGAATCACAAGGTTCTTGATTCAAGCCCTACTCCAGGGATTTAGCACAAACATCAAGGCTGGCATTTACAGCAATATTGAAGGAACATTGCAGTGTCAAAGGTGTGCTGTATTCTGGATGGGATGTTGAACTGAGGGCTGTCTGTCTACTTGGGTGGATGTAAAAGATCTTGTAATAATACTTTGAAGAAGAACGGAAAAGTAAGCACCAGTGTTCTAGGTAATACTTATCCCTCAATCGACAGCAAGGAGTGCAGGTTACCTGATCGCATTGCTATTTGTGGGAGTTTACTGAGTGAAATTAATTGCTAATCTGTTTCATATGTTATTGTACTCCAAAACGTATTTCAATGATTGTAATGTACTTTGAGGTATCCAGTTATGAAATAGCTGTATAAATGCCAGTCTGTCTGTCTTTATCACAAGATATATAATCACGTAGTATACCATGGCTTCTGCATTCCTTTTTTGTTTTGTTTTCTTAAGAGTAATTGCACTAACTTTCTGTCATGCGTCACCAGGTGTTGGAAAGCCCTTAGGCTATGATCTTTCACTCCTTTGAAGTTTTAGACTTCATAACAGAATTCTCAATATTCCATTGTTGCATGTTACATTCACTACCAACCTGCATTGTCTACACTTGAAAATAGTTTTGTTTATGGCGTAGTAACTCAATGTTATGGATAACGTAGTAACAAATAGTTTCTGCTTTTAACTGTGGACACTATAACAATTGTGTTAATTTAAGGGACATCCAGATGATGCAGATTACTTGAAATTGTTTTTGTCCAAAGTATGAAGAAATTTTGAAGATTGGTTTTAAGTCGCATACAGAGACTGAAGTCTGTGAAACTTGCATAGTTGCAGAGCTTCGCTCTCGAATTCCTGCTCTTCTAAAGCTGAAGAGAGAGTACAGGTCAGCAACTTGATTGTGCTGTGATAAGTTCCCTTCTGGTTCATTGTTTTCATTGTTGTGAAAATAATGTTTTAAAAACCACTATGCTTGTAATTCAACTTTTATAAGTTGACATGTATTTCATTTAATAACTGTTTCATGACTTATGAAAAAATACTTAGGAAACTTTAAATAATCAGGTTTGTTCTTTTTAGGTAAATAAACCCTAATATGTTTAGTTTATGTTCTTCCCACAGAATCATAGATTCCTACAGTGTGGAAGCAGGCCATTCGGCCCAACAAGTCCACACTGACCCCCCCAAAGAGAAATCCACCCAGACCCATTCCTCTACCCTATTACTCTACATTTACCCCTGACTAATGCACCTAATCTACACATCCCCTTGAACACTATCTGCAATTTAGTATGGCCAATTCACCTTTTGTTTGGCACAGATCTTGTGTGAGATCAACTAGGAGAAAGTGAGAACTGCAGATGCTGGAGTACCAGAGTTGAAAAATGTGGTGCTGGAAAAACACAGTAGGTCACTCCTGCTCCTCGGATGCTGCCTGGCCTGCTGTGTTTTTCCAGCACCACATTTTTCAACTCTCAGATCTTGTGTGCCTATTGTTTTGCAATGTGCCATTTTTCTTCTGTTGAGAATCTTGGGATCCAACACTGAATTATTTAATTATTGTGTTTAGCAATTCACGCTATTTTTGTTTCACTCAACTTGATAAATGTTGCAATCCCAGATCATTAAAATAGCCCCCATCTTTCATGAAAACTCTGAGGAATTATGATGTATCCAAGTACTTGACCAGAGAAAAACATTCTAGGTATACATATTACCGGACTTTTAAATGTGTTTGACAGCTAACTAAATTACAGTTCACCTTTTCCACATGTTAAAACCTTGCTCAGTTTTCTATTCATGCTGGGGGTATTATGTATACTCGAGTGGCAATTTATTGAATGGAAGAGGAGGGTATTTGCTGGAAGAGGTTTGAATGTCACTGCGGTAAGAGAGCATAAATGAAGGGGACTGAAATATTGGCTGTCTGATGTTCTTGTGCCTGGTCATCAGCCTGAAGAATCTCAGCTGCTCCTACTTGTGTAAATCATGGGTATGGTTGCCTAGATACAGATGCATTTGATTAGCTTGTTCTTCCCTTGAGATTCTGCACCACCCTATTAATGGAAGACAGCAGCATTAGAAAGTGAGAAAAATGGTCTTCCATAAATGTATTTTTGTCCACATTGAAATTGCAGCAAGGATGAAAAACACTGATGTGCACCCCAGGCTGTCTTTATTATTCCAGAGCTGACATTGAGTGTAAACAGAAGATGACTCATCAGTCAGACAACAAATGTCACTGTCAGGCGTTATCTTTAACTGAGAATTCTAAACACCCACTTGTCATCTGCTGCACGTACAGGTCTATGATTTCATTATCCTTTACCCTTGTATGGGGTGAACTGAGCCCATCTGTAGAATTGTGGAAAAACAAGGCAAATTTATTTTGGAGTAATTACTGGTTGGCTTGAAAGAGATGATGATTTTTAGGTAATTCATCATCATCTGTATTAGTTTAACACAATTTGCTTTGTAATGAAAAAATATACAGGAGTGGTATGGACGACAGGCATGTTGTTGGGATTCTAAATGTTGTTCATACAATTTACTGCAGCAACTTTCATAATTCACAGATTTTCTTGAAATACATTGATCTTTGGTAAACTTTTGATTCTGCTTTTATTAAAAATACAATGAAGTAATTTTGGATAAGATTTTGGGGATTCAAAGCTGTAGAAGGCAAAATAGTTTTATACAAAAAGGAGAGAAGCAGTTTTTAAAACAAAAGTCTGAATGCTCCCTATTGTTAGTGATGTAATGGTGGTAATAATTGTGATTATGTTAATCATTGCAGTATGATAGACAAAGAAAATAAATGGTGTAAAATGCACATTAAAAAATGCTGTGTCATTACATAATGGGATTGCATTCTCAAAGTGTGTCTTTGAATTGTAGGACTGCTTTTAAAAATAAACTATTAACCTTGCTCTTTAATTTTCTTGATTCCTTCATGTTTATGGTTGTCTATTGTCTGACTGAAGAAGTGAATAACTCTCATGTTTACAGGCCTTAATCTCTCTTGAATTCAGAAGTGCAAAGATGGTGGCTTACTTTTAATAGCCAGTTTCTGCAAAGAATATGTTGCTAAGCGTGAAGATGTGTGTCAGTCCATACCACGCAATAACACAATGACCCTGAAAATCCACAGGGCCACTTCCTGGCATAAATGTCAGGAAGTTCCCACCCACCATTACCATGACCTATGGAAACTTCATTTTTCTCTAACTGAAAACGAATGATTGATTGAGGTTTAAGTCCATCTTGGGTGGTAGGTCAAGCTGGTGCTAATAAATATCAATGTGTTTTACTCTACATTCTTTTCCCTTGCAATCAGGAAACAGTTACTGAAAAACATCCAATCCACTTCCTAGATCAGTCCTATTGTTCAGAACTGTGTTACTTTTAAACCACCATCATGCTTGCATCCTAATTTTATGTATCCTGAAACAGCAGAAGTGGAAATTTATAGCACTGGTTGTCCATTCGCTCAGTAGCTTTAATTGGGATCAATAATATGAGATTGTAATTGCTTTATCAGATTTTACCCTAACATGATAAATGTTTTTATTTCCTACTTTATGCATGTTGGAGATGTTTCCAGTTGAACTCTGCTCTCTGTTGTTGGTTACTTCTGCTCAATTCTTCAGTTTCAGTCTTGCCTGTTGATTCTGGTCCCACGTAGAGTCACCCCCTAAGATGGTACTGATGTTTTAGGAAAGATCTCTCTTCCCTGCTTCCACTGCAGGCAATTAACCTACTATATCATTTCACTTTATCGCAACTTCCCTTTTCGGGCCAATTCCCATCAACCCACTGCCAGAGCTATCAAATCCCAAAATTATTCCTCCAGGTTTAACAAAGCTGGAGATTGATATCCTACAACATTGATAAATACCAGGTACCCTTAGATGCAGCCATGTCCTTTTTTAAATTCTCAGCTTCAAAATGAAACGCATATGTTAAAAGCGTTAAAAGTCCCAAAATATTAAAAAATCATAGCATAGAATTTGATTTGACATTATAAATATAGGAGAAAGTGAGGACTGCAGATGCTGGAGTTCAGAGCTGAAAAATGTGTTGCTGGAAAAGCGCAGCAGGTCAGGCAGCATCCAAGGAGCAGGAGAATCGACGTTTCGGACATAAGCCCTTCTTCAGGAAAGGGCTTATGCCTGAAACATCGATTCTCCTGCTCCTTGGATGCTGCCTGACCTGCTGCACTTTTCCAGCAATACATTTTTCAGCTCATTATAAATATATTATTACATAGCATCGATTTTATTGTAAGACAATGCATTATCTGACTCTTTGAGCTGAAAGTTTCAGTGGCCAATGGGGAAGGCATCAGAGATGATTTCCTGTCTGTACTCAGTATTTTTTTTGACATAGTTGTACCTCCAGGTCATTTTCATTTTGGGAAGATTGAACGAAGCACCCACAAAAACCAAAAGATGAATGTGGCAGCTTAGAACAGACAAAGTGACGCCACTTGTTAGATCCACCTAGATTTCACTCTCATTGTCTTATTAGCTATTTGGCTGTATTGGTCACTTATGCTTGACCATCCAGTGGGTGGAAGTGGCCATTTTTAATGCATAAAATGTTTATCTTTCTCTCTGCTAATTTGATCAGCAATATTTTCTTTCTAAGTTGGGGCTGTCCATCTATGAATCCTGAAGGGCAATCTGTTTATTCTCCTGTTTCAAGAGCTTACCGTCCATTCCTAATTAGATGATAGGAATGCATCCTAGCCATTAAATGGTTTGTTATTTAAACATCACTGTGGAAAGAGGTCTTATGGCACAATGGTAGCAAACAGTGTTAATGACACCAGAAGCTCCAGGTCCATATTCCATTCCAGGACTTGATGGCCAAGAAAGGTGCATTCATAATGAAGCCAAATAGGTTGAATGACAGTTCATAAATCTTTCTAATATGTGCCTCAAGCAGTTTGTAAGTGTGGAAGAGATTCTTGTTCATCTATGTGACTAAAACTGGAGTCCTTACCATCACTATAGCTCAGCACTGCAACATGCAAGGGAGTACAGAGAAGAGGAACAATTGGTTCACTTGATCGACAGCACGGGCTTTGATCCCTTTTCTGGCTGGCATGGATTCGGTCCTTGCCTCCTTAAGGTGGTCAGTACCATGGCACTTTGGTGAGGACTTCCTTCAGGTAGAGAACTCATAACACAGTGGAAGAAAGAGGCAGGTGTACACCTATGGCTATGAAGATTGTGGAGGTGCCCTAGAGGAAATGAACTGTGGTCCTCACCTCGTTGTGCCAAGTTGCCACCTTTATCCCATGGTTAGGAAGAGAACCTATCAAGGAGAATCTTTCTGCATTTAGATACGAACCACATTAGTATCCCAGGAGTAGCAAATAGTGCTGATCATTGCACAATCATGAGCGAACAGCCTCACTTTAGTCCTTATGATGGAGAGATGGTTATTGATGAAACAGCTGAAGATGTTTGGGCCTAGGATTCTACTCTGATGAACTCCTCTAGAAATGCCCTGGAGCTCAGAAGACCTATCTTCAAAAACCACAACTATGTTCTCTTGTGCCATGTATGACTCCAATTAACTGAGAAGTTCCCTCCTGATATCCATTGATTCCAGTTTTGCTAGGGCTCCGTGATGCCACGGGCAGCCAAATGTGGCATTGATGTCAGGGGCAATCACTTTCACCTCACCTCAGCACTTTTGTCCATATTTGAACCAAGGAACAAACAGATTAGATTACTTACAGTATGGAAACAGGCTCTTCGGCCCAACAAGTCCACACCGACCCGCCGAAGAGCAACCCACCCAGACCCATTCCCCTATACCTAACACTACGGGCAATTTAGCATGGCCAATTCACCTAACCTGCACGTTTTTGGACTGTGGGAGGAAACCCGCACAGACACAGGGAGAATGTGCAAACTCCACACAGACAGGTGCCTGAGGCGGGAATTGAACCCGAGTCTCTGGCGCTGTGAGGCAGCAGTGTTAACCACTGTGCCACCTTGCCGCCCACAATCAGAAGCCTAGTGGGCCTGACGGACCGCTAAGTTTAAGTCTGAACAGTGGGCCAGGAAGAGGTAACAATGTTCAAAGTAATGTGAGAAGAGTTGGAGGAGCAAGAGAGGTAAGGTTTATTAAAATAATGAAGCTGCAGAATGAACAGGAGAAAACAGAGAGCTGTTTGAACCTTCTCTGGTCAACAAGTGGATCTGAATTTAGGGTGAAGCTTTGACAGTTCAACTGAATATGGACAAATTAAATGGTAAATGTTGATGTACATGACTTATAATTGGAATTGCCGATAAAATAATAAAATCAAATATATAACCATTTGAAAATAAAGATTTTGAATGGAAAGTGTGTGCACTTGTTGGGAATGTTGACATTATTATAGATGTGCTCAAACCTTCCAATTTTAACAATAAAATTGTAAGTACCTGCCATTACTATCACTGTGAAACTGGTACAAACTTTAGCATTCACACATGCTCAGTTAAACATAACAATCAAGTTATTGTTGTCAGTGATTACATGTTTGTTCACAGGGTGCACAGTTGAAGTCTCCTCGTAGGGCAGAATCCTACACTGCCTCTCAGGTGGCTTTGCAGTCAGGTTTTTTGAAAATTCTCCTGGTAGCCTTTCTGCTGCCTTCCTGTGTGTAAGATTATATTGGTTTGTCCTAATTTAAGCTCCTTCCTGTGAGGCCTCTGTTTAGAGGCTGATTGGACGAATTCAGAGGCAGGTTATCCTGCTTGGGCCTTGGTGGGTATGCTCTTACACCACATCAAGCACAACCCAACACACTGATCCATCCTGCCCCAGGTCTGCCACTGCCAGCGTTCCATCCTAATGAAACTTTCCAACTGTCCCGTTCATGAGACACCTTTGCTTATTTCGTTATTGTTTTCAGTGGACCCTGGGAACTGCTTGTATCCTCAGCCCTGGTCACTGCTGACACTACAGATTTGCTGATTAATTAGTATCAGGCAGAGATTGCCTGTATGACAGTCTGAAGTCCCATCTCCAGCCATTAGGTCCTGCCCATGGAAATCTTCCAAATTCTCTTTAATTGCCATACCATAAATATCCACTTTAGTTTTATTAGTCTTGCTGTAAACACCAATTTAAAAAGTTGAATGTTGTTGAACGAGTTGAAACTAGGTTTTGAATACTGTACTAAATTCATAGTTGTTCCGCAGCAATTATTCTGACCTGGAAAAAAACTGCTTTTCTAATTATTCTATGGTTCTACTTGGGGAAAGTCAACTTTCCATAATGATAAAAAAATTAAATGGAGGAGAAATACTTGACCTGTTTTCAAGTCTTCCTGACTTCAAAGACAGATCAATTGTCAAGAGATCAAATGAAAGCTAGAACTATTTTATTGAGAAGTATTATGAACTAGACCAAATCACATTCAAATATTGAGTGATTTCAAGACTAGGGGGCACATTTATAAGGTGAGAGGAGAAAGATTTTAAAAAGATGTGAGGGGCAATGTTTTTACAGTCTGGAATGAACTTCCAGAGGAAATGGTGGTTGCTGGTACAGTTGCAACATTTAAAAGACATTTAGATAAGTACATAATTAAAAAATTGTTTGGAGGGTTTGGGCCAAATATAGGCAGGTGTGACTTGTTTAGTTTGGGATTGTGGTCGGTTTAGACAGATTGGATTGAAGGGTCTGTATCCATGCTGTATTACTCTAAATTAAGGAGATAGCCGAGACCCTAACTTTTATCTTATTTAAAGGCAAGTGTAAGTGCAGTGTTCCAGATGTATTTTGATTGGTCACCCTATTCAACTTTAAGCAAAGCATTCTTTATTCTTACACCCAGTTGAAATACAAACAAAAGATAAGAGAATTGACATAACTTTAATCCTGTTGGAAAACCGAACAGAATAATAGATTATTTTACTATTAACACCAGCTATTCCCTTGTTGTAACATCTCAAACACACCTTTGGCAAAGACAAATTCAGTAAAATAGATTGTATCATACACAATGTTTCTCCAGTTGAGGTGAAAAGAAAGCCAAGAGAAAATTCGGGCAGAGAGAGAGAACTTGAGCTTTTTGCTGTGGCTGAGAGAGATTTATAACAGCTTCCACATTCAAATTCAAAGCTGAACTAAACTCCTGGTTCTGTGGGAATCTGACTCCACCCATTCATGGTGTTTCTCTTGTTCTAACTTTCAAAAAAAACCCAAAGGCCTTACAAGCTGTTTAGTTTATTGGCTTGAAAGAGACAACTCAGCACATCTGTCTCAAAGCCACTCATCAAAAGAAAACAAGGCAAAATCCACAGAAAGGCTCTCTATCTGAATGTGCATAACATTTTTAGCCAAGGAAACAAATTGATAGTGGACCTTGGAGTAAGTAAATATAACCTAATTGCCATTGCAAGACATGACTGAAAGATGACAAGGATTGAATCTTTAATATTGAATCTGTCTGGGAATTCTTGAACCCAGCGTCAAAGACAATCAGTTTGAAATCGTGCCCCTTTAATATGACATTCAAGAAGAAAAAGAAGCTAGACAAAGGTGGAAAATAACACTTAATTAAAAACAAATTTTCTGTGATTATTTGAGATGACATTGTTCCAGGAGATCAGCATGTACTATCAATTTGAGTCGAGATGACGAACAGTATGGGAAAGAAGTCACTTGTTGGAGTTGTTATCATGCCTTCTAACTGTAATCCCAATATGGAAAAAATACATATGAGAAAAGTAAATTGAATGCTTGTGATAAAGGGACAACAATAATCATAGGTGACTTTAATCTAAGTAAAAATTGGAAAAAGTCATTCAGGCAGTAAAAACCTCGATGAGGAGTCCAACAAATGTTTCAAGAAAGTTTCTTTGAGCATCATGTTCTGGAACTGACCAGACAGCAAGTTATAATAGACTTCGTATATTTTCTTTATGGCTGTAAAAGGGAAAATAACCTTCAGATTCTGAAGTTTGAAAGAGGGAGATTGAAAGACAAGATGTAACATTTTCCTTTCGGAGGTATATTCTACTGTACCTGAAATAATGCGGCTAAATAATTGCAAAGTTTTACTATCATGGGCGTGTTACTCCAGAAGAGGTGTGAGAGTTGACATCTGACTGCTTTGTCAGTTGAGTCAGAAATTCCAGTCAGAGTTGGAAACCATATTTTTAAACCTGGTCAGATGTAACAAAATATTCACTTTTCTTAAGATGACTTCTGAACTGGATTATCTTGTCTAGGGACCACCTGTTATGAACCTGTCTGGGAATTCTTGAACCCAGCATCAATGAGGATCAGTGTCAAAATTATATTCCTTTATATAGCACTGAGTGCCATATTCTGATGTTTAACTGTCCAGCAGACTTTGAAAACTACTGTAAAAGGGTAAATGTTTAAGGTAAGCATTTGGGTGGCATGAAGAATAATGGATGAATTCTTCGTGGTGACAAATACACAGAACACAGGAGAAAGTTTTGTTTCAGATGCACAATATTTTACCTTTACTTGAGTTCATTGGGTAGGTTGGGTCAGGACCACTGGGGGCAGGTGAGATCAGGGGTTGGGTGGAGGAAAATTGTGTTAGGTCTGGTGGGGTCAGATTGAAGTGGGGGTGGGGAAATTGTCCATCTGGTGGGGTCAGAGTTTTGGGTTAGGTATCAAGGTTTGGGGTTGGGTTGTTGGCGAGGTTCCTGGGCTGACAGGTGGGTATACATGGTTGGGTTCCAGGAGGTGGGGCTGTTGCGGTGGGTCCCTGACCCAACAGAGTCATGGGGGCAGGTCAAGTCAAGCTTGGGATATGTGAACAGTTGCTGGATTAGGGAAGCAGTTCCTGCATCATGTCAGGTTACCATAGTGGGGGCAGGTGATAGGATAGGTTGTCAGTACCTACTCTGGTGGGTGAGTAGTTGCTGGGTCAGTTGGATATGAGGGAAGGGAAGGGGAGTGGCTGCTGCCTGCAGTTTGGCTGCACAGATGCCTTATCGGCTTGGGGAGCTGGAGTTAGATGCTAAGTCTGATCAGGTCATGTTGAGATTTAGATGAGCTCTTGTCAGTGTGTGTCAGAGGTTCTTTTGGAGTATAGGGAGAGCTATGCCAGTAGAGAGTCAGGAAATCAGTTTAATAATTATCCAGGAGGTAGAGTAACTTTTAAATCCTCAAAGTTGTCTGCATTAGAAATTCCACATAATCCCAATGTGCAACTCCAGTCCGTGATGCTGTCATGACTACCTGGCCACGAGAATGTTGTGCCAATCTGAACAGGTGGAATTATTTTCATTGATCTAAGGTTAACAATCAATTTCAGCAGTTCTATGTGTGATGTTGTTCCATAACATGTAACTTTGCAGTTGCATGTTGTTAATTGTAAATCTTTAAGGGTAATTACTTGTCAATTACGGTCTGCAGATTATGACCATAAATCACATGTCGTTCTATTACTTATTGAATCTATAAAACTATGAAGAGCTTATTGATACTTATATTTATGGTCTAAAATGAAGTGGCAAATCATTGATGTTGCCTTGAGAATTTGAGCTACAGGGAGAGGCTGAATAGGCTGGGGCTGTTTTCCCTGGAGAGTTGGAGGCTAAGAGGTGGCCTTATAGTGGTTTATAAAATCTTGAGTGGTAAGGATAGGGTAAATAGACAAGATCTTTTCCTTGAGTTGGGTGGGTCCAGAACTAGAGGGCATAGATTTGGGGTGAGGGAAAAAATTTAAAAGGGACCTAAGGGGCAACTTCTTCATGCAGAGTGTGGTGCGTGTATGGAATCAGCTACCGGGGAAGTGGTGGAGGCTGGTACAGTGACAACATTTAAAAGGCATCTGGATGGGTACATGAATAGGAAGAATTTAGAGGGATATGGGCCAAGTACTGGCAAATGGGACTAGATTAGGTTAGGATATCTGTTTGGCATGGACTAGTTGGACCAAAAGATCTGATTCTGTGATGTATGTACGTCTCTATCACTGTATGAAGACACTATGAAATTATTACTTTCTCTTGCAAATTTTTTATACCTTCAGCTATATATTTACACATCTTTCAGGTATGTCCTGCTTTTCTATTTTGGAGGAATGCTACAGTTTGTACTCTTGAGTGGCTTCAATATATTTAGGGAGTGAAACTTAAAATACTTAATTATATAGAAAATCTTGTCCTAGCTGAGATCACAAAAATACTTCAAGGTTTGGTAAGGTAACTATGGTATGAGTTTATATTTCAAAGTATTATATCTTCTTTGATATAACAAGATAAATGCAAGTATGGGAAGCAGTATATTTAAGGAGTCAAATATGTTTTGTTCAAAAATGTTATTTTTATTTGTGTTGTTTTTCAAATGGTACTTTTTCAAGAAATGTGAGCTATTGACCAAACCGAAAAGGCTTATTTTGAATTATTTTTAGCTGTGGCTGTTTTCTGTTTTGCTGTTCGAAACGGAAAGTCAATTTCATTAAGAAAGTGAGAGAATAGTATTCTCTTGTTGTTATGACTTTTGACCTTCTACTTTCAGAGGGATAACTTTTCATGGCTTTGACCTATGCTGATCCAAATGACTTGTGTCACTTGGTAGTTTTGTTTTTGCTTCTTGATCCAAACAGGAGAACTCTGAAATGGGAAAACTGTTGCTAAATTTCTCAGTGAATGAAAAAATTATGCTAGCATCATTTTGTATTCCTGTGTATGCTTTCTTTGGCCACTTTCATGCAGAAGGTCTTGAGCACAAGGGTAATAAGACTCGCTGTATTGGATCTGTCACTAAAATTTAACCAATCTTTGGAAACAATGGGCAGAACCTCTCTCTTCAAGAGCTGGCAACATTGGGAAGCTTAATTAGGTTGGCTGGTGTTGTACCTGAACCTCCCCTTGGCCACTGCAAAAAATAATTCAGTGTGAAGGCCCATGTTTGGCTGCCTTATCCAGTCACCAATTGAGACCACCTAATGGCTTTAGCCTGCCACTTCTTAGATTGCCTCCCAAGTGACAAGCTGCCTGGAGAGTGAGAGGGAAATTTCCTTCATCAAAGGCAATTAATAACTAATCAGGGACTGGACACCGCAGAATCATAGAATCCTGACAGTGTGGTAAGAGGCCATTTGGTGTGTTGAGTCCGCACCAACCGTGCCCCCCCCCCACAGTCGAAGAGCATCTGACCCAGACCCAGTCCCCCACCCTATCACTGTAACCCTGCATTTTCTATGGATAATTCGCCTAGCCTGCATATCCATAGACATCATAGGGCAATTTAGTGTGGCCAATCTACCTTATCTGTACATCATTGATTTGTGGAAGCAAACCAGAGCGCCTGAGGAAAGCTATGCAGACAGAGAGAAAATGCAGTCTCCACATAGACAATCACCCAAGGCTGGATTCCAACCTCATCCCTGGCACTGTGAGGTAGCTGTGCCATCCAAAAATCAGACTAATTCACAATTCCAGCTATGGTCAGGCAGGGAATTACGACTGGGAGCCACATCTGTGCCTCACCCTCACTGAGAGAAATGCACCTTCTCCTTGAGCTTTGCAACATTTGTCTGTGTCTTGTGTTGTCTGTGGGACTGCAGGGTGTGTTTTTTGCCCAGTAGGAGACATGGTCTCCTGTATCGTGCTGGTAAGTACTGCCCTTTGGCCTGGAGCTCTCACTAGATGGAGACAGAGGGGTTTCTCTGAGAAACATTCCCTGGGACTTGATTCCAGGAGAATGATGACTGCTGACCTCTCCACTGCCATATTGGTTTATGCTTTGGCATGCTTTCCCTGGATCAGGCCTCTCATTAGCTGTCCAGCCACGTAATGCTTCGAAGATTCTGCTCAGTGTTCAGAAAAATTGTTAATCATTCATTGCCAAGGAAAAGCTGTTTGCATCCTTGCTCTGATGGCTATGGATTTCTGTTTGTTTGGATCGATTAGATTTATTATTGTCACATGTACCGAGATACAGTGAAAATTATTGTTTTGCATGCTAAACAGACAAATGATACCTTATATAAGTACATCAGGGTATTCAAATAGAATGTAGAATATAGTGTTACTATATAGTATGCTACTAATAATCAAGAAACCATTTATCCAGGTAAATGTTCTGCAAACCCAGACTGAATCCCACCAGGAGAAGGTTAATAAAAGTCTGGACATAAACATCTAATGATGATCATGAAACCACTGTGAATTGTTGTAAAACCCTCTGATTCACTAAAGTCCTTTAGGGAAAGAAAACTACCATCCTTACCTGGTTTTGCCTACATGTGACTCCATACCCATATCAATATGGTTGACTCTTGACTGTGCTCTGATAGGGCCTTGTATAGTAAGTGTCAATCTAGCTTCATATGGGTTTCATACTGATACATACTAGTTTACCCCTCTGTGTGACCACGCTCCTCATTAAGTCTGATGGACTACAATACTTAAAATTGCATACATCATGTCCTCATCCTTACCAATCTGCCAGTTGCAGATGCATCTTACCGTGACAGTGTCGGTCAAGAGTGATCACCACACAGTCCTTGTGGAGATGAAGTCCTGACTTTACATCATGAATACCCTCCATCAAAGCCATAAGTATTAATTTAACCTGGAGCAGTGTTTTGTAGAGGAATAAGACTGCTATTTTCTGGGTCTGTAGTTTGAAAGAAGCAAAAATGGCCTTTAGTAGAGTGATATGCTCTTCTTGTCGGATGTGGGAGTTTAGAGAGAGTTTATGGGTTACTGAGAATTATATCTGGAATAAATGCCATTGGTTGCGAATCCTATCAGATCGAATGGATCGGTTGGAGAGACAGAGGCAATGAGGAATTTACAAGAGCAAGGGGCTGTGATGGACTGCAGTTATAGGAAGGGGAAAAGTCACAGATACAGTCACATAGATGGGTTCATGCAGGAGTCTTCTATGGCTATCCCCATTTCAAACAAGTATGCTGTTTTGGAAAATGTAGGGGGTGATGGATTCTCAGGGGAACATAGCACGAATAGCCAAGTTTCTGGCATTGTGACTGGCTCTAATGCAATGAGGGGTATGTCGGGTTCCAAGAGATCAATTGTGCTAGGGAATTCTCTAGTCCAAGGTATAGACTGACATTTCTGTGGCCAGCAGTGAAAAATCAGAATGGTGTGTTGCTTCCCTGGTGCCAGGATCAAGGATGTCTGAGAGAGTACAGAATGTTCGCAATGGGGAGAGGGGCCAGCAGGAAGTCATTGTACACATTGGAACCAACAACATAGGAAGGGAAAAGGTTGAGATTCTAAAGGGAGGTTACAGAGAGTAAGGCAGGAATTTAAAAAGGAGATCCTCAAGAGTAGTAATATCTGGATTACTCCCGGTGCTACGAGCTAGTGAGGGCAGGAATAGGAGGATAGAGCAGATTAATGCATGGCTGAGGACCTCGTGTACTGGAGAAGGATTCACATTTTTGGATTATTACAAACTCTTTTGGGGTAGAAGTGACCTGTACAAGAAGGACGATTGCACCTAAATTGGAAGGGGAAGAATATACTGGCAGGGAGATTTGCTACAGCTGCTTGGGAGGATTTAAACTAGTATGATGGGGGTGGGGTGGGGGGGATCCAGGGAGATAGTGAGGAAAGAGATTAATCTGAGACTGGTACAGTTGAGAACAGAATTGAGTCAAACAGTCAGGGCAGGCAGGGACAAAGCAGAGAACAAGGTAGGACTGATAAATTAAACTGCATTTATTTCAATGCAAGGGGCCTAACAGGGAAGACAGATGAACTCAGGGCATGGTTAGGAACATGGGACTGCAATATCATAGCAATTACAGAAACATGGCTCAGGGATGGGCAGGACTGGCAGTTTAATGTTCCAGGATACAAATGCTACAGAAAGGATAGAAAAGGAGGCAAAACAGGAGGGGGAGTGGTATATTTGGGATAGCATTACAGCTGTACTGAGGGAGGATATTCCCAGAAATACATTCAGAGATGTTATTTGGGTGGAACTGAGAAATAAGAAAGGAATGATCACCTGATTGGGATTGTATTATAGACCCCCCAATAGTCAGAGGAAAATTGAGAAACAAACTTGTAAGGAGATCTCAGTTATCTGTAAGAATAATAGAGTGATTAAGGTAGGGGATTTTAACTTTTCAAACATAGACTGGGACTGCTATAGTATTAAGGGGTTAGATGGAGAGGAATTTGTTAAGTGTGTACAAGAAAATTTTCTGATTCAGTATGTGGATGTACCTATCAGAGAAGGTGCAAAACCTGACCTACTTTTGGGAAATAAGGCAGGGCAGGTGACTGAGGTGTCAGTGGGGGAGCACTTTGGGGCTAGTGACCATAATTTTATTAGTTTTAAAATAGTGATGGAAAAAGATAGACGAGATCTAAAAGTTGAAATTCTAGATTGGAGGAAGGCCAATTTTGAGGGTATGAGGCAAGAACTTTTTAAAGCTGATTAGAGGTCGATGTTCGCAGGTAAAGGGATGGCTGGAAAATGGGAAACCTTCAGAAATAAGATAGCGAGAGTCCATAGAAAGTATATTCCTATTAGGATGAAAGGAAAGGCTGGTAGGTATAGGGAATGCTGGATGGCTAAAGAAATTGAGGCTTTTATTCAGAAAAAGAAGGAAGCATATATCAGATATAGACAGGATAGATCAAGTGAATCCTTAGAAGAATATAAAGGGTAGTAGGAGTATACTTAAGAGGGAAATCAGGAGGGCAAAAAGGGGACATGAGATACCTTTGGCAAACAGAGTTAAGGAAAATCCAAAGGGATTTTACAAATACCTTAAGGACAAAAGGGTAACTAGGGAGAGAATAGGGTCCCTCAAAGATCAGCAAGGCAGTCTTTGTGTGGAGCTGCAGGAGATGTGGGAGACACTAAATGAGTATTTTGCACCAGTATTTACTGTGGAAAAGGATATGGAAGATATAGAATGTAGAGAAATAGATGATGACATCTTGAAAAATGTCCATCTTACAGAGGAGGAAGTGCTAGATGTCTTGAAATGCATAAAAGTGGATTAATCCCCAGGACCTGATCAGGTGTACCCTAGAACTCTGTGGGAAGCTAGGGAAGTGGTTGCTGGGGCTCTTACTGAGATATTTGTATCATCGATAGTCACAGGTGAGGTGCCGGAAGACTGGAGGTAAGCTAACGTGGTGCCACTGTTTAAGAAAGGTGTTAAGGACAAGCCAGGGAACTATAGACCGGTGAGCCTGACGTCAGTGGTGGGCAAGTTGTTGGAGGGAATCCTGAGGGACAGGATGTACATGTATTTGGAAAGGCAAGGACTGATTACGGATAGTCAACATGGCTTTGTGCGTGGGAAATCATGCTCACAAACTTGGTTGAGTTTTTTGAAGAAGTAACAAAGAGGATTGATGAAAGCAGAGCAGTAGATGTGATCTATATGGACTTCAGTAAGGCGTTCGACAAGGTTCCCCATGGGAGACTGATTAGCAAGGTTAGATCTCATGGAATAAAGGGAGAATCCGCCATTTGGATACAGAACTGGCTCAAATGTAGAAGACAGAGGTTGGTGGTGGAGAGTTGTTTTTCAGACTGGAGGCCTGTGACCAGTGGAGTGCCACAAGGATCGGTGCTGGATACACTACTTTTCATTATTTATAGAAATGATTTGGATGCGAGCGTAAGAGGTACAGTTAGTAAGTTTGCAGATGACACCAAAATTGGAGGTGTAGTGGACAGCAAAGAGGGTGACCTCAGATTACAACGGGATCTTGATCAGATGGGTCAATGTGCTGAGGAGTGGCAGATGGAGTTTAATTTAGATAAATATGAGTGCTGCATTTTGGGAAAGCAAATCTTAGCAGGACTTATACACTTAATGGTAATGTCCGAGGGAGTGTTGCTGAACAAAGAGAACTTGGAGTGTAGGTTCATAGCTCCTTGAAAGTGGAGTCGCAGGTAGATAGGATAGTGAAGAAAGCGTTTGGTATGCTTTCCTTTATTGGTCAGAGTATTGAGTACAGGAGTTGGGAGGTAAGCTTAGCAATCTCATAACCAATGGATCAGATCTAAGCTCTGTAGTTCTGTCACATCCAGTTTTGAGTGGTAGTGGACATTTAACTCACTGGAGGAGGAGGCTCCACAAATCTCCCCATCCTTAATGATGGAAGAGTCCAGCACATCAGTGCAAAAGATAAGACTGAAGCATTCACAGTAATCTTCAGTCAGAGTGCCATGTGGGTGATCCATTTTAGCATCCTCAGGTGGTTCACAGCATTACAGATACTAGCCTTCAGACTATTCGATTCACTCCGTGTGATATCAAGAAATTATTGGACACGCTGGATACTGCAAAGGCTTTGGACCCTGACAACACTCCAGTAATAGTACTGAAGACTTGTGCTCCAGAACTTGCTGCTCCCCTAGCCAAGCAGTTCCAATACAGTTACAACACCAGTATACCCATAATGTGGAAAATTGTCCAGGTATTTCTCTACATAAAAAGCAGGGTAAGTCCAACCAAGCCAAGTCTACTCTCAAACATAAGTGATGGAAGGTATCATCAAAAGTGCTATCAAGCAGCACCTACCTGCTCATCAATAACCTGCTCACTGACACTCAGTTTGGGTTCCACCAGGGCTACTCTGCTTCTGACCACATTACAGCCTTCGTGCAAACAGGGTTAAAAGCAATAAGTTCCAATAAGTGAGCTGAAAGTACCCTTGACATTAAGGTCTTGTTCAACTGAGTGTGGTATCAAGGTGCTGACGTAAAACTGGAATCAGCAGGTATCAGGGGACAAACTTCCTGCTGGCACATAGGAAGATGGTTGTGGTTATTGGAAGTCAGTCATATCAGCTTCAGGACATGCTTGCAGGAGTTCCTCAGAGTTGTTTCCTCGGCCAACCAACTTCAGCTGCTTCATAAATGACCTTCTCTCCATCATAAGGTCAGAAGTGGGCATGTTCACTGATGACAGCAAAATGTTCAGCACCATTTGCAACTCCTCAGATGTTGAAGCAGTCCATGTTCAAATGCAACAAGATCTGGACAATATCTAGGCTGGGATATTACTAGGACTTTAAACTAGTGAATTGTGTGGAAAGGAAAGGGGAAAATGACAGAAAATATAATGGTAAATAGAAAAGGAAGCAATGGGTTAACGTGTGCAGGAGGGTTTAACTACATTGAAGATTGTGAAAGAAATTAAAAGGAAGGAAAACTCGGGCGATGTTATTAATGGAGATGTTAGAATTCAGAAAGAAGGTATAATACCTATCGTAAAGGCACTTTACCTAAATGCTTATAGCATTCAAAGCAAGGTAGATGAGTTAACAGCACAAATTGTTGCGAATGAGTATGATTAATAACCATTACGGACACGGTTGCAGGATGGTCACAACTGGGAAACAAATTCCAGAGGTATCCAACTATTCGGAAGGGCAAGCAGAAAGGTGTGGGAAGTGGTGTATCTCGGATATTTAAGGATAACATCAGGGCAGTGATGAGAGATGATATAGGTTCTTCGGAGAATAAGGTTGAATCCATTTGGTTGGAAATTAGAAATTCTAAGAAGAAAAAAAATCACTGATAGGCGTAGTCAATAGGCCACCAAATAATGACATCACATTGGGGTGGGCAGTAAACAAATAAATAACTAATGCCTGTAAAATGGTATGGCAATTATCATGGAGGATTTTAATCTACATGTCGATTGGTCGAATCAGGTCAGTCAAGGCGAAGTTTGTTGAATGTATCTGCAATCGTTTTCTTGAACATTATGTAATAGAACCGATGAGGGAGGAAGCTCTCCTCTGTCTGGTCCTGTGTCTTGAGACAGGAATAATTAATGATCTAATAGTTAGGGTTCCTCTTGGAAGGAGCGATCACAGTATGAGGTTGAATTTAGAATACAAAAGGAAAGTGAGAAGATAAAATCCAATACCAGAGTCCTGTGCTTAAACAAGGGAGACTACATTAGGATGAGGGACGAGTTGGCTAAAGTAGGCTGGAAGCAAAGACTTTATGTGGGACAATTGATGAACAGTAGAGGACTTTCAAAGCAAGTTTTCAAAGAGCTCAGCAGAAGTATATACCAGTGAAAGGAAGGACTGTAAGAAAAGGGTAATCAGCCATGGATTACTAAGGAAATAGGAGAGGTTATCAAGTTGAAAGATAAGGCATACAAAGTGGCAAAGACCAATGGGAAACTGGAAGATTTGGAAAACTTTAGAGGTCAACAGAAAGCCACAAAAAAGCTATGAAGAAAAGTAAGATGGATTAAGAGAGTAAGATGGATTAAGAGAGTAAACTATCTCAAAACATAATAACAGATAGATAGCAAAAGTTTCTGTAAAGATGTAAAACCAAATAGGCTAAGGTAAACAGCTAAGGTAAACATTGCTCCTTTAGAGGATGAGAAGGGGGATTGAACAATGGGAAATGAGGATATAGCCGAGGCATTGAACAGGTATTGTGT
This sequence comes from Chiloscyllium plagiosum, assembly GCF_004010195.1. Classification (NCBI taxonomy): domain Eukaryota; kingdom Metazoa; phylum Chordata; class Chondrichthyes; order Orectolobiformes; family Hemiscylliidae; genus Chiloscyllium; species Chiloscyllium plagiosum. Next base: position 50,651,276 of record NC_057719.1, read on the forward strand.
GTCGCTCTTCACAGCGGAGGACACGAATAACATGCAAGTCATTGACAAGGAGATTCAAGTAGCTGAGGGCCTAGAAATGATCATTATCATGAAAGAGGTAGTATTGGGGAAGCTAATGGAGACAAAGGTAGACGAGTCTCCTGGCCTAATAGAATACATCCCAGGGTACTAATAGAGATGGCAGACGAAATGGCAAATGCACTCTTGATAATTTTCCAATATTCACTGGACTCTGGGGCAGTTCCAGCAGATTGGAAAACAGCAAATGTAACACCACTGTTTAAAAAAGGAGGTGGACAAAAGATTGGGACTTGTAGACCAGGTAGCTTAACTTTTGTATTGGGAAAAATGCTTGGATCTATCATCAAGGAAGAACTAGCAAGGCATCTGAATAGAAGTTGTCCCATTGGGCAGATGCAGCATGGGTTCATGAAAGGCAGGTCATGTTTAATTAATTAACTGGAAATCTGTGAAGACATTACAAGCACAATGGATAATGGGGACCGCATAGATGAGGTATATCTAGATTTCCAAAAGGCATTCGACAAGGTGCAGAACAAAAGGCTGCTGAATAAGATAAAGGTGCACAGCATTATGGGCAATGTATTAGCATGGATAGAGGATTGGTTACCTAACAGGAAACCAAGAGTTGGGGATAAATGAGTGTTATTCTGATTGGTGATCAGTGACTAGCGGTACACCTCAGGAATCAGTGCTGGATCCGCAATTGTTTACAATTTACATAGATGATTTGGAGTTGGGGACCACACGTAGTGTGTCAAAGTTTGTGGCTGACGCTAAGATGAGTGGTAGAACAAAGTGTGCAGAGGACTCTGAAAGTTTACAGAGGGACATAGATAGTTTAAGTGAGTGGACAAAGGTCTGGCAGATAGAGTACAATGTTGATAATTGTGAAGTCATCCAATTTGATAGGAATAACAGTAAAATGGACTATTATTTGAATGGTAAATAAATTACAGAATGCTGCTATGCAGAGGGACCTGGCTGTCCTTGTGCATGAATCACAGAAGGTTGGTTTGCAGGTACAACAAATAATTAGGAAGGCAAATGGAATTTTGTCCTTCAATGCTAGAGGGATTGAGTTCAAAAGCAGGGAGGTTCTGTTACAGCTGTATAGTGTCCTGGTGAGGCCACACCTGGAGTACTGTGTGGCTGCCTTATTTGAGAAAGGATGTACTGGCACTAGAAGGGGTGCAGAGGAGGTTCAGTAGGTTGGTTCGGAGTTGAAGGGGTTGGCTTGATTGAAATTTAGAAGAATGAGGAGGGATCTTACAGAAACATAAAATTATGAACATAACAGATAAAATAGAAGCAGGGAGATGTTTCATTGATGGGTGAAGCTAGAACAAGAGGGCATAGCCTCAAAATTCGGGGGAGCAGATTTAGGAATGAATTGAGGAGGACTTCTTCACCCAAAGGGTTGTGAATCTGTGGAATTCCCTGCCCAGTGAAAATACTTTTGGCTTCCCCACTGAACATTTATAAAGCTAAGATAGATAAGTTTTTTTGAACAGTGAAGGAATTAAGAGTTATTGTGAGAGGGTGGGTAAGTGGAGGTGAGGCCTAGAAAAGATCAGACATGATCATATTGAATGATGGAGTGGGCTTGAACAGCCAGATTGCCTACTCCTGCTCCAAGTTCTTATGTTCTTATGGGTCAAAATCATGGAATTCCTTCTGTAAAAGCATTGTAGGCTTTCCTGTACCAAATGAACTGCACCAATCCAAGAAGGTGGTACACCACAACTTTCTCAAGAGTAATTTGGGATGTGTCACAGAGGTAAACAGTATAGAAACAGCTCTTTCAGCCCAAGTTGTCCATGCCACCCAGGTTTCCTAAACTGAGCCCGTCCCATCTGTCTGCTTTTGGCCCATATCTCTCGAAACCTTTTATCCACATAACTGTCCAAATGTCTTTCAAATGCTGTAATTGTATCTGCCTCTACTACTTTCTCTGGCACCTCATTCCATATACTCACCACCGTTTATGTGAAAAAGCAGCCCCTCAGATCCCTTTTAAATCTTTCCCCTCTGACCTTTAACCTGTGCACCCTAGTGTTGCACTCCCCTATCCTGGGGTAAAGCCCTTGACTTTTACCTTATCTATGCCCATCATGAATTTACAAATTTCTATAAGGTCATCCCTCAGCCTCCCACACTTGAAGGAAAAGAGAAGTCCCAACCTATGCAGCCTTTCCTTATAACTCAAGCCTTCCAATCTCGGCAATATTCCTGTAAATCATTTTTGCACACTTTCCAGCTTAATAATATCAATTCTATAGCAGGGCGACCAGAATTGTATGCAAAATGTGGTCTTACCAACTTCTTCTCCATGACGACCCAACTCTTGTACTCAGTGCTCTGACAGTTGAAAGGAAATCTGCTAAAGGCTGCCTTCACCACCCTGTCTCGGGACTATATATATGCGCCCCAGGTCTCTCTCTTCAACAGCACTCCCCAGGGCCCTAACATTAACTGTGTATGCTGAGTCCTGGTTTGTCTTAACAAAATGCAACACCTCTCATTAATCTGCATTAAACTTCATTTGCTATTCCTTGGCCCACTAGCCCAGCTGATCAAGATGCTTCTGTACTTTTAGGTAACCTTCTTCACTGTTCACTATGCCAGCAACTTCATTGTCATCGGCAAACCTAGTAACCATTCCTGCTATATTCTCATCCAAATCGTTTTTATAAATGACAAACAATAGTGGATCTAGCACCAATCCTTGCTCGTCACAGGCCTCCAGTCTGAACAACAGCCCTCTCCTACCATCCTCTGTTTCCTCCCTTTCCTCCCTTTAAGCCAATTTTGTATCCAATTGGCTCTCTCTCCATCTGATTTAATGTTACTAACCAGGCTACTATGCGGGATCTTGTTGAAGGCCAAACTGAAGTCCACGCAGACAAAGTTTACTGCACTGCCCTCATCTATCATCTTGGTCACACCTTCAAAAAACTCAATCAAATTCATGAGACACAACTTCCAATGGCAGAAAGCCTAACCAGTCCTTGACTTTCCAAATGCATGTAGATTCTGCTTCTCCGAATCCCCTCCAATAACCACCACTCGGTTCATCAGTCTGTAGTTCCTTGACTTTTCCTGGCATTCTTCTTAAGTAATGGCGCAACACTCTTCTGACACATCACCCACGGCTGTCAAGGATGCAAATATCTCCTCCTGAGGCCCCATAATTTCTTTCCTAGTCTTGATCCCAGCTGTCCGTACATGACATATTCCCCCTTCTTTTCCTTGACCAGCACCTCTCTAACTCTAGTCATCCAGTGTTCCCTACTTTAGCCAGCCTTGCCCTTCATGCTAATAGGAACATGCTGGTCCTGAAGTGTTGTTTTCTTGCATTTGGAAGCCTCCCACTTGACAGATGTCCCTCTACCTGTGAACAGCCCACACAATCAACTTTTGAAAGTTCCTGTCTAATACCATCAAAATTGTCCTTGCCCCAATTTAGAACTTTAACTTGACCTGACCTATTCTTTTCCATAACTATTTTAAAACTAATAGAATTATGGTTACTAGTCCCAAAGTGCTCCCCAGCTAACACCTCAGAGACTGGCCCTGCTTTATTTCCCAAGAGGAGGTCAAGTTTTGCCCCTTCTCTAGTAGGTCATCTACATATTGATTAAGAAATGTTTTCAAAACATGCTTAACAAATTCCTCCCCATCCAAGCACTTAGCACTATGGCAGTCCCAATGTATGTTTAGAAAATTAAAACTCCCTACGATTACAATCCTATTATTCTTGCAGTTATTTGCAATCTCCCTATGTATTTGCTTCTCAAATTTCTGCTGACTATTGGGGGCCTATGGTACCATCTCATCAAAGTGATCACCCCTTGCTTATTTCTCAGTTGCACAGATATAGTGTGTCAGGAATATCCTGTCTAAGTACTGCCGTGATGTTTTCCCTAATCAAAAATGCCAGTGCCCCTCCTCTCTCGCCTCCCTTTCTATCCTTCCTGTGGCATCTGTACCTCAGAACAGTGAGCTGCTAGTCCTGTCCCTTCCTGAGCCATGTTTCTGAAATAGCTATGATATCCCAGTCTCATTTTCTCGTAATACCCTGAATTCATCTGGTTACCTGTCAGGCCTCTTGAATTGAAATAAATGCAGCTTCATTCGTTAGTCTTTCCTTGTTTCCTGCTGTGCTCTTGCCTGCCTAGTCTATTTAACTTGCTTTTTTTAACTTCTGCATTAGCCTCAACCTTCTCTTTTGTGTCCACTGTTTAAAGTCCTACCCTCTACCAGACTAGTTTAAAGCCTCCCGAATAGCACGAGCAAATCTCCCCGCCAGGTCTCCTTCCAATTCAGGTGCAACCCGTCCCTCTTGTACAGGTCACCTCTGCCCCAGATGTGATCCCAGTGATCAAAAAATCTAAATCTCTGCTCCCTCCAGCAGCTCCTCTGTCATGCATTCATGTGCCCTATCTCCCTATTCCTGCACTCACTAGCCCATGGCACCAATAGAAATCCAGAGATTGCTTCGCATGAGCGCATGCTTTTTAACCTGTCTATACTTCACTCTGTAGGACCTCATCCCTTTTTCTACCTATATTGTTGATACCAATGTGTACAAGGATCTTTGGTTGCTCATGCTGTCCTTTGAGAAATTGCTGCAACTGCTTCAAGATGTCCATGACCCTGGCGCCAAGTTGGCAACACAGCATCTGGGGTCTTGCTTACGACTGCAGAAACACTTGTCTTTGCCCGTGACTAGAGAGTCCCCTATCACAATTGCTTGCCTGGACTTTGCCATACCTTGCTTTAAAGCAGAGCCAGTCTTAGTCCCACAGACTTAGCTGTTGCTGGTATTTTCCACTGCAAGGCTGTTTCCCCCCCAACGATATCCAAAACACTATACTTATTTGAGAGAGAGAGAGCACGCACCAAGGAGACTCCTGCATTACCTGCCTATCTCTCCTGAATGCCATCCATCTACCTGACTGAACCTACAATGTGACCACCTCCCTGAAGCAACTATCTGTCTCACTCTCTGCCTCGTGTATGCTGGTCAGTGATTCCAGATGCTTCTCCGATGGACCTATTGTGGTCTGAGAGGAGGATCTGCAGAAATAGTCACCAGGGACATTTGACTGCTCCCTGATCTCTCACAGCTGACAGGAAGACCATACCACACTACTGACTGTAATCTCTGCATCTTTAACAACTAGGTTTTATGTTGACTGAACTCTTCAAATTAGAAAGCTTTAGAGGACTTTTTTAAACAAATAAATAGACCAAATAAGTCCACACCCTTGTTCAAACAATGATTTCAAAAATAATAGTTTGGAAATATCCACCAGGACTTACTCACCAATCAGCCGCTCCTGTTGGTCCCACTCACTTTCTGAACTGTTACCTCTGGTCTACTCCTGCCCACTTGGGGCCTGTGGAAGTAGTAAGGGAAACAAGACACAGTGATGCCTCCCTTCTCCACTTACCTCAACTCCCAGCATTTTTGCAGCCTGTACTCTGTGCTGGTAGCACTGTTGGCTTTGCTTTTAAACTCAGAAATGTGTCATTATGGCCGGCACAGCCAGTGGTTCCCAAGTTCCCTGAATGAATAAAAATTTTCTGATGCATCACTTTTTTTGCATTTCACACGTGGTCATTAGTTTGAAGCACATGCAGTGTGTTTGCCACGTAAACTGCTGAAACCTACTACAAGTGTGATGTTGCCATATGGTGACAAGTCCACACCCTTGGCTGTTCACTACCTGCCTCTCCCTCGATTGGAAGGCAATGCAAGCTACTGAAACCTGTAACTGAGCATTAAAGATCTGGTGCATTAAAATGAAATGTGAGCCACAGAGACTGGCAGTCCATCAGTCAGTGCTGAAGTCATTGAACATGCCTTTCGAAAGCAGAGTGAAGTGACAGACGTGGCAACCTCTTGAGTTATTACAAAATAAGTGAGCAGTAAGAAAGCAAAGCAAGAGCTATTTAATGCATCCTGTGTCGATGCATGTATGTCCCTGTACACAAAGAAACCTGGCAGAAGTATACAAATGTCCCTGATCTCCAAAGTGTTAAAGGACTGAAGATGCAAGAGTTGGTCTGAGAGTAGTCATGATGGTGTGGTGAGGCTGGTTCCTTGTCGATGCTAACTTTCATGGATGAAGTATCAAGAAGGATGATGAATATGGAGCATGCAGGGACATTGTTATAAAGAAGTATTTGCATAATGGCCAGGACAAGTATTTGGTGAGCTGTATCTGCCAGGAACCAGTGCTGATTTATATGTTTAAAATTTGTGCTGTTTAGAAACATAGAAAATAGGAGCCAGTGTTGGCCATTTGACACTTTGAATCTCCTCCATCATACAACATGAATATGGCTGGTTATCCAATTCAGTACCTTGTTCATACTTTCTCCCCATAAACTTTGATCCCTTTACCCCTTAAAAATATTCAATGTTTGGCCGTCAACCATGTTCTGTGGCAGTGAGTTCCACCTGGTTCACCAAACTCTGGGTGGAGAAATTTTCCTCGTCTATGCCCGAAATGGCCTACCCCTGTGACCCCTAGTTCTGGACTCCCTGATCATCGGGAGCATTCTTCTTATGATTAGTCCTTCTAGATTTTGAAGAAGAAGAGGAAATTGGTTGTGGCATTTAAAAGAGGTGAATTTGCTTATTTTCTGCATTTGAAGTGCTAATGCAGGAAATAAGCTAGCCGCCACTCCATGGCTAGATTCTGAAGTTGCTTTTTGAAGCTTGAGGGAAAAATCAGCGAAATGTTCCTGAGTATCAAGATTCTGAATTTTGTTTTCATTACCTCCATATTTTCCCACTATTCTCATGATTGCTCATGTCACATCAAGATGCAATTCTGTGGTGAGTGTCTGATTTGACCAGTTTCTTGAGAATTGTTATGTCTACATGTAGTTTTTAATGTAAAGGTTTGGAAAGTGAGAAAAGGGTTGGCTTTATCTAAATTGACTCCAAGTTTGGTTTGCATTTAGATACTTGCAGGTTAGTTTCCACTGATTTGAGTTGTCATTGGAATGTTGTGATGAAAGTTGTGTATATCTAAAAATCATTTTAGAGTTTGAATTTGAAACTACAGAAGTAAGAGTGTTGGTTACTTGTGTGAATGAGTTTAAAAAGATGGAAAACAATGTCAGAAAGTCCTTCTAGAACTGTGACCTAAGTCAATATGTGTCAGAGAGCAAATGATTGCAAATTACCTGGAAAGTTAATGGAAGATTCTTTGTGCTGTGGGGTTTCGACAAGGAGTAAGTATTGAAAAGCATTATATTGTTTTTTTGTATCGGATAATTAAGGATTGATTTTAACTGAGAAAATCCCAGAGACTAAAAGCTTATAAAATAAACTTCTGTATTACTGTACTAAATCTGCAGCCTTGTGTGCTTGTTTCAATGAATGACCACCACGTTAAATAGAAAAAAAAATCTATCAAACCAGATTTTATTTGAGGATTGAACTTAGTAATAGTAACATCAGTTACAATCATAAGGTGTTAAAGCAAATAAATAACTTCAATTTTGTATTTTCAGGCTACCTCTGGGTAATCTGGAGGGTTATGTCTTTACTGTCAAGAAAGTGTGTTTATGTTTAAGTAGATTTATGTCATCTTTGGTTTGGGATAGTAGCTATCTGACCTCCTAATTACAAGCTTCACTCTACAATCTTGAATACATAGCCAAACTAACACTCGAGAATGCTGGTTTTTCAGACAAGATATTAAGACGTCAGCTTTCCATTTCCACTATTCTCTGAATAGCAGGGGCATTCCTTCAGTTTTCCTGGCTTCTATTTATGCCTCAACCAACACCAGGAACAAAGAGTATTTCGACATTTATTTCATGCTACTTGTAGGTCTTGCTGTGCACAACTTTGCTGGTATGTTTCTCAACATTACAGCCAATGTACATTAGAAATACTTCATTGATATTGAGGTGCTTTGGAATGTCCTAAGGTTACCATAAGTTCAATGTAAATGCAAGTTGTTTCTTGCAAGGATGATTATATTGGAAAGAAAGCCCACAGTGGCCACACAACTTGCATATGATCATGAATATTGCTTTAGCTGATTGGAATGGCTAATGCTAAAATGTGTGCCAACAGCTAATATGTAACTTATACTGTGCTGCTTATTGTCTCATTGCATGGATGTTATCGCAATGTCTGATGAAATAGACACTCTGTGGAAATACCATAACGGATGTTCAAATTCTGTGTTAGAAGTCTTTGCCTTAGCAATGGGTGTTTCTTTTAGAGATTGCTGGGCTGTTGGCAGAACTAATAATGAGTCATTGTTATGTGATTGTGAATTTTCCTGAATTAAACTTTTATAAAAATGTGCATTAATAGTACATTCTTTGAAGTAATTATCATGATTCTGTTGATCATAATCAATCTTGAATATTTTCAAACTCTTGTAGACAAAAATGGAATGTCATTTCTGGACCCATTCTAGGGTCTTCATTGAGCACACCGTTTGAAATTGGAGCAAATCGTGATCCTCACTTCAATATGCAGTGTGACTACAATTCTCCTTCAGAGTTAGACGCAATAACAAGACAGTTAACTTTAATATGTGATTCAGTTATTTATTAAAAAAAAAGCTTTTTTAAAAGTATGCTTGGTAGTCTGAATGAAGGGGAAGTTGTTTTAATTTAAATTCTCAGTTGTAAAAATGTGAAGAAGTTTTAAGTCTTCATTTGTACTCATTTTATCAATAAATATATTTTTGGATTTAGCAAAACGAAGGCCAGGGCTACAGGTGAGTGGATTAGGAGAAGGCAGTTTCAGCATAATTTTTTATTGTACGGTGCCCACTGAAAAAGAAGCAAGTTGTGAGATAAGATCATTGAGTTCTCTCTGGTTATGTCTGTTGAACGTGGGAATGGAAAAGTGACATATTTCTTGGAATTTTGTATGGCTCATACCAAGAGTAGAGGAATATTTCCATTGTCTTTGATATTAGATCTTTTTTTTGGATTCCCTACAGTGTGGAAACAGGCCCTTCGGCCCAACAAGTCCACACCGACCCTCAGAAGAGTAACCCATTTCCCTCTGACTAATGCACCTAACACTAAGGGCAATATAGCATGGCCAATTCACCTGACCTGCACATCTTTTGACCGTGGGAGGAAACCCACGCAGACACAGGGAGGATGTGCAAACTCCACACAGACAGTTGCCTGAAGCTGGAATCGAACCTGGGACCCTGGTGCTGTAAGGCAACAGTGCTAACCACTGCACCGCCCCTATTATGTTATTTCAATTTGTCAAATTTGCTAGATAATCAGAAAGTCATTATAGCCTCAGCACATAAAATTAGATAGTTAACAAGAAAGGTTAGTGTCCAGTCTTCAGATGGTTTTGATGACAATTCATCATGTTTTGAAATTTAAGCAGGAAAGTGGGTTGCCAACTTTTTTGATCTTGTCGCCTTGGGTTAATAAATACATTGAACTTCACAATGTACAAGTTTTATTTTATGACTTGTCTTTTTACAAAAGTTTTCCATTTTTATATGGTATCCATACTGGGCTGTGCTCAATCTTCTGAGTGTTGTAGCTACAGTAGAAAATCTATCAAACAAACACTAGTATAATTTATCATAGCTAGTTGTATAGAATGACAAAAATATGGAATATCTCATTTTAGTGATAGTGATCACAACACAGCACTATTTAAGTTTGTTATGAAAAAGAAAAGAGACTGCAAAAAATAGGATTTTTAATTGAGAGAAATCCAGTTTTTATTACAGTAAGGCAAGATCTGGTTAAACTAGATTGTGAGCAGCCACTTGTGAGAAAATCAGCAGCAGAACAGTGTGGAATATTCAAAAAAGAAATGGGGAGAGTAGAGACCAGCATGTTTCTTTAGGGTGACATGTAGGAGCAACAAACCCAAGGAACCCTGAATGTTTTGGAATATTCAGAATAAGAAGGCAAAGATTAGGTTTTGGCAGGTGCAAAAAGAGCTAGTAAACAGAGGCCCTAATGGAATATAGAAAATTCAGGGGGGAAACTTAAAGCAATTAGGAGAGCAAAGAAAAAACCTGGTGGATAAGATAGTGGAGAATCCAAAGATATTCTGTAAGTATAATAAAGAGGACAATGAGCAAAGAATAAGGCCTGTTGGGGACCAAGGGGAAACCTATGCATGAAATTGGAGGATATTAGTTGAGTGTTAAATGAATATTTCACATCTCTCTTCACTCAGGAGGAGGAGGAGGATGTTGGTAAGGTCTGTTAGGTTCTTGAGCAGATTTGCAGAGGGAGTGGGAAGTATTGCAGCCTTTGGTTGACTTAAAAGTGTGCAAAATCCTATGTCCAGATGATTTGTACCTCAGGGTGCATTGCAAGGCAGGGCTCTAATCCAAATTTTATATTCCTCTCTGGCTTCAGAAAGGATGCCAGGTAACTGGAGGATATCTAATATGGTTCCACTTTTCAAGAAATATACTGGAGGTAAACCAGGAAATTACAATGACTGAATCTCCCACCAGTGGGAGGAAAAATATTTGAGAAAATTCTGATCATCAGCATGCCTTAGAGGGAGGTCATGCCCAACAAATTTGATCCAATTTTCTGAGGAGATGATCATGACTTTAGACAACGGTGCAATTGATATAGATTACATGGATTTCAGCAGAGCTTACATGGAGTACTGACTAAGAAGGTAAATGCACATGGGATCCTGGGTAACTTGGCAAGATAGAGAGTAGAGGTAGAGGCTGCTTGTATGACTGGAGGCAGATGTCCAGTAGCTTATCTCAAGTGCCGGTACTCCCTTGTCTTGATACTTCTTCCAAAGTGAATCACCTCACAATTTCCAGGGTTAAATTCCATCTGCTACTGATTTGCCGATCTGACTAATCTATCCATCTGTTTCTCTAATCTTTCTTCCTCGCTGTCAATCATCCAGTCAATCTTTGTGTCATCTGCAAACTTCATTCCCCCTACATTTTTCTCTACACTGTTTATATATGTATAATGAACAATGAGGGACCCCAAGGGAGTATCTGGTGTATTGCAAAACATTAGGCTATTCAGGGGAACAGAGAGATCTTTGGGTGCTTATCCACAGATTCCTGAAGCTGGTTAAGAAAGCAAACAGGATACTTGTCTTTACCAAGATTAGAGTGGTGCTGGCCTTTGCCCGAAACGTCGATTTTTCCTGCTCCTCGGATGCTGCCTGACCTTCTGTGCTTTTCCAGCACCACTCTAATCTTGACTCTGAACTCCAGCATCTGCAGTACCTACTTTTGTCTAGTTGATTTTTACCAGTCATAACCTTCCTGCTTTTGTAATCTATGTTATGCTGGAGCTGTACAAAACATTGGTGAGACCACAACTGCCGTACTCCCTGCAGCTCTGGATGCCGCACTAAAGGAAAGATGTGATTGCACTGGAGTGGATGCAGAGGAGATTCACCAGGATGTTGCATGGGTTGGAGCATTTTAACTCCAGCGAGAAGCTGGATAGGCTTAGCTTGTTTTCTTTAGAGCAGCAAAGGCTAAGAGGGGACCTGATGAAGGTAAATAAGATTATGAGGGGCATCAACAGGGTGGATAGGAAGCACCTGTGCCTTTTAGCATTATAAAATCATCAGTACAGAAGAGGCCCTTCAACCCGTTATGTCTGTACTGCCAAAGCTGCACTAAATCTACACTAGTCCTGCTCTCCAGCACTCAGCCCATAGCCTTGAATGTTATAGTTGTAAGGTCAAAAACAAAGGAGGCATAATTTCAAGATGAAGGGCAGGAGTTTAGAAGGGATTGAAGAAAAGTTTTTTTTTAACCAGAGGGCAGTGGGAATCTGGAATGAACTGCTTGGGAGAGTAGTTGAGGTGGGAAACCTCCCAACTTTTAAAATCAGTACTTGGATATGCACTTGTGTCATAATATTCAAGGCTATGGGTCAACTGCTGTGAAGTGGGACTAATGTAGTGTACAGTAGTTTTTGTAGATGTAGACTTGATTGACCCAAAGGGCCTCTTCTGTATTGTATGAGTTGTTATCGTACTCTTTCAAAAAATCTATGCGATTGTGTATTTTCATGAAGTGCATATTTGTAAAGGACTGTTTGCAAGCAGCTGTTATCCAAACTTGGCCTGAATTTGGGAAAATCAAGCAGAACTTCAATTACTTCCAGACTCGTACCAAGTTCTTCCAGATGTCTGAGGGGTTTGTGGTCTACAGTAGTAGTTACAAAACTTGTTTTAATACTTTCTGTGTGTCTTCACAAATAAGTGCAAAATGTAAAAAAAAAAATTCAAAGATATGTGCATCATGATTGGAGTTATTTTGAGCCTGCACTTTGCTAAATCTCTGCTGTATATTGGCTGTATTAATGTGCTACCTGTGCAGCTTTCTGTATCGAACTATTTCTTTCTCTATCCAGCTGACACAGAATTTGAAAGAGACTATTTAATGTTGCTTATAGTTTTTTTTTGAAACGTAGGGGTAACACTTTTATAGTCTCCAATTTGCTGATGGAAGTAATAGTATTTGGACCAAGATTGTGTCATGGATTAAGAAGTTGATCCTTTCATAAAGAATTTTCAAAATAATAGGGAGTGTGATGACACAAAATATGTTCAAAAATAACTCTCTGTTACATTTGTCATAAAAAGTCAATTAAAAATGAAAACTGATCTATTGTAACTTCTAAAACTGGGTGACCAAAAGAAATATAAACAGAAGTAGGCCATTTGGCAAATTGAGCCAGCTCTGCCATTCACTAAGATCATGGCTGACCCAGCGTTCATTATGTCCACTCTCCTGCCCTTTCTACATTTCCCTTTACTATCCTACTGATCAAGAATGCTCCCAAGCTCTTTGTGGCAAAGAAAACCAAGGATTCTCAACCCTCTGAGAGAAGAAATTCCCCCTCATTTCAGTTTTAAATTAGTTTCCCTTTATTCTGAGACTATGCACTTTGGTATTAGACTCTCCCATGAGGAGAAACATTCTTTCAGCATTTCTCCTATTAAGCCCCATTAAGAATCTTATGTTTCAATGAGATCACCTTTCATTCTTCTAAACTCCAGTTGTCTGATACCCCACTGATTGAACTCAGCTGCTACTGAAACCCCCATTAATGTATTTGTTAACTGTCCTCAATTTCAAAAAATTGTCCTAACCAGTCTCCACTACTGAACATTCAAATTTTTATTGTCTATATCTTGCATCAAGTCCATTTTGCTTGTTGGTTTTTGATCTGGAAAGGTCTTGACTTTAAATCCTTGCTTTCAGAATCATGGGCGGCACGGTGGCACAGTGGTTAGCACTGCTGCCTCACAGCGCCAGTGACCCGGATTCAGTTCCCGCCTCAGGCGACTGACTGTGTGGACTTTGCACATTCTCCCCGTGCCTGCGTGGGTTTCCTCAGGGTGCTCCGGTTTCCTCCCACAGTCCAAAAATGTGCAGGTCATGTGAATTGGCCATGCTAAATTGCCCGTAGTGTTAGGTAAGGGGTAAATGTAGGGGTATGGGTGGGTTGCGCTTTGGCGGGGCGGTGTGGACTTGTTGGGCCGAAGGGCCTGTTTCCACACTGTAAGTAATCTAATCTAATCTAATCTAATGTATTGCTTTAACCCTTCTCTTTTTTCATAACCTCAACCCAGCTCTATAACCCTGTGAGGTCTCTGATCTCATCTAATACTGGCTTTTTACATACCCTCAATTTCCTTCACACCACAACTCATACTCATGGCTTCAGTTGCCTCAGCGCTTAAATCTCAAACTTTCTCCCAAAATCTGCCCATTCTTTACGATATTTCCAAAAGTCTGTTTCAGTGATTAGTCAACTGTTGTAGTGCTTTCTTATGCCGCTTGTCTCAAATTTTGCTTGATAATTCTCTATGTTGCACCAAGGGCATTTCAGCAGTGTGCACTGAATGCAAATTGTTGTTGCATAGCTCAGATAGTTGGTGAATAATTTTGCTGCATGTCATTGGTGCATATTTAGCCACCTGTTTTTAATCAACCTGTTTGGACATGTTATACCATTCAACTCTGTAGCAGGTGAGACTTGAAAACAGACCTTCTGGCCCAGAGGTTGGGACACTAAATACACCACAAGACCCACACCTTGATCTGATTATTTGTTGACAGTTGTAGTGTTGTAGTATTACAGAATAGTTTTTTTGTATAGTTCTAACATGATTTACTGTGGCTGCAGAACAGGATTCCTAATAATGCATTTTACTTTCAATGCAACATTTCAAGTCTAGTACTCGATAAAATTCAAATCATACCGAAGAAAGGTTTCAAAGTCACTTTTATATTATCCATGGTTTTATTTTTCAGAGCTTGAGCCCAACGATTAATAAGCTAAAGCTTTCTGAATTGTCTTGAACTATGTGCAGCTGTGTTTTGAAGGAATCCGACTTGCAATATTGCACCTCAGCAGCTCAGCTCTTTTCCGCAGTGAATTTTGAGCAGGATGACATCACAATGAATTAACGGTCTGCCATCTGCAGTTTCAATGCAAATTTATTTTACAAAAGAAGACAGTAAAAATAAATTAAATAACATCATGTTAGCACTGTATTTTAATCCAAGCCACAAATGCCATCTTTTTTCCGTGTGAATATTGTAGATTTTGTAAACAGTCTCTGTTTTATTATAACAAATTGGTCTGTTTTTGCTGATTTGTGAAGGCATTTCTTAGTTTTTTTTAGTGTTTGAGTTAAGCCTTTTTTCCTTTGACAGCCATGACAATGGAAGAAAAATTTGCCTGTAACCTTATAAGGTAATTTTATTATCCTCTATCTTAAACATCATATGAAGAGAACAAGCACACAAAGGCTGTCAAGCAGAATCAAATTCAGCTCTCAATGAATCCTGTGTTTTCAGATAGCTCATGAAGAGTTCAATTTTCTGTTAGATATATTTTAAATTGCTTTGATTTTGCAGGTACATTGAGATACATAACACTGTAATGTCTGGTTGTGTATATTGCCACTGTCTAAATTTAACTTATGTAGGCCAAGCAAAGAGAGATTGTGTGACATGCGTTCCAGAGCTAATGGTTTCAACCTAACATCTGTTTGCTGCTTAGGTATACAACATACATTAACAAGATGTTTTTACTGATTTGAAATAAACTGATTTGTGATATGTAGGATCAAAAATACAGATTCACTGACTGATGAAGCATTTAGTATGCAGTGAATAAATTGTGTACAGAGGATGAGGACTCCAAGATAGTTATTGGAAGCTGCTCTGACACTGAATGGAAACTCCCCTGAGGCAAAAGCTGTTTACCATTTGGGCTAGAATTGAAATAGCTTTGTTTGATCAGATTTCTCCAGAAATGCACTGATATTTTCTGGACTTTTATACACAAAAATAAGCAAATAGGAAAGGGAAGCAAAAATATTGACATTTTGAATATTTTGTCACTTGCGCTTGATTTGGTAAAACCTAATGACTAACAGTTTTCAACTGTTTAAAACATACAATTTAATGTGCCTGAAAAGAGATAATTGAGCATAAATGTGAAAAAAATGCAGACAGAATACTTCTGTTTTCTTGCCTTGTTTCCCTCTATCTGGATAATATTGATTACTGAATGAAATGAAATTCTGTAGGGACCAGACATTGCCTGGGGCTGAATCAATATGGGTACGATTTATCTGCAAGCTTCAACAATGAATGCTAGCTGTTATTAAATTGCAGTGCAGATGGAATGGATGCAAAGTTAGGATAGCGAGTTGGGGGCTAGGTATGGGGGAACTGGAGGTTGGTTGTCACATCCTCTCCAATCTTGTTCTCATTGGATAAGAAATTTCAACAGGTGTCACTTTATACCTCTGAAATTGTGAATCGTGGTGAATGTACTCTTTTTTTTTCAACCCATGATCTTGAAGGTTCCCTCTCACCATTATGCTTTGGAGCAGCTAGCTAAGCACAGACTGGTATATCCAACTTAACAGCTCAGAGGTAGAACAAGTGGAGAGTGTCAAGCTCCTGGAGTGGTCATCCACAACAAGTTTTCTTGGACTCTTCATGTTGGGCCTTTGTAACCATTGCATCCACAACAACTTTCCTTCCTCAAGCAGCTGAGGAAATTTTGCATGACGGCGAATACCCTTGCCAACTTTTATAGGTGCGCCGTCGAGAGCATTCTGTCTGGATGTACCACTACCTGGTATGGCAACTGTACATTCAAGCTCTGAGATGGTTACAGAGAGTGGTGAACTCAGTCCTGACAATCACAAAGGCCAAAGTCCCATCTATAGAATCCATCTACCAGGCCTGCTGTCAAGGAAAGGCCACCAGCATCCTCAAAGATCCATCCCACCCTGGCAATGTTTTTCTTCAACCTCCACCATCGGGGAGAAGGTACAGAAGCCTGAACACACGCACCAGCCGGTCTCGTAACAGATTCTATCCTACTACTGTTCAAGTACTGAATGGACTCACAAACTCTTAACATTCGTCTGTACCGTGTTTTTGTTTTTGCCGCTGTTTATCTATTATTTACTTATCTACGCTGCTTAACTATGTGATCTGCCTGTATTGTTCGCAAGATAAAGCTTTTCACTGTGCCTCGGTACACATGACAATAAAATAAATTTAATTCAATTCAACTTGTGTACTGTATTGCATAGTATTACTGCAGTTGCATAACATTCATGAGCCAGTGGAACCGCATAAATTTTCAAGTGGAGGAGAAAGAGAAAACAACTTCCACTAGTCAGGAAACTGCCTATTTAATTCAGAAAAGGCAAGTGTGGTTTCTAGTTGAGTCACAATTTGGGGTGGGGAAAGAAGCAGTTGATTGTTTCAATAGGCACAGTTCAGAGTTCAGGAGTAATCCAAGTGGCTGTTTTCTTGATACACAATGTGACTGTAACTGAATACAACGGATGTAAATGATTGTTTTGCATTAGTCTTGAGAGATGGATTTAGATCCTGAAATCAGTTGTAAACTGCTGGCTTGCGAATGAAGGAAAAACATGCATTAGTAAATTTTTATTCTGAGCAGTCAAGCATTGCCAACTTGAGTTCAGGGCATTGGTATCGATGGATTGGGTTAAGGGGCTTTTAGAAAAGGGATTTGCCTTTGAAGATTTTAGTAGGAGATGGCTGCTGACATTTCCATGGCTTAAAAGGTCAATGTGTCTTCAAGAAATGCATGTGTAGTTCTGCCAACACTTAAAATCAGAGAAAAAATGGTCTAATTGCTAAGTTTTTTTTATCTGCCTGAGAACTTTTGCTTTCATACTTTGTACAAAACCTGAGACAAACCAACATACAATAGCATTGATTTATTCTCCTAGCAGACTTGTCTGCCCATGCCTCGGCTTGATTTAAATTCTGCTGCATTCGTTTCATTTTTATTTGAAGGCAAATAATACTTTTGAAGTCTGACCTTTTGAATTCTCCAAACAGCTCAGTGTGAAAATATCCAGGTTGCTGTTCTTTAGCACTGTGGGGGCACACTGACAGAATCTATGAAATGACAATTTGTAACTGAAGTTCTCTGTTGAAACTACTAGGAATGTTTTTATTCTGCACACATTAATCCATTTTTCTTCTTTGGAATGCATACGTGAAGCATCCAAGATCAAAACTGAAATGTTGTGACCAATAACCAATAATGATTTTTGTAGTCATGAATTTTGCTTGTATTTCTGAGCTTTCAGTTATATTTGTATCTGTGACATTAAATAAACATGTATCCTGTTGGCTACATAATATGAATAGCACAGCAGAGAAGGAACATTTACTGTAAATATGCTTTGCATGAAAACCAATCTTTAACTTGATTTCTCTTTTTAAAAAAAAAAGGGAGAAAAATATATTTAAATGAAAGCCAAGTGTACTTACCTGAGCACTATGGATGATTTCTCAAGTTCTTTCTACTGCTCATTGATTTTAAAGCGGTTTAATGCAGTTCTCTTTCTTCATTATTCTCTCAACCAACTTGACTTCTCCGCTCACCCAACCCAGCAAGAAGGTATTTCTAGTTATGTACTGAATAATAATCTGCTGTTGGGAAATGTGCAGATTGTAAGCCATCTAGACTTATACTCTCTTCTCCACCTAATCCTTATCAGTGCCTTCTGTCAAGTTCTTCTGCAGAAGTCAGGATCATATGAACAGAATTAGGGCATTTAGACCATAAGACATAGCAATATTCCATTGAATCTGCCATTTATCTCTTTAAAACTTGTTCTGCCAATCAGTTAAATTATGGCTTATCTACTTCTTAAGTCAACATGTCTACTTTTGCCCTATATCCTTTCAAATTTTTTAAACTTCCAAACTTTAACTAATACAAACCTAGTTTAAATAATCTAAATATGCAAAGAGACTGATGGATGATGTAATATAGGTATTTAAAATTATGAAAGCTCTTAATAGACTGATTGCAAAGAAAATGTATTGTGTAAAAAAGTGTAACTGGAGGCCATCAAACCAAGCCATCAAGAAATCTAGAGGGAATTCTGAATTCTTAATACAAAGTGCTGAGATTGTGGAACTTACTGCCACATAAAGTAGTTGAAGCAAATACCTTGGATATATTCAGGGGGAAGCCAGACACTCATATCAGCAGAAGGGAATAGAAGGCTTTTCACGGTAGATTGAGATGAAGAAAGCAGGAAGGAGGCTCGAATGGATCAAAATCACCAGTATGGACCAATTGAGCAAAATCATATGTTTCAGCATTGGTATCTTATGAAATCCATAAGACATAGAAACAGAAATTATATCATGAGGTCCATTGCGTCTGCTCCACCATTCAGTCATGGCTGATAAGTTTCTCAACCCCGTTCTCTCGCTTTCTCCTCGTAACCCTTGATCCCCTTGATACTCAAGAACCTATCTATCTCAGTTTTAAATATACTCAATGACCTGGCCTCCACAGCCTTCTGTGGCAATGAATTCCATAGGTTCACCACTGTCTGGCTGAAGTTCCTCCTTGTCTCTGTTCGAAAAGGTCTTCCCTTTACTCTAAGGCTGTGCATCCAATGTGATCACGACTTCATAATTGCGATAGATGTCTGTGTGGTGCCCAGAACACTGTCAGAACTAAAGTGTGGTCTAATCAGGGATTTGGATAGCTGCATCATAACTTTTCCTTTATTGTTTTTGAGTTCTCTGGATAGACAGGTTATAATTGCATTAGCCTTTTTAAAATTATTTTCTGGACTTGTGCATTTTATGACCAATGAGTCTGGATCTCCAAGTTTCTTTCAACTTCCATGGTAAAAACTTTAAAATAATTTAGAATTAGAATAACTGCAGTGTGGAAACAGGCCTTTCGGCCCAATAAGTTCACACCGACCCTTCAAAGAGTAACCCACCCAGACCCATTCCCTTACCCTGTATTTATCCCTGACTAATGCTCCTAACCTACACATCCCTGAATACTAAGGACAGTTTACCATGGCCAATTCACCTAACCTGCACATCTTTGGATTGTGGGAGGAAACTGGAGCACCCGGAGGAAACTCATGCAGACATGGGGAGAATGTGCAAACTCATCACAGACAGTCACCCGAGGCTAGAATTGAACCCGGGTCCTTAGCACTGTGAGGCAGCAGTGCTAACCACTGAGCAACCGTGCCACCCTAAAGGTACTCTACTCTATCCTCTTTTAGATTCAAAGTGGATTTCACACTTTATTGCATTGAAATCTATTTGTCACTGTTTTGCCCACTCACCGAATCTGTTTCTAACCTAATCTAATCTTGGCTCACACTGTCATGTATCGTTCAAGAGTTTGAGCTATTGGTGGAGGCTGAATAGGCTGGGGCTATTTTTGCTGGAATGTTGATGGCTGTGGAATGACCTTCAAGAAGCTCATAAAATCATGGGTGGCATGGATAGGGTGAAAGGTCAAGGTCTTTTTCCCAGTGCAAGGGAGTTCAAAACCAGAGGGCATAGGTTTAAGGTGAGAGGGGAAAGATTTAAACAAGACCTGAGGGACTACGTTTTCACGCAGAGGGTGGCGCGTGTGTGGAATGAACTGCCAGAGGAAGTAGTGGAGGCTGGTACAATTACAGTATTTAAAAGGATCAATATTTTCAAAGTCTGTGAGAAGATTTGTAGCTCGGATGCTCGTTGTTGTGATTCTGTTCACCGAGCTGGGAATTTGTGTTGCAGACGTTTCGTCCCCTGTCTAGGTGACATCCTCAGTGCTTGGGAGCCTCCTGTGAAGCGCTTTCGTATGTGGCGCTTAGGCAGTTGGCACAGGATTCCCATTTCCTGGCTTGTATTAGCTTCTCTCGCCCGTAGGTGTTCAAAGTCTGTGAGAAGATTTGTAGCTCGGCTGCTCATTGTTGTGGTTCTGTTCGCCGAGCTGGGAATTTGTGTTGCAGACATTTCGTCCCCTTCACAGGAGGCTCCCAAGCACTAAGGATGTCACCAAGACAGGGGACGAAACGTCTGCAACACAAATTCCTAGCTCGGCGAACAGAACCACAACAACAGGATCAATATGTGAATAAGAAAGGTTTGGAAAGATATAGGCAAATGCTGGCAAATGGGGCTAGATTAATTTTGGATGTCTGGTCAGCATGGACAAGTTGGACTGAAGGGTCTGTTTCCATGTAAGATGTTTCTATGATACTATCTACCCTTGTATCAATGACAGCATTTAACTGATTGTGGCATCAATGAGCCCAAGCAAAACTGGAATCATTCTGGAAAAGTTGTCCATTAATTGACATCATACATAGCACTAAACAAGATGGTTGTGATTGTTGGAAATGAATCATCCGAAGAGAAGAGAAGACTACTAGATAATGAGGTGGAAACTGGAGACTGTAACAATCACGAAGTTAGCATTACCATGGGGAAGAGTAGGCAGAGAGCAGATGAACGCAAAAGAACTGGTAGCTTGAAATGTATATACTTTAATGCAAGGAGTATCGTGGGTAAGGCAAATGAACTTAGGGCTTGGACTGGGTGCCTGGGAGTATGATGTTATTGTGATCACAGAGACTTGGTTGAAGGAAGGGCATGATTGGCAACTAAATGTTCCAGGATATGGATGCTTCAGACAGGGAGGGAAGTAAAAGGGGGGAGAGGAGTTGCATTGCTGGTCAGGGATGATATCACGACTGTGCTAAAGGAGGACACTATGGTGGTCTTGGGTAGTGAGGCATTATGGGTGGAGCTGAGAAATAAGGGTGCAGTTACTACAGGCCTCCCAACACTCAACATGAGGTAGAAGAACAAATAGGTAAACAGATTATAGAAAGATGTACAGGCAACAGGGTGGTGGTGATGGGAGATTTTAATTTTCCCAACATTGACTGGGATAAACTTAGTATCAGAGGTCTAGATGGGGCACAACGAGGCAAGGGGCCATATTGGACCTGGTGTTGGGGAATGAGCCAGGCCAGGTGGTAGAAGTTGCAGTGGGGATTTCTTTGGGAGTAGTGACCACAATTCTGTAAGTTTGAGAATACTCATAGACAAAGATGAGAGTGGTCCTAAGGGACAAGTACTAAACTGGACCAAGGCCAATTATTTCAACATCAGGCAGGAGCCGGGAAATGTGGATTGGACACAGCTATTTGAAGGAAAATCCACATCTGATGTGTGAGAGGCTTTCAAAGATAGGTTGAAGATAGTGCAGCATAGGCACGTCCCTTTGAAAACAAGGGATAGGAAAGGCAAGATTTGTGAACTGTGGATGGCAGGAGAAATTGTGTGACTAGCCAAGAGCAAAAGGGAAGTGTGCATAAAATCCAGACAGCTAAGAACAGAATGGACCTTGGAGGAATATCGGGAGAGTAGGACCAATCTTAAACGAGGAATCAAGGGGGCTAAAAGGGGTCATGAAATAACTTTAGCTAGCAGAATTAAGGAGAATCCCAAGACCTTTTATTCGTATATAAGAAACAGGAAAGTAACCCGAGAAAGGGTTGGTCCACTAAAGGATAAGGAAGGAAGGTTGTGTATTGAACCTGAGAAAATAGATGAGATTCTCAATGATTACTTTGCATCAGTATTCACTGAGAAATGGGAGGTGATGAATGCCGAGATTAGAGACAGAAGTTTGTTTACTCTGGATCACGTTGACATAAGGAGGGAAGATGTGTTGGGTAGGCTAAAGGATATTCAGATGGTCAAATCCCCAGGTCCAGATGGGATCTATTCCAAGTTGCTGAGGGAGACGAGAGAGGAAATAGCTAGGGCCCTGACAGATATCTTTGTAGGATCCTTAAATATAGATGAGGTGCCAGAGGACTGGAGGGTTGCTCATGTTGTCCCCCTGTACAAGAAGGGTAGTAGGGATATTCTAGGTAACTGCAGATCAGTGAGCCTGAAGTCAGTGGTGGGAAAGTTGCTGGAGAAGGTACTGAGGGATAGGATCTATTTATATTTGGAAAAGAATGGGCTTATCAGTGATAGGCAACATGGTTTTGTGCGGGGTAGATCGTGCCTTACCAACTTAACAGAGTTCTTTGAGTAAGTGACCAAGTTGATAGATGAAGGAAGGGCTGTAGATGTCATATACATGGACTTTAGTAAGGCATTTGATAAGGTTCCCCATGGTAAACTAGTGTAGAAAGTAAAGTCACATGGTTTGCAGGGTGTTCTAGCTAGCTGGATAAAGAACTGGTTAAGCAACAGGAGAAAGAGTAGTAGTAGTTGAAGGGAGTTTCTTGAAATGGAGAAAGGTGACCAGTGGTGTTCCACAGGGATCAGTGCTGGGGCCACTGCCCTAACTGTGATATACATAAATGATCTCGAAGTTTGCAGACGACGCGACAATTGGTGGAGTAGCAGAAAGCATTGGGGACTGCCAAAGAATACAGGAGAATATAGATAGACTGGAGAGTTGGGTGGAGAAGTGGCCGATGGAGTTCAATTCAGGTAAATGTTAGGTGATCAATTTTGTGAAGTTAATTCTACAGCAAACTATACTGTAAATGAAAGAGCCTTGGGAAAAGTTGATGAGCAGAGAGATCTGGGAGTTCAGTTCCATTGTACCCTGAAGGTGGCTGCACAGGTGGATAGAGTGGTCAAGAAGGCATATGGTATGCTTGCCTTCATCAGACGGGGTATTGAGTGTAAGAACTGGCAGGTCATGTTAAAATTGTACAAGACATTAGTTCGGCTGCATTTAGAATACTGTGTACAGTCTGGTCGCTACATTACCAAAAGGGTGTGGAAGCTTTGGAGAGGGTGCAGAGAAAATTCACGAGGATGTTGCCTGGTATAGAAGGTACTAGCTATGAAGAGAAGTTGAGTAGGTTAGGATTGTTTTCATTAGAAAAAAGGAGATTGAGGTCTACAAAATCATGGAGGGTATAGATAATAGAGATAAGCTTTTTCCCAGGGTAAGGGATTCAATAACAAGAGGTCATGTGTTGAAGATGAAAGGTGAAAAGTTTAAGGGGTATTATGCAGCAAGTACTTTACACAGATGGTGGTAGGTGCCTGCAACAAGTTGCCAGCTGAGGTAGTTGAGGCAGGCATGGTAGATTCATTTAAGGTGCGTCTGGACAAATGCATGAATAGGTGGGGAGTAGAGGGATACAGATGCTTAGGAATTAGGTGATAGGTTTAGACAGTGGATTTGGATCGGCTCAGGCTTGGAGGGCCGAAGTGCCTGCTCCTGGACTGTAAATTTTCTTTGTTCTTTGTACTTTGAATCCAGTGTCATCACTGCAGGAGTTGCGAAGGGTAGTATGTGAAGTCCAACTAGTATACAAGTGCCCAAAGAATAACCAAAAGGAGAGAATCTATCCATCCTCAAATGGCGCTCAATGACATTATTATCAATAGATCCCCCATTATGGAGGTTGCAATTGATCAAAATCTCTACTGGATCAGACATATGAATACTGTGACTAGAAAAGCAGGTTAAGAGTCTTGGAATTGGCAAGTAACTGACCTCCTGTCTCCCCAATGCCTGTTCGCCATCTATAAGTCACAAGTATGACAAAATACTCTCTACTTACCAGCTTCAATAACATTCAAGCCATCCAGGGCAAAGCAGTCTGCTTGTTTGGCACCCCAGTCACCACTTTAAATGTTTACTCTCTTCATCACAAATGCACAGTAGCAGCAATGTGTATCACCTCCAAGTTACAGTACAATAACTCACCAAGGCTGCTTTTACAATTCTTTCCAAACCACAATCTATGCAAGCGAGAAGGACAAGTGCAACAAAATCATGGAACACCACTTTGGCAATTTCCCCTCCAAGCCCCACCCATCCTCTCTTGGCACTATGTTACAATCCTTTTGTTGTCGTTAAGTCAAAATCCTGGGACTCCCTTCCTGATAGCCCTTTGGGTGTCCTACATCCAAAGAACTGCAATGAGTCAAGAAGACAGCTCACTGCCAACTTTTGTAGGGCAGTTGGGGATGGACTATTACTGCTGGCTCAGCTAGTGACATAAATATTCTATGAATACATTTAAAAAAAGATAAAATTAAACTTTCATCTGCAACAAGCTATAATGACTAGATGAACATGTATTGCTACTAACTTGTCTTAATTATACAATTTTGAGGTTGTAATCTTGGAAAAAGAATTGTCAGTGCCCTAATTGTGAATCTGACAGTGACAGCTGAAAGCCTCACATTCAAAGTTAAATATGGAAATCTCAAATATCACTTTAATGACTTGAACTTCCACTTTTTGTGCCATTAGTCTCACTGAAAATATCTTTGAAAAGTTATGTTGTGTTGAATGAGTTATAACTAGCTTTTAATAGCATGTCAGCATTATTATTACTGACTACACCTCTGGCCTTGAAATCTAATTTTATATGTATTGCATATAAAAGTTCTCCAGTATGATAAACATGTCATGGATTTAAAAATGACATTTTTAAAGTTTGATATTTCAACTTCTGCTGTCGTCCCATATATATTTATTTTGATCCTTGTTAAATGATTAAAAACGATCAGTGCTTTGTCATTCCTGATTAGCTGTCTGTCAGCATTCTTTAGTGTGATTGACTGCTTAACCTGTTTGATGACAATCTTGTTGCTTGATGCCAAGCATCCCTCATAGTTGACACCAATAATTTGTTACATGTTGTGGATGGCTTTCTATAAAGTAACAAGTGCCAGCCTTTTTATTGATTACCTCAAATCCAGACCAATAAATTTGGAGTATATTTAATATATTGTCTATATTATACGCATTAGGAAAAAAATTAACAAAAACGAATTGACTAATTAGTAAAGATAACTA
Organism: Chiloscyllium plagiosum; assembly: GCF_004010195.1. Taxonomy (NCBI): domain Eukaryota; kingdom Metazoa; phylum Chordata; class Chondrichthyes; order Orectolobiformes; family Hemiscylliidae; genus Chiloscyllium; species Chiloscyllium plagiosum. The sequence continues at coordinate 50,676,482 of NC_057719.1, forward strand.
AAAAAAAGTTAAAATGGTATTAAAACATTCCGATGTCAGCAGAACGATCTACGTAAATTTGCCAATAAATTTAACTGCATATTTGGGCAGCTTCATTCTGCAGTAGCTCAAAATATTTGTTTCATATTAAAAACGACTTAGTCATTCATGAAAAAACATAAGCAGAGTGCCTCAATTTCTACCACCTTTGCAATGGTTATGATTATAGTATCATCTTTAAAATTGTGCTGATCTGTAGGGGTTAATACATATCAGTATGCAACTGATGTCAGTTTTCAGATGGTGAATGTCATTTGCTTCTTTTTAGCTGTGGCAACCTGCTGACTGAATCGTTTACAGCCTTTGTAGCCCCCTCTAGGGGTTCTGGATCAGCAGCTAGCAAAGCCAGCCCAGCTGTACAGAGAGCCACTGATGTGCTGCATGACCTTGGCAAACTGAAGAGAGAAATGCATGGAATTCTACAGGTAATGACACATTTGCAAGCAAGTTGTTGGAAATCACAGCCTTTTGCTACAAATACAAATAGAGGAATTTGAATTGCAAATGCAAAAAAGTACATTGAAATTTTATACAGAATAATAGTTGGTCAGGTACAGTAAGAAATAAGATCATGAAGTGAAATTAAAATGGAAAATACTGAATAGACTCCCCAGATATGTTAGTATTGGGCAAATGAGGAAAGGAAATGAACATTTTAGGTCAGATATCTATAATGGCATTTGTCATTAAGTATATTTTGTTCCCTCCACAGATACTGCCACACCCACTGAGTGTTTCTAGCATGGTCTGTTTTACTTCCAGATTTCTAACATCTACTGTCATGAATGTAACTATAAGCCTCCAAATCCAACAAATAACAAATCCCCAAGGCACTTTATTCACATTTGTAGTTGATCACTTGGCTAATTGTTATTTTGGAGAAAAGAAATACTGTGTTATGTTATTTGATGGAATTTACTTACAATGCAGGAATATACATTAATTTGCACTTATAGTTTATCTCCATGAGTCTGTTTATGAAAATGATTTGCATAATGAGTTGAGTGGATAATACCTGGTAATATAGAGCTTGAGTATGTGATAGCACTAGTGTCACCCTGGTCCTTGAAATGCAGAAATATAGCAAAATAATTTGGCGTTCATAGGGAAAACAATAGCTGGGAGGCGATGGCTTACTGGTTTGAACTGTTAATTCAGAGACCTGGATAATGATCCTGGAACCCGGGTTCGAATCCTGCCATGGCAGCCGATGAAATTTGAATTCAATAAATATCTGGAATTAAGAAGCTAATGATGACCATGAATCCGTTCCCGATTGTCGGAGAAAGCCCATTGGTTCACTCATGTCCTTTAGGGAAGAAAACTGCCATCCTTACCTGGTCTGGCCTACATGTGCCTACATGTGACTCCAGACCCACAGTAATGTGGTTGACTCTTAACTGCCCTCTGGGAAATTAGGGATGACCAATAAATGCTGCCTAGCCAACAATGCCCTCACCCCATGAACGAATAAAGAAAAGGTAAAATGTGGCTTTGAGGGGGAAGAATGGTCAGTACCATATATAAAGTCATGAATAGAATGGTGCATAGTTAGGAGGGAGTTCCAAAGCAGTAATAAAATCAAGGGTTTGATAACACCTCATATGTTATCATATAAACAACTCAGGTAATTTATTTATACCATCTGAACTTCCATTTTGAATTATGCTTCCTTTACAAAAATACTTTATAAAAATAAATTATTTGGTTTTTATATACCTGGTGGAAACTTTAATTTTCCCGTGAAAAGCCTCATATGCCTATATCAGGGAATGGATTTTAAAAACCGTTTTGTGATATTGCATAATACTAATCACAAATATCATTTTTTTTTGCAGGTAGATATTTAATCATGCGTAGCCTAATTAGTTTTGCTGAATAATGCACGCAATTGCCTATGTCAGAGTCTTCCTCTGTTAGCTCTCTGGAGTTGTCAGATTGTTCACTTTACAATATTTTTGGCTAGAATTTGTCGTATTCATTTTGATCCCATTCAATATTTTTCTTGCATTTTACCAGTATGAAAAGTTATATTGAAAGATATTGGAAATTTGCAGCACAAGCCATGCTTTGTCTTCTGTATAACAAAATGCCAACATCAGTTGGCATCATAGAGTCATAGTGATGTACAACACGTAAATAGACCCTTCGGTCTAACCTGTCCGTGCCGACCAGATACCCTAAACTAATATATTCCATTTGCCAGCATTTGGCTAATAAGCCTCTACACCCTTCTATTTATATACACATCCAGATGCCTTTTAAATGTCGTTACTGTACTACTTCCTCTGCAGCTCACTCCATACACAGATCACCCTTTGTGTGAAAGGGTTGTCCCTTAGGTCTCTTTTAAATCTTTCCCTTCTCACACTAAACCTGTGCTTTCTAGTTCAGGTCCCCCCCACCCCCTCAGGGAAAAGGTGTTGATTTACCAAATCCATGCACCTCATGAATTTATAAACTTTATTTTAAGTTCCCATACTATACATTACGAAATGGGCGGAATAGTGGCTCAGTGGTTATCACTGCTGTCTCTCAGCACCAGGGAGCTGGAGTCGATTCCAACCTCAGGTGACTGTCTGTTTGGAATTTGCACATTCTCCCCGGGTCTGTGTGGGTTTTCTCCAGGTGCTCCGGTTTCATCCCACATGTGCAGGTTAGGTGAATTGGCCATGCTAAATTGCCCCATAGTGTTCAGGGATGTGTAACTTCAGTGCATTAGTTAGGGGGAATGTCGAGTAATAGGGTAGAGGAATGGGTCTGGGTAGGTTACTCTTCGGAGGGTCGGTGTGGACTTGTTGGGCCAAATGGCCTGTTTCGACACTATAGGGATTCTATGATTCTTCTATGAAATAATGTTTTGACAAGACCATGCTTAAGTTAGGAACACAATTAAATATTTGTATCTAAATTGGCATCACAATAAGGTTGCCCCTTCCATTTGCTGGCTATCTTCTGAAGCAAACTTCGTTAAATTTTTTTAAAAAGTTCACTTGTGGCATGCTGTTAGAAAGACCAGCATTTGTTGCCCATTCCTAACTGCCGTTAAACACTGGTGGTGATCAATCATCCATAACCAATGTCATCTGTGAGTCAGTACACCAGTGGTACTGTTAGAAGGAAGCCAATCAAGTCATCGTTGTCCTGGAAGGTTTTACAGAGTTAGACCTCACCTTGAACCTTGAACCTTGTAGATCAGAGACAGAGTGTTGGGAGTCAGAAATATGTTGTACACCACAGAATGCACCTTCACTTTTAGGTATTGTGTTTACATGTTTTTTAAAACATAATAATTTTGGGTTTGCATCATATTTTGAATCTTTGAGTTGTATTATTAATTCTTCCCATTTTTAGATTAGATTCTCTACAGTGTGGAAACAGGCCATTCAGCCCAATAAGTCCACATTTATCCTCTGAAGAGTAACCCACCCAGACACATTTCCATCTGACTAATGCACCTAATACTAAAGGCAATTTAGTATGGCCAATTCACCTACACATCTTTGGACTGTGGGAGGAAACTGGAGCACCCGGTCTCAAAGATTCACAATAGTTAGAGAGTATAGAAGAATAACAAAGCCCAAAGATTAATTTGATTTTCACATTTGAAAACATTTGAAGCATTAAAATCTATACACAGTACACAACATACTTTTCCAAAAGAACTTGCTGTGGGAACCATTCATTTCCATGTGAGGCATGAAGCAGACTTACCCTTGATGATTCATATGATGGGCTTGCTCGATCAGCTGATCTCCAAGCTGTACCAGCTTGTTCTTCCATGACTGAACCACATTTGTAGTTCTATAAATTGTTTGCAAAAGGATAAAGTTACAAATCATAAAATACTTCTGGAAGTTCTTTGACATTATAGACTGTCTTCTGTCAAATTAGGACCAGCAGTTAGGTTTTGAGGATTTAAATGTTAATAGATGTTTCCACCAAAGGAACTCAGTGAAGACTTTGCACCAAGTGAATTTTCTTAAAGTATCCTGAAGGAACTTAATCTATTAATTAATTGAAACTCAAATGATTGGTGTTTCATATCAATAAGTCACTTTACTTTTAGTTAATTAGCTTTTTTTAGTTTTATATTCTGAAATTTATCTTCAGATCAGATCAATAAGTGCACCACACACAACAGGAATTAAGCTTATTGAATGCCACAATTTTATCATTGAACTTAGTTGCTTTTGTTTTACTCAGATCTTGAGCGAGGTTCCCTAATTTGGTACCATTCCAGACGCAATACTCCAAATCATAAATTTTCCAGTTGATGAGTGATGAATGGACTCCTTTTCATTCACACACTCCCTCGGTAGATTGCAACAAAGTTAACTTCGCAAATGATCCCTTTACTTGTGAATACCTGTTTCTCAGACCCAAAAGAACATTTGTTTTAAAAGGAGTCAACTTTAACCAGGTTTTCAGAATTAAATTTATTAATTGCTAATTGGGGCAGCACAGTGGCTCAGTAGTTAGCACTGTTGCCTCAGTGCCAGGGACCCAGGTTTGATTCCCGCCTCAGGCGACTATATGGAGTTTGCACATTCTCCCCGTGTCTGCATGGGTTTCCTCCGGGTGCTCCAGTTTCCTCCCACAATCCAAAGATGAGTAGGTGAATTGGCCATACTAAATTGCCCATATTGTTAGGTACATTAGTCAGATGGAAATGGGTCTGGGTGGGTTACTCTTCGGAGGGTAAATGTGGACTTACTGGGCTGAATGGCCTGTTTCCACACTGTAGAGAATCTAATCTAAACATGGGAAGAATTAATAATACAACTCAAAGATTAGAAATACAATGCGAACCCAAAATTATGATGTTTTAAAAAACACAGATACTCTGAATTGTTCACAAAAAGCAGATAGTTAAATGTTGTGGTCATTTTAGTGGAGGTTACCAGTAGAGTTGATGCTGGTACTTAACTAATAGATTCAAGTTCAAGATGCTTAATTTTATAGGTTGGTTGAGATTATGTTGTTCTGGTTCCCTTCATCTGTGACTTTCAGGGTTAGAGAGAGTCCTTTTGTTTTACTTTATTTTCTTTGGCTTGCTAATCAGCTGATTTCAAGTACTCAGAGTTAGGAAGTCCCTTTTACCTGTCACACAGGGTGACTACGGGATAGTTTTTTGATATGACCTTCACAGAGTGATATTGTTGAAATGCAAGCTAGCAGACAATGGTATCTTTGTCCATCGACACATGAGAAGCTCAGTCCACTCTGTTTTGATTTGCCACTTCAACCTTTGAAGGGTTGATGTTTGTCGCTCTCATTACATACTTAGGTGCAACATTCCAAGGGGGTTTCTCACCAGACAGCCTCTTAACTTGCTTTAGCAGCCATTTTTAGCTATATCAGCCCTCTAGTAAACATTTTTCAGAATTACAATCAATAATAGTATTTACTGATTCATCATGTTAGTATTAAACTCATGTCATGAAAAATGAAGTATATTTGGTTGCAATCCATGAAAAATTTGTAAAGTTGTCACATTTCAAGGTAGATGAAAATGCTAATTCTGATAGCTGCTTCTTGCTATAGTGAATAGGAATGAGTTTTTTTTATGTTAAAGTGAAACTGTGCTGCAAAGATAGAAATCTATCCAGTATGAGAAATTTTGAAATTTGGCTCTTGGATCTTGTGCCTTTCAAGGTGCTATTGATAGCTATTATAGATGTTTGGATTTTATATTTAAATGCCATTGATTTAATTATAAGAGCCAAGAATTTAAAATCATTGCTCTATTATCCATAGTTTGACTGCGTTCATTGTTTTGTTTCAGTGAAGTCAGAATGATTCAAACTGATTCTGTTCTACAGAGGATTTAATAGTTATCATGTTATCTCTTTCAGGAGGCAGAGCATTGGCAATCTGACCTCCAAGACATCAAGGTTTGTCTTTTGATTTTTCCTAAAATACTCACAATATCTTCAGCTTATATTCAGCTATTCAGGTGGCACATCGAAACAAAAATAAAAGTCACAAAAAGGCTGACAGCAAGATGTGACCACTCATTTACTTTTTTTCTCTCTTGATTCCCTTTTTCTCAAATAGAATGCCAAGCTGAGCAACAGCCACAAGTCTATTGACTCGGCATGTCTGCAACATCATCTGGTGAGTTGCCATGGAGATTAACTCCCCTGTTCACTTCTGCTGTATGTTCGATCCTGAATCCCGCCCCCCCCCCACCCCCAAAGTTGAGTTTTGTCATATTTCACGTTGGCAGTTCTCCATTAGATTTTCATCTCCCTGTGCCATGTGAACCATTTTAAAATTACACTAAAGAATTCTCATGATTGCCTTTCAACACTCAAACACTGTATCTGGTCTTTGTCTTCAGCATTTGTCTGAGAGTACAAGATCAAAAATGAAATGCAACCTAATTGTTTTAGTCAATGTAACTTTTTCCACCAGCACCCGCACTTTACATTCGTGCGTATCAGTAATCTACATAATAGAGTTAGCTTTTTTTATTAAAACAAGAAAGCTTTTTTTGTCACTTTGACAATTCAGTCCCCTCATAGAGTCATAGAGATATACAGCATGGAAACAGACCCTTCGGTCCAACCCGTCCATGTCGACCAGATATCCCAACCCAATCTAGTCCCACCTGCCAGCGCCTGGCCCATATCCCTCCAAACCCTTCCTATTCATATACCCATCCAAATGCCTCTTAA
>NC_057719.1:50683992-50722889 GCF_004010195.1 Chiloscyllium plagiosum
TTTTGCCCTCCTGATTTCCCTCTTAAGTATACTCCTACTGCCTTTATACTCTTCTAAGGATTCACTCGATCTATCCTGTCTATACCTTACATATGCTTCCTTCTTTTTCTTAACCAAACCCTTAATTTCTTTAGTCATCCAGCATTCCCTATACCTAACAGCCTTTCCTTTCACCCTAAAAGGAATATGCTTTCTCTGGATTCTCGTTATCTCATTTCTGAAGGCTTCCCATTTTCCAGCCATTCCTTTACCTGTGAACATCTGCCCCCAATCAGCTATCAAAAGTGATTTGACTCTTCAGTGTTGTACAGTTCCACAATTACCAATCACCCTCCACTGTTTAAATCTTCATGAATGTAAGATGGATATTCAAGTGCATTGGCATCAATGCTGCCTTCAGAAATTTCCCACAAGGGCCGTTGAGTATCTCACAGATTCACTTACTAGCTTGGAATTGAGGCACTCAATTTGGAAAAGGAAGTTTTTCTTTAATAAATTTAAATGCTTCTTCATTCTCTGTTCACTTTAAATAAAGTTAAGGACTCTCCAAATTTGGTACTATGTTGACAGTCACAGATTTCTGTTGTGATAATTTGTATAACTAATACCGTATTGATCTTTAATGGTGGCGTAAAGTTGCATTTGCATCTAAATTTTAAAAATGGCTTAATTTGTACATATGCAACAAAAGTTTCTTGCTTGCCAGAAGAGTGCCAGAATCTACAGTAAAGATACCAACCTTTGTATTCATTACCATGTTTGTTGTTAGTAAAGTATGAGATAGATGCATCTTTTTTTTTTGAGCTGCAAAAACGGTAAGGATGACATTGCTGATTTTGTGAATGGCTACTATACCATAATCATCATAAACGTCAGGCAAAGTCTTGCCTTTTCTCACTTAAGATTGAGATTTGCATATAATGGACTCCCCTTCCAAAGGAAAATGATATTAAGGACGGAATTTTCCCACTAGGGGTGTTAAAAGGAGTTGGGACGATTTCTGAATCCCAAACCTACCCCCACAGAATGAAGCAGCCTTTCATGGATTTTGACCAAGGCAAGGAAGCAAGGTACCTTCAACTAGAAGTGCCAAGTGAATAATCCATTTCAGCCTCCTCCAGCAGTCCCCAGCATAACAGATACCAGCCTTAAGCCAATTTCATTCCGCATGATATTAAAAGACAGTTGGACACACTGGATACTGCAAAGACTACCGGCCTGGATAACATTCCAGCAACAGTACTGAAGGCTTGTGCTCCAGAACTTGCTGCTCCTCTAGTCAAGCTCTTTCATACAGTTACAACACTGGCATCTACCTAACAATGTGGGAAAATACCCAGGTATGTCCTGTACATAAAAAGCAACATAAATCCAACCCAACCAATTACCTGCCCCATCAGTCTGCTCTCAAGCATCAGTAAAGTGATAGAAGGTGTCATCAACAGTGCTATCAAGTAACAACTGCTCAGCAATAACCAGCTCAGTGGCACCCAGTAGCTCCTAAACTCATGACAACTGATTCAAATATGGACAAAAGGGCTGAATTCCAGTGATGAGATTAGAGTGACAGACCTTGACACCATAGTTGCATTTGACCAAATGTGGCATCAAGGAGCAGTGACAAAACTGTAATCAGTTGGTATCGGGGGCAAACTCTCCGCTGGTTGAAGTCATATCTGGCAATTAGGAAGATAGTCGCGCTTGTTGGAGGTCAGCCATCTCGGCTCCAGGACATCTCTGCAGGAGTTCCTCAGGGTAGTTTCCTAGGCCCAACCATCCTCAGCTGTTTCATCAATGAACTTCTCTCCATCATGAGGTCAGAAGTGGGGATGTTCACTGATGATTGCACCATGGCCAGCATCTTTTGCGACTTCTCAGACACTGAAACAACCCATGTCCAGATGCAGCAAGATCTGGACAATATCAGGCTTGGGCAAAGTAATATTCGTCCCACACAGCCAGGCAGTGGTCATCACCGATAAGAGACGATCTGACCACCACCACTTCATATTCACATGTGTTACCATCACTGAATTCGCCAGTATTGACATCCTGGGAGTTGACATTGATCATAAATTCAACGGGACTTACTACATAAACAGTGGCTAAAGAGAAGGTCAGAGGCTGGGAATACTGTGACAGGTAACTCACCTCCTGACTTCCCAAAGCCTGTCCATCATCTACAAGGCACAAGTCAGGAGAGTGATGGAATACTCACCAGTTGTCTGGCTGAGTACACCTCCAGAAACACTCAAGAAGCTTGACACCATCCAGGACAAATCAGCCTGCTTGATTAGCACGACATCCACAAGCATCCACGCTCTCCACACTGACACTCAGTAGTAGCAGTGTGTACTATGTGCAAGATGCACTGCAGAAATTCACTAAAGATTCTCAGGCAGCACTTTCCAAACCCTCAACCACTTCCACCTAGAAGGACAAAGGAAATAGTAGCACCACCACCTTCAAGTTCCCTTCAAGACACTCGCCATCCTAACTTGGAAATATATTGGTGTTCCTTCACTGTTGCTGGGTCAAAATCCTGGAATTCTCTCCCAAAGGAAATTGTGGGTCAGCCCACAGCAGGTGGACAGTAGTGGTTCAAGAAGACAGCTCACTACCATCACCTCACGGGCAACTAGGGACAAGCAATAAATGCTTGTCAGCCAGCGATGCCTACATTCCATCAATGAATTTTTAAAAAAGGTTCCCTGTCTGAATAAGAGCAGCTGGTGGGCTCTTGAAGTTTAATGGCTACAAGAGAGAACCGCCCAACTGCAATAAAGTTGAAGCAACATGAAAGTACTATCTTGGTAATGGAAAAAGCAACCAGCTCACCTTTGCGAGCCTTTGGCCTGCTTGGGATACTATCACCCAAGTTACTGAATCAGGAATCTAGTAGAAGTTTGGAACTTTTTTTAATCTACATTAACCTGGCTCTTACTAAGTCTAATTGACTGCTTCCCTTCTGGGTACAAGCCTGAATCTGCCTCCTGCAAAAGCCTGCATTAGTATGAATATTTTCAGTATTAGTATGAGACCTTTCCATCTCCATTCCTACCCTTTGTGGAGCCCAAAAGTCTTGCCTTTATAGTTTTATAATGCAGAAGCTGTAAAGTACCAACAGTATAGAACAGATACACGCGGTTTTGCTAACAGATATCAAAAGTTAAACTTGCAGCAATAAAAATGTAATGTTTCTGCACCATAAGTTTGAGTCCAGGATTGCATGTAAAAACTTCAGTGTTATGTTTATTGGTAAAATGAAGACAAAAATAGCATGGTGGAAGATTTATTTCATGTGAAAAGTGTGATGGAACAATTCATGAAAAGCGGGTAATGCGCAGGAAAAAACAATCCCCTCCTTCTGATCATCAAACATGCACATCCAGTTGAACTGGCACACTGTGATAAGTCTGACCAGCTGGGGAAAAAAACCTAAGAAAACTAGTGTTACAATTAACCTGAGGTAACTATTTGATTGAAAATGGTGTGCAAATCAAAAGAAGACCAAAGAAATGTTTCATAGCATTGTCACAACATGCTTCAAGATTGTACCACTGCTTCCAGAAGCAATGAGCAGCCATAGCTTCATGCTGAATATTACCAAGTGCATTCAAGTGTACCAACATCTTTACAAGCAGATAAGAAAAATCATGGGATACAAACCTGAGTAAATTGCCTCCCTTCTCAAGGTTGCAGATTTTCTCAATCTTGAAAATATTGAAGGAGCAAGTAGGTGTTGATATTCCCATGGGATCCTAAATCCCTTTAATCTTTTGACACCATTAATTGGCTTTCAAAGTGGTGGGGGGATTAGAAGCCCATTGCAAGAACTATAAAACTGTCAGGTAGCTATCTCACAATATATTTTTATCATCAATTTGATGAAGGCTGAGATTATCAGCTAAAATGGCTCGTTTGATCATTTGCCAGACTTTGCTATGGTAACATATATATAGACCAGTGCTTTGCAGAGATTTATTCATGCCGCCTTAATAAAAATTGTCCAGTATTGTTGCTGCAGTTACTTGGTTATAGTTACAGTTGGTTCCATTTCAATTGATCTGCATCTGTGAAATATATCAAATACTTCCATATTTTTAAAATTGATTGACTATTCTTCCGTGAGCAGCTCCTGAGCACTGAACTAATATAATGGCTGGAATGTAGTGCATCCCTGTGAATGACTGTCAGGTGGGGTGTGATGTAAAATTGGGTAAAATTGTGATGATGCCATGTCTGTTGCCTGCCTGCACCTGTTGAGATTTTATTAGCAGCAGGAAAGGTATTGGCTACCCTGCCAATCCTTTGGCCAATTGAGGTGGTTACAAACCTCCTTCTACACCAGCTGATATTTTAAATCTATATCAGGGCGACTGAACGCCAATTCGTAGAGCAGTTCAAGGAACATGGATGGTTTGCACGCACCAAACAACCCATCACCCTGTGACCAACCACTTCAACTCCCCTTCACACTCCCCTAAGGACATACAAATCCTGGCCCTCCTCCACCGCAAAATCAAAGCCATCCACAAATTGGAGGAAAAACATCTTATCTTTCGCCTCAGGACCATACAACCACATGGCATCAACATTGACTTTACCAGTTTCCATATCTCCCCACCCCCCCCCCCCTCCCAGATCCAACTCTCCAACTCTCTTCTCCCCTCCCCCCCACCTCATCCCAGAACCAACCCTACAACTCAGCACTGCCCTCTTGGATTGTCCTACCTGTCCATCTTCCTTCCCACCTTTCTGCTCCATCCTCCCCACTGACCTATCGCAATCACCTCCCACCTGCATCCACCTACTGCCATCCTACCTATTATCTCTCCACACACCCTATTTATCTCTCAGCCCCCTTCTCTCTCCCACCCAACATTCCTGAAAAAGGGCTTATGCCCAAGATGTCAACTCTCCTGCTCCTCAGGTGCTGCCTGACCTGATGTGCTTTTCCAGCACCACACTTTTCAACTCTGAGTCTCCAGCATCTGTTGTCCTCTCTTTCTCCCGAGCCAACCTTGCTCTAGCAAATCACAACTTATTTCTGTCCTCGTTCCAGGTCTCCCAAAATTTAGGGCTGTCTGTAGTCTCAGCAGTCCCTCCATTCCCAGAAGTGCTGGCAGTCATTTGATTGGTCATTAGTTGGAATCCTACCTCCAAGAGCTGCTGACTAATGACTGTAAAATCACTTCATAACTGTATCCTGGTGGTGATTTTTGCACTGTAAGCACAAGCTCAACCTGTTTTGGTGAAGATTAGAAATACCAGGGATAACATTGTGAGTGTGATTACTCTTCATTCCCGTTTTTGGTTTGCTGCACTTAGAAATTGTGCAAATTGCAAGACATGACCAAGAGTAATTTTTATCCCTTTTTTCTCCCATAATGAAGCAAACAACTAAATACCAAGCAAACTTTTTGGTGATAAACAATGTGCAGCAATATCAAATCAGCAAAGTAAAGCATACCCAGTGACCAGTCAGTATTGGCAATACATATCCATGTTGCCCAGTGTAAGTGCAGTTCTTCTATAATTTATTGTAATAATCTTGCTTGTGTTCAGGAGCATGCATCTCGATGTATATTGCAATGTCACATTGTGCTACTAAGTCTGAATTTTACTTATTTAATTTAGACCAAGGTATGGTTAAAAAAACAGTGCTATAATACAAGAAACATTGCATATTAACTGCCCTTTCCTAGTGGATTAGCACTTAGATCAGACTGTTCTGAAATTTCGGTGGCTTTTGTACCAGTGTTTATTGATTATGGTTACACATTCATCGACTCATAGAAAATTCAGCAAAGAAGGAACAAGATACCTTGACATTCCTTATGAAGAACAGATCAGTTAGCTCTTCCCTTCATCTCCTTCATCTTGCTGTAATATTTTCCTCTGTCAAATATTTATCCAATTTCCTTTTACAAAATTGCAACGGAATCTGTTACAATTTCCTTAATTAGTAGTTTCCTTATTTTGTAATTTTCAACCTTTGTAAATTAATTTTCAGTAATCATGTTTTTTTGAAATTAAAATTTGGGTGCTTAATTGTGTCCCCTTTAATTTTGATATGTTCTGTGACATTTTCAAAGTTAAGGCAAATTAACATTTTAAGAAGTGATGATTCATACATGGTTTTGTGCAGCTTCAACCCACCAATAGATTCTATAATTGATATGAAGTGGGAAAAATGTTCTGCCATTTGGCCTTTTAAAATTATGATACATTAAATACTATCGTGAAAACTGAATGTGGCAAGTTAATTACACAGACGTATTGGCTTCCGCTATTTACAGGCTTCAGTCAACAGCAGTAACTTTCATTTAAACAGTGCCTTTAACATACATAATGGCCAAAGGCACATCACATAACTAAGGGAAAAAGTGTGAGTATTCATGTGAATGTCATTATATATTATCAAGAAATGGGTGAAGGCACTGGATATGGAAAAATGGGCCTTGACAATATTCTGGCACTAGCACTGAAGAACATTTTCATCCTTAGCCAAGTTATTCCAGTATTACTACAACATTAGTGTCTACCTGGCAATGTGGAAATATGCCCAGATATATCTCAACACCAAAAAGCAATACAACCCCAGCCTTGCCAGTTACCACCCAGCAGTCTAGTTCTGATTATCAGGAAAGTAATGGAAGGGGTTGTCAACAGTGCTGTCAGGTGACACTTACTCAGCAATAACACGCTCACTGATCATGAACTTGGGTTGTACCAGGGCCACTCTGCTCCAGATCTCATTTCAGCCTTGGTCTGAACATGTAAGCAGCACTACCTGCAAGTTTCTGTCTGATCCAAAATAGTGGCTGGCACATTCACACCAGAGTTAAATACACACATCGCCAACACTATTGGATTCCTTTTTCTTTCATTACCATTTAATTTGTCCTCAGTCTTCCCCTGAATGTCCCAGCCAATGTCAGTTATTAACATTTGAAGTTAGCATGGAAATTTTAATCATCACATGCAACTTCCTTTATTTTCAGGTGATTGCAGGAGCTTGTGTCTGTCCAAGAGCCTGTAGCATGAGCTCCAAACTGGCCAACTGGCATGAAAACAGCATTGCATGCTAACTGATGTCCTGATGTATCTGTTCTGCATTCTTCTAGCTAATGTTAAGTGTGTATGTATCAAAGTGCCATCGATCACACTTCATGGTGGACAGATGTATGGACATTGTGGATGCCTGTTTGGAACAATAAGGATCTCTCACAAAACAGATTGTACTCTGCCCAAATTCTTTTCCACATAATTGGTATAACCCTGATGGAGAACAGCATACATAAAAATACTTCAGATTACCTTTTATGTGTTTTTATTACAGTGTTACACAGTCTGCTGTCTATTTTCTCAGAGGAAGATTTAAAAGAATTTAATAAATTTTGCAATCTCGCCTTTTTGATATACCAGTTATTTATGGTTTTGACCTGGCCACTGTCGATTGAAGAGATAATAGACAGTTCTGTAAGTAGGTTGTTCTTTCTGTTTGGTTCAGTGTTTGAATTTTGCAGTACTGGTTATTCTCCGTGTTGCTGCCATTGGCAGATAATCCTCATTCTGTCAAGAAAACACCAGCACTCACAAGAGACTTGCCAAGACTCAAGATTCAGACAGTTGAATCCAGCTGAGTTACAGGCAGAACAAATGAACATGCAGCCAGTAAGAAAAGCTGCTAATTTGCACGAATGTATATGCACTTATTTGATCCAATCAGTATGTGAAGTGGATTGTTTATAATGGTAACTGAATTCTTCTATTTGAAACTGTAATGTTTCATTCAATCTCTGGTTCCAGTTGATGGACGGTGAGATAAAATTACTGGAAGGCCACACCAAGTCTTGGTAAACTAGTTCCTGCAGACCTCATTGAAGAGTACCCTACCTGGTATAGGCAGCAAATGTGTGCTTGTGGAATGCTTATCCATTTTTACTCTTTATATTCAGAATTATATATTTCATGCTTGGTTCCAAGATGGTGCATTTCTCTTAAGTACTGCAGATCAATATATTTGATCCCTATGGGGTCCCTTTACATTGCCAGTTTCAGACAAGTCCATGTATAGTACAGCACTTGAGCAGTTGAACCAAATTAAATTAAGCATACGGTGTATAGAACTTCCTTTGCCAAAACTAAATAAGATGACTACTCGCTGTACTGGAGTATTTGGCATCTACTGGTATCATCTTACATCTGTGCAAAGACTTTTGAGTTATATTGGCATGTTTGTGTAGAGTATCACCATATTCTGATTCAAGCCGAGAGACTAATCCCTTTACATATTTTTGATTAGTCCTGCTACAGTGGAATACTCTAATTTATAGTGGTTATTGATCTAACTTTGGAATCAAGACTTTATTCAGAGATTTCTACCTCTAAATTGTTGCAATAGTTGGCGCAATTTATTAAATTTCTTACTGGTTTTAACGGGATTTGACTACCTCTTCCCTGTTCATAATCAATAGGATTTTACCTCAGCCAGGTGGGTGATGTGCTGCTTTTGCCCCTGTCTCTTTGTTAGTTTCTAAATATAATACTTCAAAAATACTAGATGGATTTTATCAAAACTTGACACACAGGGCAAGGCCCAACGAAGAACTGATCAGATTTTCATGAAGTTCTGAATCTGAATCCTGTTGTTAAAATTTGAGTAGAGTTTTCAGAACAACTTATTGACAGTTACCAGCTATACAGTGAACAATTTAGGGGCAGGGACATAAGGAGGATGAGGAACTTAAGAAAGAAAGGAAAATCGGAGGCAATCTTGATGGCCACTTTCTAGCTAAGGTGTCCTTGAAAATCTCATCCAAGTATGATACTAGTAACTACAACTTCATTTCCCACTTATTAACAGTCCCATGCCTTACCTTCCTTGTCCTATGACAATAACTGCCTAGCAAAATAGTAAAAATAAAAAGATAATCCAAAATAACATTCCAAACTAAACTTATTACTTAAGATTTTCCATATTGTCTGCAAAAATCACCTCACCACCAGTGCATTTCTGTCTTCTGTGCATCTTTACCATCCATGGTGCTTGTATACAGTAGTTACAACAAGGCTGTTTAGTTTGCATAAATTGCAAGTCATCTTGAAGGTCTACCTTGAGAAACTCTAGTCAAGGAGCTCTGACTATTACCTTACCATAGGTGGCTGAAATCTGGGCAGCCTGGATGATTTAGCTACAATAGCAAGTGCACTAGCAGTGCAGTAGAAACAAGAGGAAGAATGCTATCTCTCTAAGAGAAGGCAGAAATGACCCTTCTCCAAGGATCACATTTTACTCCTACAGGGCAATTGCTACAATTCCTAGTAATTTCTTCAGGATAATTTGCTGGTTTTGTTGTGAAACTCTGCAAGCATCATTGCACACTTGTTATAATCTCAGTAAAGGTAGGTAACTTTTCTGGAAAAAACATTGAGATGCCAATTTTCTACTAAATAAAAATAAAAGCTTCCACAGTTTAAAACAGAAAAACTTTTTACTCTAGTGAGAGTCGAACAAAGTGAACAATAAACAATGAACAGAGAATGACTGCCCTTCACACAAAGTCTGCATTTGACTGAGTATGACATCAAGGAGCCCTAGCAAAACTGAAGTCAATGACAATTAGGAGGAAACTCTGCACTTACTGGAGTTATACCTTGCACAAAGGAAGATAGTTGTTAATCTTATTGGATATTAAGCATTTTAGTCCAAGGCCATCACTGCAGGAGGTTTCTCAGGGTAATATTGAAAAACCAACCATCTTCAGCTGCTTCCTCATTGACCTTCCATCATCAAGCCTGACGTTTTTATAGTCGGTATATACTTAGTCTGAGTTTTTTGAAATAGTCTCTTAAATGTCTCTTACTGTGCCCCTGTTGATTTATCACCCTAACCTCGTATGCCAGTTCATTTCAGCTAGCTCAGCTTTCATGCCCACCTTATGTAAGTTTAAAATACTAGTCTTTGACTCAATGTTCTTCCTTCCAAACTGAATGTAAAATTCAGTCATATTGTGGTCACTACTATCTCGGAATGCCTTTATTCTGATGTAACTAATCAGTCCACAAAAATAAGTCATATCACTTTGCTTATACAGTTTCTGTCATGAATTCTTATTGTTTAATTAGTTATCCTGTCTGACCTGTGTCACAGATGTTGGGCTACCCTTCAAGGTCCCTAACAGTCCCATACTTTTCTGCACAGTGTTTCTTTATTTAAATGCTGCATATGGTTTCTATTAACTTATGTCGTCATATCCTTCAATATTCAAGACCCAATCCTTGTCATCCTGCAGTCATGCCTTTGTAATGATCAGATTATAATTATTTATTTCAGTGTGCACTATCAATTTGTTTACTTTGTTATAAATGCTACATGCATTCAGATACAGACCTTTTACTTCTGATTTTTAATTACCTTTGTAACATGTAGTCTTGACTGTTCATCCATTCTTAGGCTATTTGTCTCTGTCCCTGTCTGCTATTCTGTGACTGTCATTTCCCATATTACAAACTCCCTCTCTTAACTTGTCTTCAGGTAATAGTCTAGAGATTGTAAGCTTTGAGGTTCTGATTTTAAATTTAGTGCTCTCTATGCCAAACCACTTTCGTAGTTTCACTTGTTATTGGTATATACATGGACTAAGACAAGTGGAGGTTTCCCTTCCCTTTGCAAGTTCCTCTCCCAGCAGACACAGATGTCCAGAATACCGACGGTCCAAAACACAGTCTGAAATGTTGCATTTTTGCTGCAGATAATGGTGTCAATCGTCTTCGATATAGTATCAAATATTGAATTTCCATACTGAAATCCCCATCTCATCCATGGTGAAGAAGGCAAATGCTACATTGGCCTTCATAGTGAGAAGATTCAAGTACAGGAGCAAGGGTTGTCTTGCTGCAATTTTACAGAGCTTCAATGAGACCATGCCTGGAGTAGTGTGCGCTGTTTTGGTCTTCTCAGCTGAGGAAGGATGCTCTGGTTATGGAGAGAGTGAACAAAAGAGTTACCAGTCTGATTCCTCAGATGGCAGGACTGGTGTATGAAGAGGTACTGGAACAGTCAGAAAAGTGGGGGCGGTTGGGGGGGAGGTGGGGGTGGGTGGAGGTGAATCCTATAATATTCTAACAGGACTATACAAGGTAAATGCAGGAAAGATGAGAAAAATCCAGAAAGTGGTGAGTCTGTGGAATTCTCTGCCACAGAAAATGGTTGAGGCCAAAACATTGACTATTTTTTTCAAGAAGGAGTTAGATATAGTTCTTAGGGCAAAAGGGATTAAAGCGGTGGGCTGAAAGCAGGAAGAGAGTACTGACTTGGACGATCAGCCATTATCATGTTAAATGGTGGAGCAGGCTTGAAGTCAAGTGACCTATTCTGAAGAAGGGCCTGTGCCCGAAACGTCGAATCTCCTGTTCCCTGGATGCTGCCTGACCTGCTGTGCTGTTCCAGCAATAAAGTTTCAACCTATTCTTCCTCCTATTTTCTATGTTTCTATTACAGTAGCCTCCAAACGCTCTTACACTGCAGCCTTGACTCATCATCCAGAGTGCCTTTCATAATGAGTTGTAATTAATTATTCAGTAATATTATTCACATACTTATGTTGTCCTTCCACCTAAAACAAGGTCAGAACATACATGGGAATGCAACCAACTTTAAGTTCACCTGCATGCCACTCATCATCCTGACTTTGAACTCCATATAGCAGTTCATTCACTGTTGCTGGGTCATAATTCTGGAACCCCCTTCCTAATGGTACTGTGGGTGTACAATGACTGTAGCAGTCCAAAAGGACAGCTTACCTCCGCCTGAAGGACATTTTATTTTAGGCAATAAATGCTGGCTTCATGAATGACATCCAAATCCTATGAAAGAATCAAAGACAAATATTTAGGGGAGAATCAAAGATGGAGGGGGCAATGGGATGTGAGAAGGACAAATGGGTATGAGGACACCATTGTCACTACAGGCCTTTCTGGATGGGCATCCGAATAATGGGTAATGACATCTTCTCAATGAAGTTTAGGAAATTCAGGTGTGTCTGTCCCTTCCTTGTTTGCTCCTGCTACCTGTTTCTGCAAGAAAGTGGCAAGTATGTTATTGAGTGTCAGATTCTGGGGCTATTAAATTTAGTCCTCAGAATTTTTATCAATAGCATGAAATATGGAATAAAGTAATATGATTAGGAGATATTGGCTTACCTCACTTTTGTTCTTTCAATCCTTATTCATGATCATTGCAGGCTTCTGTTAGTGAAACACTAATCTGCTTTTCTGTTTTCCCTGTTTGTTAGCAATCTGTGCAGTTCATTTTCTATTGCTTCAACTAAACTTCATTTCATCCCATTGAAAATAATTTTTGCAATGCTATTTAATGAGAAATTTAAGTGAATTTATAGAATTCCTTGCATATTTATATATTTAAAGATGGAATTTTCTTTTTCGAGGAAAGAAATGTAAAAGTGTAATACTTTTAACAGTTGACAGCAAATGCGTTACACTTATTCTGAGGTCAATAATGTTTTTATTCAGTATGTTTGAAGAAAAGAAAACTTCTCAATTAACTCTTACGAGATTTCATTCCTTTCATCATTCATTGAAGGTTTGAAATACATTTTCATTTCATTGTAATCCAGAATGACTTTTTTACCAATAAAATATCCAATAATGCTGAGATTAAAATCAGTTTTGGTTTTCTAAAAGAACATTGATAGTTTTAGACACAAGATGAATGTGTTTTGCTCATGCAGAAGTCTGACAATAGCTTTGTGTTCTTTCAATGCAACTATACATTGTTAGTTTTACATCTATTTATTTTGCCACTGAAAAGAAATATGCTGCAGTTACTTTGTTAAAAAGTAAGAAGTAGAAGTGCATAAATTTGACATATTTAATGTGAATATGTGAATGTATTTATTAACATTTTATTAGCTTATGAATATGCTTGTAGTAGTCCATAATTTTTTTTTGTCAACTTTTCTCATTTTTATCTACCAAAGCATAATCTAAAATCCTTTCAATTCCAGCTCAAACAGCCTACCTGTATTGGCAGACAGGCAAACTCCAGTCATTCTCAGAAGCCTTCGCTGCTTCAATCAGTAAAAGCACCAATATCAATGTTTGAAGATGCTGAAAGAATTCTGCGTGAAGTGCAAACTAATAAGAAATTCATTGAAGAAAATCTGCATGCAATTGCTCAAGCAAAGGACAGCACTTCTGTATATTCATTAATTGATTCTTTGGCTGCAGACAGGTAAGGAAGGAATTTCTAAAAGGAAAATTGGTCAGTCCGACATGTCTGGGTTTAATGCTTTTGGGGAAGTCTACTTTTTGTGCACAATGAAAAATATTGACGGATGCCTGTGTCAACCAAAAGTAGACTAAACGCACCATTTTGTTGCAGAGTTACTACTGCTGTTCCTCAAATTTACTGAATGAAAATCATGAGTGTGACTATTTCTCATATCAGACGTCAGCATCTTCAGTAGTTTTGCCAAAATGAGGAAGTAGTATGATGCCCACCAGAAAATGAATTGTAATTGTGCAAACCAATTTCACCAAGCACTCTTACAGTTGGCAGGCAGGATGCTTTCTGAAACTAGAGAAAAGATTGGTTAATTTGCCAGTGTGCCATTTATTTTTCAAATAATACAAGTAGGACCAGTAAGTGTAAAAGTAAATTTACTGGAGTTGTGTGATATCTGAAATAAAAAGTAAAAGAAACACTATAAATACACAGCAGATCTTCAAGATTCACGGAGTTACTGTTTGGTATGACCTTTCATCAGAATGGATATGTTATGAGGAGTGACAGACAATAAGGAAGTACCATGAAAGAAGGAACAAAAATGAAATGCCAAAAGGAATGAAATGAAAATGGAGATAGGGCAAGCAAAGGAACAGAAAATGGGTTTAGAAGTGTAAATGATGATTGCAAAATTAATATCATCTGATATTTTAAAAAACATGAAGTTAGGATTATTATTTGAAATAGTTAAACTCATGTTACTTTCTGAAAGCTGTAAAGTATCTAAGCAAAAGACGTTATTCTGTAAACACCTATTGAAAATACACTTCATTCAAATAGAATAGGAGTCAAGATAGACATGAGCAGAGAATTAAAATTGTTGACAGGTTGAATGTTTGAACCTTAGGGACATGCTTGAGGGCTGAAAGGGTGTCCCACAAAATGATCATCAGAAAGACGTTTGGCATGCTTGCCTTCATTGGCCAGAATGTTGAGTATGGGAGTGGGCATGTCGTGTTGCGGCTATATAAGGTATTGGTGAGGCCATTTTTAGAATACATGAAT
The DNA here is from genome assembly GCF_004010195.1 of Chiloscyllium plagiosum. Classification (NCBI taxonomy): domain Eukaryota; kingdom Metazoa; phylum Chordata; class Chondrichthyes; order Orectolobiformes; family Hemiscylliidae; genus Chiloscyllium; species Chiloscyllium plagiosum. The sequence continues at coordinate 50,698,313 of NC_057719.1, forward strand.
TTTGGTCAATATGCTATAGGAAGGATGTTGTTAAAGTTGAAAGGCTTCAGAAAAGCTTTCCCAGGATGTTGCCAGGATTGTGGAGGTTTGAGCAACAGGGAGAGGTTGAATAGACTGGGACATTTTACCTTAGATTGTAGGAGGCAGAGGGAAATCCATGCCCCTCATGATTTTATAAGGTGAATAGCCAAGATCATTTCCCCAGGGTAGAGGTCCAAAACTAGAGGGCATAGGTTTAAGATGAGAGGGGAAAGATTTAAAAGGGACTGAAGAGACAGAGGATGATGGGTGAATGGAATAAGCTGTCAGAGGAGATGGTGGAGGCTGATTCGATTACAACATTTAAAAGACATCTGGATGGGTATATGTTTAGGAAAGGTTTAGAGAGATATTGGCCAAACGCTGGTAAATGGGACTAGATTAGTTTAGGATATCTGGTCAGCGTGGACCAGTTGAATTGAAGGGTCTGCTTCCATGCTGTATGACTCTGTGACTCTATTTGAACACAGGATCTCAGAACTGAGAGACAAGTCTAATGATGAGCAACACACCTCCATTTGCAATTGTTTTATGGGTTTGAGTATAACATCACTGGTTTCAGCAGTGACCTACATTTGCTTTTTAATTAATGTTCTGCTATCCCATTTGAAATTTCAAATAAATGGATGTTTTTATTGTTCACACCCCCCATTACACATTAGGCATATATTTTCCTAATTCCCTAACTTAACAATTAATATAGCACCCTCCATTCTGTCTACAATTTATTATATCACCTAATTAGATTTGTTAGCAAATTGTCATACTGTTACCTTAATGCCCATGTTCAGATCATTTATGTAAATATCACTTATAAAGTCAAGCAATGCAGTTAATGGCAGAGAACTGCTCTATAACATGCTAATTGGTTTTCATGATGAGTAATAACTGAAACTATTAAACAATACACCTTTTAATTGTGCAAAAATGAAAGGGAAAAAATAGCAACGTGAATCTTCAAGCTAATATTGTGCATATTGTGACTGTAATATCTTCAGTCTGAAAATTGTTGTTCCAAAAGAACAATTATCTGGAAATTCTTTGAGCAGACTCAAGCAACCTTTAGTATCATGTTAGTGTGACACTTTGGGACCAGATACATGGAAGATGCAGTACTTGGATAAATAAAACCTTTTTTTTAACTGCTTTAAATTATATTGTCATTGTTTTATGTTTGGATCAGAAGTTGGCGAGCTAAAAAAAGACAGAGGGTGGCAGTTGATGGGAAATGTTCATCTTGGAGTTCAGTTACTAGGGGTGTACTGCAAAGATTTGTTTTGGGGCCACTGCTGTTTGTCATTTTTCTAAATAACCTCAATGAGGTCATAGTAGGATGCGTTAGTAAATTTACAGATGACACTAAGTTCGGTGAAGTTGTGGATACCGCTGAAGGATGTTGCAGGTTACAGAGAGGACATAGGTAATCTGCAGAGCTGGGCTGAGATGTAACAAATGGAGTTTAATACAGAAAAGTGTGAGGTGATTCACTTTGGAAGGAGCAACAGGAATAAGGTGTACTGGGCTAACAATTCTTGGTAGTGTGGATGAGCGGAAAGATCTCATTGTCCATGTACATAGGTCCTTGAAAATCTTCACCCAGGTTGATAGGGTTGTTAAAAAGACATACAGTGTGTTAGCTTTTATTAGTAGAGGGATTGTGTTTCGGAGCTACGAGGTCATGTTGCAGCTGTATAAATCTCTGGTGCGGTCGCACTTGGAGTTTTGCGTACAGTTCTGGTCACTGCATTTCAGGAAGGATGTGGAAGCTTTGGAGAGGGTTCAGAGGAGATTTATTAGGATGTTGCCTGGTATGAAGAGAAAGTCTGAGGGACTTGAGGCTGTTTTCGTTAGAGAGAAGAAGGTTGAGAGGTGACTTAATTGAGACATATAAATAATCAGAGGGTTAGATAGGGTGGACAATGAGAGCCTTTTTCCTTGGATGGCTTGCACGAGAAGATAGAGCTTTAAATTGAGAGGTGATAGACATAGGACAGATGTCAGAGATAGTTCTTCACTCAGAGTAGTAGGGGTTGGAATGGCCTGCCTGCAACAGTAGTAAATTCTCCGGTTTTAAGGGCATTTAAATGGTCATTGGAAAGACATATGGATGAAAACGGAATAGTGTAGGGTAGGTGGGCTTCAGATTGGTTCCACAGGTTGGCACAACATCGAGGGCTGAAGGGCCTGTACTGCACTGTAATGTTCTTATAGATATACTGTATATTTATATCCATGTCATGTTCTCATTCACACACTTGTAGTTATGCATTCTACTACCATTCTTTAATCCAAGAAATTCCAAAATGATTGAGTCCCAGGAATTCCTGACTGGAGAAATTGCAGTTTATTTTCCTTCTCAAAACTTTTATGGAACTTTTTTTGTATTTGATGACATTTTATTATTTTCTTTTCTCTCCCCCCACCACCTTTTATGTATTAGCCTTGCTTTGAAATGACAGAAATTCTAGGTCACTGATGCACCCACATATTGTTATAACTGATCCTTGAACAGCCAGAATGTTAGTTGCTACAGATAAATGTGCTCATAAAAAATAATGCATATGCAATTAACTATTGGAGTACCTTGATATGACAAGTCTTGACAGTTAATTGCATGCTGCTTTATCTTATATTTAACTTTACATCAGTAAGAATAGCACAATTGTGCAAAGGTGTTCAGTGTGATTGGTAAGAGTTAGCACAGAAATTTAGACATAACAGCAGTAAAGCTGGAGACACCCAGCAGGTTATGCAGCACGGTGGAGAGAAAAACAGTTCGTATTTCAGGTCTGACCTTTCATCAGAATGGGAAATGTTAAAAATACAATAGGTTTAAGGAAGTGAATGGGGAGAGTTGACAAATGAACAAAATGTCAGGTCTGCAATAGGGCAGAATACAGAAAAGGTAACATAATAAAGGAGTTGGTGATACAGGGCCAAAAGGAGAAGGAATGGAACAAGTAAAGAAATATGAGATGTGTCTGAAGGATGTGATTTCTTTCAGTCTCAACTCTAAGATCTTCTCCCCGTGTCTGGTCATTGTTCATGGATAAGCACAGCTCTTCTGCTGCTCGCTGTTATTTTACAGTTTCAAGTTTCCTGGCTGGAACTGTCGTCTTCACAACATGAAGTGCAATGTCTCCACACCACTATCCTTCACAAGTTGGCCTGAGGAGCTTCTGCAATTTTCTTGAATGGTGGCCCAAGCGGTGTTTAGCCATCAGCCTGTGTCATTTCCGGTACTTCAAGCATTGTTATCACCGACAAACACAGCTTCTACCTTTTCATCATTCCAAAGGGACTGCTCCATCTCTTGCCAACTCCTCAGTGGTTGTCAATGTCCACACCTCTGCCAAGGTACCTTTCTATCCAAGTGCAAGAGATTCAATACTTGCCTTTTCAGTGCCCTGCTGTTCATCATTCAATTCCGAAACATTCCTCCCAGATGAGTGGCGATTTACCTATTTGCTTTTCAGTTTATTAAATGCTGCATGCGCCAACCTTAATGCATTCTGTTTTACACTAGGGACACGAGCATTGATTGGTGGCCACTTTGGAAAACAGAACCTTTGGTCCGCATACAGTAAATCCTCTGTATCTGCAAAATTACGAATCGTGAGTTTACCTATTCGCACCAAAAATATAAGTAACAACAAAATCAACATCAGCGGGTAAAACTCAGGAATCCGCAATTTTTAACTTTTTTTAAATGAGCTCTGCATCGTCAAATTTCATAATTCATGGAGATTCTCAGGAATGGAACCCTCTCAGATATGGAGGAATGACTGTATGAGATCTTGAGCTTCTGGGTGCCAATCATTTTAATTCACTTTCTTGCTTTTATGCACATGCTGTTTTCTCAGCTTTACTCAGTATTTCAATGTAAGCTCTTTTGATTAGGCACTTGACAAGTTGGAGACTCAAGATGCAGTTCAAGCATTTCGGATTATAACTTGAGTCCCCATTTTATTTTCTGGCTTTGGCTTTATTCTCATTTTTGCTTACCATAACATCTGATAAAGGAGCCGAATTAAGTTATTTGGCACATTTAGTCTGCTCAACCATTCGGTCATGGCTGAAATGTTTTTGAAACCCATTGTCCAGCCTTGTTCCCGTAACTTTTGATCCCCTTACTAATTAAGAATGTATCTCTGTCTTAAAGACACTCAATAACTTGGCCTCCATATTCTTCTGTGGCAATGTTTGGTTATTTGCTCAGATGTATTTCATAGAATCATAGAATCCCTACAGTGTGGAGGCAGGCCATTCGGCCCATCGAATCCACACTGTCCCTCCAAGGAGTTTCCCACCCAGATCCACCCCCTATCTTAACCTTGTAAACCTGCAAATCCCACTGCTAATCTACCTTAAATGCACATCCCTGAACACCATGGGCAATTTAGCATGGCCAATGCACCTAACCTGCGCATCTTTGGACTGTGATCTTTCTAAAGATTTCTCAATGTAAGTGTAAGGATTGTGACTTCTGCTTTTAATGGATATTGGGTAAGTGTTTTGGGCCATTATGGGAGCCTATGGGGCATTACTAGAGGGGCCAAGTAGGTATCGCGATGTTAGGGCAAAGAGGGTAAGTGCCAGCGAACTTTACACTTATCTTCAGAACTGAGTCTTCATCTCAGAAAATGTAGGTGAGCCTTCCAACCTGGCAGTCTTGGCCGCGATCTGCCTCAACCCTCCTGCTGGAAGCAGCAGGTCTAGCTCCAGCCAGTCCCCAACTCAAAAGTCATGAAAATAGCTTTAGAGAGCACTGTAGTGGTCAAAATGGTACTGCAATGTTGGGAAATTTCCAATCTCCTATCCCATCTTTAAAAATGAAATCCAACCCATAGTATCCTACCTGGATTGTAAATTTCAAACATTGAAGGTATTTTAAAATTTATTCATGGGATATGAATGAGCACGAAAGGACAGTGACATATTTCAAGTCAGGTGTGTGGCTTGGAGAGGTACCGGCAGGTGGCTTTGTTCCAAGGTTTTTGTTAGTCTTCGTCTCGGTGGTAAAACCGGTTTCGTGGATAGGTTGCCAGTCAAGTGGACATTCACATGGACTTTGCTCTGGATGATGCTGCGTTTCTTGAGGATTGTTGACACTTATTCAGGCAGGTGGAGAGTGTTATATCACTGCTGACTTGTACCTTTTAGATGTGGTCTGACACTGGGAACGTAGAAGGTGAGTTACTCACCACAGAATTCTGAGCCTTGGATTTGCTGTTGTAGTTACTGTATTTGTATTCCCAGTTTATTTTCTGGTCAATGGTAACTGCTTGGATGATGAATGTGGGGCATTTAGTGTCACAGTTCTGGGAAGGGGTAGCAATTTAAAACAGAGGTGAGGAGAAATTACTTCTCTCAAAGGGTCATAATCTGTGCATTTCACTATTCGGAGTACAGTGCTTGCCAGGAAGTTGAAAAAATTTTAAGGAGACGGTAGACATATTTTTAGTTAGTAATGAGTTGAAGAGTTATGGGGAATAGACAAGAAAGTGGAGTTGAGGCCAAGATGCGATAAACTATGATTGTACCATACGGCGGAGCAGGCTCGAGGGGCAGAATTGCTTAATCCTGCTCCTTGTTGTTATGTTCTTAAGATGTTGAAACTTTATTGGTGGAACAGCACAGCAGGTCAGGCAGCATCCAGGGAACAGGAGATTCGACGTTTCGGGCACAGGCCCTTCTTCAGGAATGAGCAGAGTGTGTTCAGCAGGAGAAGATAAAAGGTAGGGAGGAGGGACTTGGAGGAGGGGCGTTGGAAATGTGATAGGTGGAAAGAGGTCAAGGTGAGGGTGATAGGTCGGAGTAGGATGGAGGCGGAGAGGTCAAGAAGAAGACTGCAGGTCAGGAAGGCGGTGCCGGGCGGGAGGGATCCGGCTGAGACAAGGGGGGGGGAGGGGGGATGAAAAAATTGGTGAAGTCCAAGTCCATCCCCTGCGGGGGGAGGGTTCCCAGTCGGAAGATAAGACGCTCCTCCTCCGACCATCGGGTTGTTGTGGTTTGGCGGTGGATGAGTCCAATGACCTGCATATCCTCGGTGGAGTGGGAGGGGGAGTGGAAATGCTGTGCTACAGGGTGGTTGGATTGGTTCGTCCGGGTGGCCCAGAGGTGATGTCCATATCCCTTGAATTAGTTTTTAAAACATTTAACAGGTATGGGAATCTGCATTAACTTTGGGGGCTGAAATCACGGGTGCACCAGTCAAAGCAACTGACATTCCATCTAACCAAGACACCCAGTGGGTTTGAACTCTTGTACCTTATTTGAACACATCAGTCATGATTCTTCACCACTGGTCAAAAGCAGAATGTCACAGAGGGTCAGGCCATCACTGGAGACCCATGGAAATGATTCCTGACAGCATGAGTGAGGAAGGAGACTAGTTGGAGAGGACAGCAGTTGGAATATTGAGTGATTAAAAGCAGAGGAAATCCACAGCATCTCTGCACTCTTGGAAGAGCCCCTCTCCACCTCTGAGCCACAAAAATTTGACCCCCAAGTATTTCTTTCAGTGCTGTTTCTGATCACTGTGTACTTTGACTCTAGTTATGTTATGGGGGCATGTCGAGTTCAGGCCTTCCTGACCTGTAGTCTTCTTCTTGACCTCTCCGCCTCCGTCCTACTCCGACCTATCACCCTCACCTTGACCTCTTTCCACCTATCACATTTCCAACTCCCCTCCTCCAAGTCCCTCCTCCCTACCTTTTATCTTCTCCTGCTGAACACTCTCTGCTCATTCCTGAAGAAGGGCCTGTGCCCGAAACGTCGAATCTCCTGTTCCCTGGATGCTGCCTGACCTGCTGTGCTGTTCCAGCAATAAAGTTTCAACTTTGATCTCCAGCATCTGCAGACCTCACTTTCTCCCCCATGTTCTTAAGATGCCATTGAATGGCAAAGAACAATGGTTAGATTCTCTCCTGATGAACTGGGTGAGACTCTATCCAATGGAGAGATTTCCTCCAATTCCTGTTGACTGCATTTTTGCAGGGTTCCTTGATGTAATAGTAAATCAATTGTTGCTTCAAAGACAAGGGCAGTCACTCTCCACTCATCTCTAGAGATCAACTCTTTCATCTGTGTTTGCGCCAAGTTTGTAATAAGCTCAAGAACTGAGTGACCTTGATAGAAACTCCTCCCATTAGTCAATTGCTCTCAGTCACTTAGGGCTGGAAGTAGCAGGATTGCAGAGCTTGGACCTGATCCTTTGGCTGAGACATTTCCCTGCCTTATTGGTAATGGTAGAGTGGGGGATATTCTAGCCAATCAGGTTATTGATTGTGGTTGGAAACAGATCTGCGCTGTTGATGGCTCACATTGCCTTATGGATGCCCAGCTTTGAGTTGGTAGATCTGTTCAAGAATTTATCATGGTGTTCGTGCCATTTAATGTGATGGAGGATTTACAATGTGAAGACAAGACTTCGCTTCCACAAGGACTATGCTGTGGCCACTGCGGATACTATCATGGATGTGTTAGGTTCTTTTCCCAAGATTTCACTCACAAGACACAATTCGCACATACTAACTCCTGCAAACAGTTGAAGTTTATTGAAGCTTGTACAAGCTAGGTGACCCCTCTGACTCTCTTTGTTGGTCATGCAATGTCGAGTCAAAATGAGGTTCCGAGCAAAGAAAACACATCCCCTGTATTCAGGTCAGTTGATAATGCCGTTCACCCCCCCTAATAAGTACATGTCACCCCAGGTACGATGGTAGGATGAGATCATTCTTGGAGATAATGTAACTATAAATGCCCTAATCTTGGGAAATCATTATGCAGACGTTTTCCTGACTCCGTGATTACCCATGTCTATGTAGGTGTGCTATGTCCTAACTTCAGGGCGGCCCTGCAAATGAGTTCTGGCTCCATTACTTCCCCAGACAATATAGGTGGGATATGCTTCAGTATCGGGGATGATCACGCAAGCGAATCTGATTGGCTCGGGGATGGCTAAGAAAGTATTTCTGAATGGAAGAGGCTGAACGGTAGTTTAATTTGATAATAGTAAGAGAGGAGTAGCAAATGACTGTCTAAATGAAGTGGGAGTCATCCGCATTCCTACATGAATGTCGTCCCTGCCCACTTCCAGAATGTTCAGTTTCTGGAGGAAGACAGTGCAGTTTAATGCTTTAATATTAAATTAATGTCCAGGAAGATAGTCCAATTTAATCTTTTAACAATATTGATGGCTGCATCTGTGACTTGTAGATTGGTGACGATGAGTTCATGTAGGTTTTACTCTTTTATTGGTTCCCTCTCATCCTGCTGTAAACCCAATCTTGCAGCTATGTTCTTTGTACTCAGCCAGCATGGTCAGTGGTAGTGCTGCTTAGCTACTGTTGATGGTGGGCATTGAAGTCCCCCATTCAGAGTATATTTTGTGCCCTTGGCCTCCTCAATGCTTCCTCCAATTGATGTTCAACATGGAGGCGTACTGATTCATTAGCTGAGCCAGAGGTAGTGGATGATAATCAAGAGGTTTCCTTGTCCACTTTTGAGCTGATTCTATATTTCATGGGATCCTGAGTCAATGTTGAAAATACACAAAGCATCTCCTTCTTGACAGTATTTCACTGTACCATCAGTTCTGTGGGACAGGACACACTCAGAAATAGTGATGGTGATATATGGGATATTGTCTGTTAGGTATGATTCCATGAGTATGTTAGGCTGTTATTTGACTAGTCTGTGAGAGATCTCCCAGTTTTGGCACAGCCCCTCAGATTTAATATAGAGTACTTTGCATCAACAATAGCAATGATTTTGCTGTAGTTTCTTTTGAGTGCCTAGGATAATGACAGGTAATCTATCCAGTTTAATTCCTTCTCTTAGAGTTTGTACCAATTAATACAACTGTGTAGTTTGCTCGGTTAACTAAGAGGACATCTTAGAGTCGGGCATGTTTCATGTGGCTTTTAAGTTGCATGCCACACAACTATCCTTCTCTAAAAGATATTAGTAAAGCAGATGCATTTTTACAACATCCTACAATCCTTTTATGATAGCCATTAGAGTATTTTTTTAATTCCAGATTTATTAATTGAATTCAAATTTCTACATCTGCCATTGTAAGATTCACAGCCATGTCTCGAGAGCATTCACCTGGTCCTTTGGATTACTAGCCCAGTTGACATTACAAAAACACCCCTATAATATGTATTACTGTTTGTCTGAGAGGCAGTGTTTGGGGAAACTTGAAATATTGAGACATGTTGAACTTGTTTTAGGCATCAATGTTTTGAACCCAACCTCCAAGTTCAGTTTAAATCCAAGTTATTTGATCAAAATTGCAGCATGGAGTTTTTACATCTATTTTAAATAAATGGTTTGTAACCAGTACTACAAAAATAGAAAATAGCTATCATGAGTTAAATAGAAATTGAATTGTACTAACTCCAAGTATGCAATTTTTTTTTGCTTCATATAGCCCTAAGTATTATTTTCAATCATTGTCCTTTAATTTTATGGCAGTTTAGTAAAATCAACACAACTCATTGTGGTGAGCAGTTTTTAAATTCCTGTTATTTTAACTGCAGACCATCTTCTGACCATTGTTTAAAATGCAGGACTTTCTATTTTAAGTTCTTTTCTCATATGTGGTGCAATTATACTGTTTTATATTGCTGTACTAAAAGAAAGGTTTGTTGTACTGAGTACTGTGTTCACTTTAGCCCGTGGGAACATGTTTTAGTTCCAAGTTCTCAAATCTCTAGAACTCCTTCTGTCGTTCTGTGCAAAATACTGGATTTATGGCAAATTTGTAGGAAAGAAATTTTCTCCATTTTGGTCATGGCCAAAATATTCCCAGGGATCAATATCAATTGACAGGGTGGAAATCACTTCCAGGGAAGGCCAACACAGGAACAATGCTTAAACTTTAATGATTCAATCACAGTAACATCGATCAGCACTTGTCAACACTGCTTGATGTTTTCTGATTCATTTGCCTCCTCAACCCACCAATGGTCACACAACAAAACTCCAATAAGATATAAGAGAACTGTCTATAAATAGAATCAAAGTGCTAATTTGAAACCTTACTTATCTGTACAAGTACAAAGAAGTAAAACCAAACAGGCAGGTTTTCTTTATTTTAATAAGACAATATTTTCCAACCTGATAAATGCAAGGTACTGCATTTTGGAAAGGCAAATCAGGGCAGGACTTGATAATAAGATCCTAGGGAGTGTTGCTAAGCAAAGAGACCTTAGAGTGCAGGTTCCTAACTCCTTGAAAGTGGGGTCACAGATGGACAGGGTAGTGAAGAAGGCATTTAGTATGGTTGTCTTTACTGGTCAGTGCATTGAGCGTAGGAGTTGGGAGGGTCATGTTGCAGCTGTACCAGATATTGGTTAGACCAGTTTTGAAGTATTGTGTACAATTCTGGTCTCCTTCCTGTAGGAAGGATCTTGTGAAACTTGAAATGATTCAGAAAAGATTCCCGAGGATGTTGCCAGGGTTGGAGGGTTTGAGCTATGGGGGAGGCTGAATAGGCTGGGCCTGTTTTCCCTGGAGCATCAGAGGCTGAGGTGTGACCTTATAGAGGTTTATAAAATCATGAGGGGCATGAATATGTTAAATAGACAAGGTCTTTACTATGGGGTGGGGGGAGTCAAAAACTGGAGGGCATATGTTTAAGGTGAGAGGGGAAAGATATAAAAAGGACCTATGGGGCACCTTTTTCACACAGAAGGTTGTGCATGTACGGAATAGGCTGCCAGAGGAAGTGCTGTAGCTAGTATGATTACACCATTTAAAAGGCATCAGGATGGGTAAATGAATAGGAAGGGTTTAGAGGGAAATAGGCCAAATGCTGGCAAACGGGAGTAGATTAATTTCAGATATCTGGTTGGTATGGATGAGTTGGACTAAAGGGTCTGTTTTCGTGCTGTATATTTCTATGACTCTATGACTCTAAGTAACAATGAGGTTTTTGATGGGCATATTGTGGATATTGTCCATATGGACTTTTTTTTAAACAAAAGCATTGGCCAAAGTGCTACATGAAAGGGCAGTTAACAAAGTTGAAGTTCATGGAATAAGTGGTCATCATCAGCTTCAGAACAGAAAACATCAAGTTGTGGCACACATCAAGTCTTTGGAACTCCTTGCCCCACAGAACTATAGGGGTCGATTCCTTCTGTATATTTAAGGCTGAGCTAGATAAATTCTTGCTCAGTAGGGGAGTCAAGCTTTCCAGGGAAAGGGCAGGAAAGTGGATGTGAGGAATGTCGGTTTAACCATTATCCCATTGAATGGTAGAGCAGGCTCAAGGGGCTAAATGACCTTCTGATCCTGTTTCTTATGATGTTATGGTACATGGTTGTTTTTAGAGTGGAGGGTCATAGACAAAATTTTCTTTAAGATTTAGTATTATGATAGCTGACACACCGTCAACTGAAACAGGACACAGGCTCGGAGAATGGTTAGGAAAATGACAGGTGGAATTTAATATAGAGAAGGGTAAAGTCATACATTTTGGCAGCAGGAGGAGGGAGAAGGAATATAGATGAGATGACATTATTCTAAACAGTATATAGGGTCAGAGTGAACTAGGGGGTTCATGTAAGACAGATTGAGAGACCTAGTGAGTAAAGCATTTGTGATCTTGGGCTTTATTAATAGAAGTATTGAGTACAAATGGAGGAATTTTTGCATTGTCTTATAATGCTTCAACAAGGACACAATTAGAATAGTGTGTCCAGTTTTGGTTGCCACACTTTAGAAAGATTGTGAAAGTACAGAGGCGATTTACCAGACTAACTCTGGGAATGATCGACTTTAGCTCAGAAGTTGTGTTGGAAAATGTGGAACAGTTCTTCTTGGAATCAAGAACATTGAGGGGAAGTTTAATGGAGGTGTGCAATATTATGCCAAGTTCAGATAAGGTGAACAATGTGAAGTGTTCCTATTAGCTTAGAGTATAATGACTAGGCGATGAACATTTGGGCAAGTGACACTTGGGAATTGTCAGGTGGTACCTTCTTATCTAAAAAAAAAGTAATGACTGCATCATGCAGACTCAAGAGTGATGGATGCATAGGAGCTGAACGATTTCAGTGGAACATTGGATTGACCCTTGAAGGAAATTTTGCAATGCCATGGAAATAGGAAAAAAAGAGCGGGGGTGATTGGTTTATTCTATAGAGAAATGGCAGAGACCTGAGTTTGTTGTGCCATTACGATTGTATACCCTCTCGAAAGAATCTTCTTAAAACTCCACCTCGACTAAAACTTGTTGCACACTTCCACTTGATTTCCTTACAGGCTCTGCATTTATATTTCCTTATGCCTCTGAGAGTTTCTTTGAGACCTTTTCCAAAATAAAAGGACAATATGGATGAAAATTATTGACTGATTATGATTTTCATCTGTCTAATATGTTCTGCAGTCTCCAGGTTTAAGTTAATTACAGTATTCATGGTGGTGAGCTTCTGACCAGTGAAACCTCAGGGAACACATTATTTTGAGGGCAGAAATTAATATGCTACTATAGGATAAATGTCTTTCTGTAGTTTAAAAAGTATTCCATACCTAAAATTAGCAATGAATGAATTAAAAACTTATTTAATTGTAGGAGGGCCTGCAGGATAGCAAATTTCCTTCTGAAATATTGCTGCAAAAAACTGAATAAATAAAGGAGGCATTGATTAGCTCAAAGCAGTCTAGGACTCCAATGACAATAACTCAGAAGCAGTAGCCACAATGATCATGGCAATGACGGCAATTATGACCAATCTTTTCATGACACTTAGTGCCAGAAAAGATTTTGAAGACTTTACCAGCACAGTGAGATCAGAAGTCTCTCGATTGGAGAGGGGTGTTTCTTCCAGCCTCCACATAAATTAGGCTGGATTGTAGGCAGGTGTTTTATGGAGTGACACTGAACTCATTGGTATCTGCAGGTAGGCCTGACCAGAGAACATTTATCAAGTTGAGATAGTGCCCACACTTGATCTGTTGAGAATGGCAGGCTGTAAGTGGGTATCCTCCTAGCTAGTTTAGTTGCTTGAATATTTGACTGAAAGGGGTCAGGGTCATTCTGCCCATGTAACATTCGCCTCCAGCAATTTCATTTCAAAATACTGCTTTAGGAATGTAGCAGTATCTTTTCCATTCGGGTAGTGTTTATACCGAGGTTAGAAGGAAGAACAAGCTGCGCAGAAAACGTGGATGATGACATAATTGTGAAAATGTGTAGATGGTGGTATACAGCTGGCAATCAAGTAAATTAGCACAAGTTTTAGGATGAATATTGTTATCAGAAGAAGATTTTAGTATAGATCTGTAGATGGGAAGATTATTCAGGATAATAAAACAAAGCACTGCAAATGCTGGAGATCTGCAACAAAAACAGAAATTGCTGGTGAAACTCAGAAGGTCCGGCAGCATCTGTTGGAAGAAAGCAGAGACAGTGTTTCAAGTCCAGTGACATCAAGACATCATCTAATCAAGACATCAATGACAGGTACAACCTTAATAATCCTGATGAAAATTGTTATCTTTTCTGAAAAGGCAGTATCTTCCAACATGTGACAGGAGCCTTGAAACTTCTGTTAGACTATACTGTAGGAAGCCCCTGTGGTGGGTCTCAACCTGTTTGGAGATGTTATCACACACCTATGGAGCAAGTGGGACTTGAACCCAGGCCTCCTGGTCCACAAGAGCTCTCCTATTTTGGTTCATATACAGGAAGGGTGCCTTCTGAATGATAACTCTCTTTGATGAATGAACCTCATTGTAGTGTTGCTCAGCTGCACAGAGGAAAGCACACAGTAACCAAGACTTTAAAGCATAGCTTTGATCTCAGAATTGACCTGGAAACTTGTTTTTAACAAACTTGATGGTGTGTGGATGGTTGCTGTTGAACTACACCTTGACAGGGCAAAATATTTTCCTGATGTACATGAATAAATTCAATGTTTAAAGGCACAGAGATGCAACTTATGGATCCCTTGGTTTTCAGTGAGTTCTTCAACATTGTCAATTTTCAGTCATGCTGCTGTTTCGTGTCAACAGACAGACTTATAAAATTGCTAGCTCCAGAAGTGAGAACATCTTTGACTTACTTAGTGTTTCCATGCATAGTCATTCACCTTATGCCACAGATATCCAAAGTGGGTGTCTGGAATGACTCTGTGACATAGAATTTGAAGATGGTTATACAGTTAACAGCAATGGGCAAGTGAGGAGATGGATTCCAGGTCAGTTTATTCTCATAAAGTCATAGAGATGTACAGCATGGAAACAGACCCTTCGGTCCAACTCATATATGCCGACCAGATATCCCAACCCAATCTCGTCCCACCTGCCATCACCTGGCCCATATCCTTCCAATCCAGATGCTTTTTAAATGTTGCAACTGTACTAGCCGCCACCACTTCCTCTGGCAGCTCATTCCATACACGTACCACCCTCTGTGTCAAAATTGGCGTTTCTCCAATTTAGAACTTCAACTTTTAGATATGCTCTATCCTTTTCCATCACTATTTTAAATCTAATAGAATTATGGTCGCTGGCCCCAAAGTGCCACCCCACTTTGGGGCCAGCGACCATAATTCTATTAGATTTAAAATAGTCACCAGCCCTGCCTTATTTCCCAAGTGTAGGTCAAGTTTTGCACCTTCTCTAATAGGTACATCCAGATACTGAGTCAGAAAATTTTCTTGTATGCACTTAACAAATTCCTCTCCATCTAAACCCTTAACACTATGGCAGTCCCAGTCTATATTTGGAAAGTTAAAATCCCCTACCATTACCACCCTATTATTTTTGCAGATAACTGAGATCTTACAAATTTGTTTCTCAATTTCCCTCTGACTATTAAGGAGTCTATAATACAATCACAATAAAGTGATCATCCCTTTCTTATTTCTCAGTTCCAACTAAATAACTTCCCTGGATGTATTTTCGGGAATATTCTCCTCAGTACAGCTGTAATGTTATCCCTTATCAAAAACACCTCTTCCCCTCCTCTCTTGTCTCC
This sequence comes from Chiloscyllium plagiosum, assembly GCF_004010195.1. Classification (NCBI taxonomy): domain Eukaryota; kingdom Metazoa; phylum Chordata; class Chondrichthyes; order Orectolobiformes; family Hemiscylliidae; genus Chiloscyllium; species Chiloscyllium plagiosum. The sequence continues at coordinate 50,713,350 of NC_057719.1, forward strand.
CTTTCTGTCCTTCCTGTAGCATTTGTATCCTGGAACATTAAGCTGCCAGTCCTGTCCATCCCTGAGCCATGTTTTTGTAATTGCTATGAAATCTCAGTCCCATGTTTCTAACCATGCCCTGAGTTATCTGCCTTCCCTCCCTGTTAGGCCTCTTGCATTTATCTTCTATCCATTCCCCCTGCCACCTTACTAGTTTAAATCATCCCGAGCAGCTGCAGCAAATCTCCCTGCCAGTATATTCATCCCCTTCCAATTCAGGTGCAATTCGTCCTTCTTGTACAGGTCGCTTCTACCCCAAAAGAGCTTCCAACGATCCAAAAGTGTGAATCCTTCTCCCATACACCAGCTCCTCAGCTGTGCATTCATCTGCTCTATCCTCCTATTCCTGCTTATAATGCAGACATTACTACTCTTGAGGACCTCTTTTTCAAATTCCTGCCTAACTCTCTGTAATCTCCCTTCAGAATCTCAACATTTTCCCTTCCTATGTCATTGGTTCCAATGTACAATGACCTCCTGCTGGCACCTTTCCCCCTTGAGAACATTCTGCACCCTCCCTCTCTGAGACATCCTTGATCCTGCACCAGGGAAGCAACACACCATTCTGATTTTTCACTGCTGACCACAGAAACATCTGACTGTACCTCGGACTAGAGAGTCCCCTAACACAACTGATCTCTTGGAACCTGATGTACCTCTCATTGCATTCGAGCCAGTCTCAATACCAGAAACGTGGCTGCTCGTGCTATGTTCCCCTGAGAATCCATCACCCCCTACATTTTTCAAAACAGCATACTTGTTTGAAATGGGGATAGCCACTGAAGACTCCTGCACTACCTGCCTACCTTTCTTACCTTTCCTGGAGTTAACCCATCTATGTGACTGTATCTGAGACTTTCCCCCTTCCTATAACTGCCATCCATCATATCCCCTTGCTCTTGTAAATTCCCGATTGCCTCTAACTGTCTCTCCAACCAATCCATTCAATCTGATAGGATACAATCCTCAGTAACCCGTAAACTCTCCCTAAACTCCCATATCTGACAAGAAGAGCATATCACTCTACTAAAGGCCATTTTTGCTTCTTTCAGTCTACAGACCCAGAAAATAGCACTGTCTCATTCCTCTATCAAACACTATTCCAGGTTAAATTAATACTTATGACTTATATTTTAAGCTTACTCAAGAGACATATCTCAATAAAACATATAATCAAGAAAGAACCCACTCTACTCACTACTGCAGACGTATTGTGAGGCCACGGTTAAAATATTCACTTATCTGTTTCTGTACTGTGACCTCTCCCGAACAAGTTCCTCCAAGATTAGTTGTGAATTTCACTGTTTTTTAATTTTCCCAGATGTACTGTAATGCCCAGCAATACACGAATTCAACAGCAAAGGCAGTAACTGCGCGGGTTTGCTGCTCTGTCAGTTAGCAATGTGGGTTTCTTTCTCTCTCTTTCTCTCCCCTGCACTGATCTCACTATGTGCTTCCTTTGTCTCTGCCGCTCCCTTTTGAAAGTGCTGTTGCTTTGACTTTTTTTTCTCCAAAATTCTAAAGCATTGCAACAGTATATAAAACAGTAATTGCTGCTCCTGGAATTCAAGGAAATCACCTCCAACACCTAAAATACCTCAAAAACGGAGCAGCTGTTACAGCTAGAAATTTTTCCTGTCCTCCATCTTGGATTACCCAGAATGTTTTAATGGTTTCCTTTGGAAAGCCTCTATAGTCTTTTTTTTTTGTCAAAATAGAGATAAAATTGCCACTGTCTAGTTGCTTGTGTGACGATAGACACAGTTCTCTGTGCCCGTGATGTAGGCCTGATCAGGTTGGTATTTTTGCTTTGCTGCTCTTCCTCCAAGAAACAGAACGAAAGGGAGTTTCCAATGAACATGCCTTGTTTTATTTTAGTTTTGAGAGGAGGAGGGCATGTAGGTGATAGTAGCTCAGCTAATGATGCACAGACAAACAAGTAAAGTGCATGTCAATTTTTTTTCCATAGTAACAGCATGTAAATTTCACCCATCTGCTTGTACCTCCCTTCCAATTATTACAAAGAGAACTGCTCCTGCCTCTGTTTGACTGAAAGGTTAGGTGGTTTAAATCAGTTCCACTTTTAAAATAGTATCTAGGAAACCTGGATGCCATTTTACATTGCTTGTTCTTGACAGCGGAAAAGCAAAACTGATGGAAAATTAGACGCATGATATAGCCAAATCAATACTACTGCATTTGAATACAGCTGCCAAGATATGGGTGAATATTTCCATGAGCTGCCAGGAGTGACAGTGGAAAATAGAGAAACAAGAGTAGGCAGGGATCCAGCAAAACTAATCTTTGCTCCATTTCCTGCAGCTGCCTACTCGATTAACATCACAAAATCAGCAGTACACCAGTGAACATTGCAACTCTTCCATTTCTAATTCCCATGAGAATGCCTTAGCTTACCTTAGTACATGTTGTAAAGGCTTTTAACAGGAATGTTTATGTGCAACATATTTTAGAAAATTGACTCTGTAAGACTGTTTCCTTTTCTTACTCTTTCATGGGAACAGTGTGTCACTAACTAGGCCAACATTTATTCCCCAACCAAATTGCCCGTTATGGTGATAGCTAGCCGCCTCCTTGAACCACTGCAGTCCATTTTGTGTAAATTCACTTAGAGTACTGTGGAAGCGGGTTCCTGGATTTTAACCTGTCACCAGTAAAGCGACAGCAATATAGTTCCAAATCAAGATGGTATGTGGCTTGGAGAGGAACTTCTCATGCAAGATCTCATGGAATACAGGGAGAATTAGCCATTTGGATAAAGAACTGGCTCAAAGGTAGAAGACAGAGGGTGGTGGTGGAGGGTTGTTTTTTAGATTGGAAGCCTGTCACCAGTGGAGTGCCACAAGGATCGGTGCTGAGTCCAATACGTTTTGTCATTTATGTAAATGATTTGGATGTGTTAGCAAGTAAGTTAGTAGTTAATAAGTTTGCAGATTACATCAAAATTGAACATGATTTGGAGATGCTGGTGTTGGACTGGGGTGTACAAAGTCAAAAATCACACAACACCAGGTTATAGTCCAACAGGTTTAATTGGAAGCACACTAGCTTTCAGAGCGCCGCTCCTTCATCAGGTGATTGTGGAGGACACAATTGTAAGGCACAGAATTTATAGCAAAAATTTACAGTGTGTTGTAACTCCTTGAAAGTAGAGTCACAGGTACATAGGATAGTGAAGAAGGCTAGGAGAAAGTGAGGACTGCAGATGCTGGAGACCAGAGTTGAAAAATGTGGTGCTGGAAAAACACAGCAGGCCAGGCAGCATCCGAGGAGCAGGAGAATCGGTGTTTCGGGCGTAAGCCCTTCTTCAGGAATGAGGCTGGTGTGCCAAGCGGGCTAGCAGGAGAATCGACGTTTCGGGCATAAGCCCTTCTTCAGGAATGAGGCTGGTGTGCCAAGCGGGCTTATGCAACTTCTAACCACTCCGCCTTCACCCCAACAAACAAGGATTTTAAACTAGTTAAAAGAGGGCAGACTCAGGTGAGGTTATTAAAGTTTCCAAAACAAGTAATAGGGTACAGAATGTGGTAAGGATTAGGAATCTAACTTCAGGCATAGCATCTAAACGGACAATAATGAGAAGGGGAGCAGTTAACGCAGGAGGGTATTGTGCTAAAGTTACACAAACTAAATGAGCTTGTGGCACAGATTGAAATTGGCAGGTATGATGTTAGGCTTCACAGAGATGCAGGTGCAAGAGAATCCAGGCTGGGAACTAAATGTCCAAGCAAAAGGACAGGCAGATGGGCAGAGGGGCGGGGTTGCCTTGTTCATCAGAAGTGAAACTAGATTGATAGCAAGAAGTGTTGTATGTTTGGAAGGTGTGGAATCTGCCTGGGTAAAGTTGAGGAACCACAAAAGGAAAAAGACCCTGATGAGAGTTAGGTACAGGCCTCCTAGCAGTCGCCAGGACATGGGCCAGAAAATAAATCAGGAAATAGAAAAGACATAAAAAAGGCATTATTGCAATAGTCATAAAGAACATCAATATATCGGGGAACTGGGAAAATCAGGTGCATAACAGATCTCAAGAAAAGAAATTTGTGGAATATCTGTGAGATGGATTTTTGAAGTATCTTGTGATAGACCTCACTTGGGAACAGGCAATTTTGGCTTTGGTAATGTATAATGAGTAGACTTGATTAGGGAGCTGAAGGTGAATGAACCCCTCGGGGTCAATGATCATTATATGATAGAATTCAGCCTGCAGTTTGAGAGTGAGATGCTGGAATCAGATGTTACAGTATTATTATTGAGTAAAAGTTGCTACAAGGATATAAGGGAAGCTCTGGCCAGAGCTGATTAGAAGGGGAGCATAGCAGGCAGATGATGAGCAACAATGGTTGGATTTCTGTGGGTAATTCGGGAGACACAGCATCCCAAGGAACTAGAAACATTCTGAGGGGCGGATGAGGCAACCGTGGCTGACAAAAGAAGACAGGGACAGCATAAAAGCAAAGGAAAAAGCATACAATGTGGTGAAGATTAGTAAGAAACCAGAGGTTTGGGAAGTCTTTAAAAACCTGCAGAGAACAACGAAGAGAGCAATAAGGGGAGAGAAGATCAATTATGAGAACAAGCTCGCTAGTAATATTAAAAATTTGCAAGTATTTTTTAGATATCTAAAAGGTAAGAGAGGCAAGAGCAGATATTGAACTGCTGACAAATGAGGCTGGAGAGGTAGCAATAAGGAACAAAGAAATGATGGAGGAGCTGAATAGGTACTATTCACCAGTCTTCATGATGGAAAGCACCAGCAGCATATGAGAACATCAAGAGAGTCAGGGACAGAGTTGAGTGTAGTGGCCATCACTAAGGAGAAGGTGCTGGGGATGTTGAATGGTCTAAAGTTGGATAAATCACCAGAGCAGATGGACTGAAAGAGTTAGCTGATGAGATTGTGGAGGTGTTGGTGGTGATCTTTCGGGAATCACTGGAACCAGGGAGAGTCCCAGAGGATGGGGAAATGGTTAATGCAACACCCCTGTTTAAGAAGAGAGGGAGTAGAAGATGAGAAATTATAGGCTGGTTAACCTGACCTTGGTTGTTGGTAGAATCCATTATTCAGGATGAGGTTGCAGAGTACTTGGAAGCACATGGTGAAATAGAGTACGACTTTGTCAAGGGGAGGTCATGCCTGACAAATCTGTTAGAATTGTTCGAGGAGGTAATAAGCAAGTTAGACAAACTATTTAGTTTTCCAGAAAGACTTTGACAAGGTCTCCCTTCAGGAGACTGCTAATTTAGAGCCCCTGGTGTTAGGGTCAAGGTACTGGCATGGATAAAGGATAGTCTGACTTGCAGAAGGCCTGAAGATGGGGATAAAGGCATCATTTCAGGATGGCAGCTGATAATTAGTAGTCAGTGCTGGAGTGGCAACTATTCATATTATATGTCAGTGCCCCAGATAGAGGAACTGGAGGCTTTGTGGCTAAGTTTTCAGATCACACAAAGATGAGAGGAGGGATAGGCAGTGCTGAGGAAGTGGAGAGGCTGTAGAAGGACTTGGACAAGGAGAATGGGCAGAGAAGTGGCAGATTGAATACAAAAATATTGAAAAGTGTGGGATTATGCACTTTGGTAGGAAGAACAGAGATGTAGACTATTGTTTAAATGGACAAAAGTGAGGACTGCAGATGCTGGAAATCAAAGTCTAGATTAGAGTGGTGCTGGAAAAGCACTGCAGGTCAGGCAACATCCGAGGAGCAGGAAAATTGACTTTTCAGGCAAAAGCCTTTGTAATTTGAAGTACGAAGGGGCAAGGGAGTCCTATTTCAGGATTCTCTTAAGGTTAACATGCAGGTACAGTTGATAGTTGGGAAGGCAACTGCAATGTTTGCATTAATTTCCAGGGGCCTAGAATACTAGAGTAGGGATGTACTGCTCAAACTGCATTTGGAATATTGTGAGCAGTGTTGGGCCCCATATTTTAGAGAGAATGTGCTGGCCTTGGAGGATGTCTATAGGAGGCTCACAAGAATTATCCCAGGGATGAAGGGTTTGTCATATGAGGAGTGTACTCGATGGAATTTGAAGGAAGAAGGATGAAACTTACAGAATATTGAAAGGACTGGGTAGAGTGGATGTGGAGAAGACTCGAGAGCATCGCCTCAGAGTGAAGTGATGACTCTTTAGAAGTGAAATGAGGAGGAATGTCTTTAAACAGAGGGTGGTGAATCTGGAATTTCTGCAGAAGGCTGTGGATGCCAAGTCATTGACTGTCTTTTAGACAGCAATATGTTTTTGATTAATAAGAGAATCAAGGATTACAGGAGAACTTAGGAGAAAGATTTCTCAACCCCAATCAGCCATGATCAAATGGCAGAGCAGACTCGATGGGCCGGATTGCCTAATTCTGCTCCTATATCTTGTGGTCTTATGATGAAGCAGCTGACTATCGTTGAGCCAATGACATTACTCTGAAGAGCTCCTTCAGTAAAGTCCTGGAGCTCAGATGGTCAACCTGCAACAACTGCAACCATTTTCTTTTGTGCTGGATATGACTCCAAACAGCAGTGAATTTCACCCCAATACCCATTGACTCTAGGTTTGCACAGGCTCTTAGATATGACAGTCACTCAGATGCAGCATTGATGTCGAGGACAATCACTCACATCTCAAATCTGGACTTTAGCTGTTTTGTCCATATGAGCACTAAGGCTGTATAATGATAGCAGGAGTTGAGTGATCTTGGTGGAGCCCAAACTGAGTGTCTTTGAACTGCCTATCACTTTGCGGATGATCATGAGTAGGCTGATGGGCTGGTATTGTTGGAATTAGATTTGTCTTGCATCTTACGTACAAGACATACCTGGGCATTTTTCTACAATGGGGAGAAAGTGAGGTCTGCAGATGCTGGAGATCAGAGCTGGAAATGTGTTGCTGAAAAGCGCAGCAGGTCAGACAGCATCCAGGGAACAGGAGAATCGACGTTTCGGGCATAAGCCCACAATGCTGGATAAGTGCCAGCATTGTATTTGTACTGCAACAGCTTGGGCATGGCAGATACTGGAGTACATGTCATCAATGCTATTGCTGAAATATTATCAGGACCCATAACCTTAACAGTTCCTGTACTTTCAGCCATGTCTTGACTTCCTATGGAGTGAACCCAATTGGCTGTGTACTGTCTTCATTGATGCTCCTCCCTGGGGTGTCTTACAGGTGATTTTTCTTTCATGAGATCTGAGTGGGTGACACACCTCTGCCTCTTCCTTGTGATCCTAATCATTGTAGATGCTTGAATTCAGCAAATTCTGTTTACTGTACACTTACTAAGAAATGGCTGAAGGCATTGACTACAACAAAGACAATGGACCTTTTCAAAATCCTAGATGGTAGTGATGAGTTGCGCTGTAATAATAGCTAAACTGCTCCAGTAGTGCTACTTTGACACCTGTGCAACAATGTGGAAAATTGCCCAAGTGTGTCCTGTCCATGAAATAAACGGGATGAGTCTAATCTGACAAATTACTGCTCTGTGAGTCTGCTGTCAGTCATCAACAAAATGATAGGTGGTGACATCGACAGTACTGTCAAGCTGGACTTTTCCAGTAGCAACCTGCTCACCATCACTCAGTTTGGATTCCATTAGGCTACTCAGCTGCAGACCTCATTTATAGACTTGATCTAAACATGGATAAGGGAACCTAATTCTGGAGCTGATGTGCATGTGATGGCTCCTGATATCAAGGCAGCATTTAACCAAGTACAGCATCAAGGAAACTTTATATCATTAAAATCAATGGGAATCAGGCCACTCATCTCAACCTCAGGACATTACTGTAGGAATTCCTAAGAACAGTGTTCTCTCAACGACCATAGCTGCTTCATCAATAACAATCTTCCATCATAATGTAAGAAGTAGGTTTGTTAACTAATAATTGCTTGGAATTCAATTCCATTTATAGCTCCTCAGATAATGAAATTGTCCATGACTGTGGTGCAGTAAGTCTTCAGGCTTGGGATCATAAGTGACTGTGCTCCAAAAGTTCCAGTGAATGGCTATCTCCAGCAAGACAGCATTTAACTTTGCACACCTGACCATTGCCAAATCCAACATCAATCTACAACCTGGGGCCATGATTAATCTGAAACCTAACAACAGCCACATAAATACTGTGGCTACAGAGCAGGTCAGAAGCCACGTATTCTGTTGTGAGTGTCTCCCGTTTTGACTTGCAGAAAGCCTATCAAGTCTGAAATGTGATGAAGTAGTAACTGTTGAACGTGAAGAATGTAAATCTCCAACCCTCAAACAGGATCAGTGCCATCTCGGAAAGAGCAGTCCCTTGACTGGCATGCAAAGCAGCACTTTAAACAGTTCCTCATTCTACCATAATGGTAGCAGTGTACCATCTACATGATGCACTGCAGCAACCCACCAAGGCTTCGACAACAGCACCTCACAAACCCATTGCATCTATCAACTAGAAATAACAAAGGTGATGGACAGTGACCAAGGGTTACCAGCTACATAAGAAAACAACATCCACGTATTACAGATGTGCATTAAGTTAAAAATAATACTGAGAACTCTTATTTTTTTCAGAAGTCTTAGTATAAAATGTTGGAAATGTAGGGCCATTAAGCTGACTCATTTGGGTGACTGTACATTCTTCTATTAAAACTCAGGTTATTTCAAGTACATAAATTCCTCAGAGACTATCTGAGTTGAAAATTTAAAGCACAAAAGGATGATTTTGCCAAATGGTGTGACCTCAATCTTGTTAAAATTATTTTCTAATTAGAATGGCATTTCTGTGCTGTTCAAAAAATCAGAGTCACTAAAATTTACATTACATTTTTAAAGGAATGTTTCACATTCCATAATAGTGGAATATAAAGTGGTGTTTTTTCAGCTTTAAACTAATCCCAGCCATTCAAGAGTTCAGTCGCATGACAACCAAATGTTCCTCAAGGTACGACTGTTTTTGTTTATCTTTCAAAACTGAAGGCTGAAATATTTGTAACCTCCTTCAGCAAGAAGTGTTAAATGGATGATCCATGTCTGCCATCTCCTGAGGAGCCCAGCATCACGGATGCATGTTTTCGAACAATTGAGTCACTTCATATGATTTCAAAGAATGGCTGAATACACTGGAAACTGCAAAGGCCGTGGGCCCTGGTAGTTGTACTACAGGTTTCTGCACCAGAACTAGCTGAGCCCCTCGCCGGTTCCAGTGCAGTTATAGGACTGGTTTTAACTGATAATGTCACAAATTGTCCAAATATGTCTTCGCAGGACTTATACACTTAATGGTAAGGTCCTAGGGAGTGTTGCTGAACAAAGAGACCTTGGAGTGCAGGTTCGTAGCTCCTTGAAAGTGGAGTCGCAGGTAGATAGAATAGTGAAGAAGGCGTTTGGTATGCTTTCCTTTATTGGTCAGAGTATTGAGTACAGGAGTTGGGAGGTCATGTTGCAGCTGTACAGGACATTGGTTAGACCACTGTTGGAATATTGCGTGCAATTCTGGTCTCCTT
>NC_057719.1:50723023-50762198 GCF_004010195.1 Chiloscyllium plagiosum
AAGAGACATTTGGATGGGTATATGAATAGGAAGGGTTTGGAGGGATATGGGCCGAGTGCTGGCAGGTGGGACTAGATTGGGTTGGGATATCTGGTCGGCATGGACAGGTTGGACCGAAGGTTCTGTTTCCATGCTGTACATCTCTATGACTCTATATATAAAAAAGGACAAATCCAAACTGGACAGTTATCAGCTCATTAATTAATTGTCAATCATCGGCATTGTGCTGGAAGGTGTCATTGACATACTATCAAGTGGCACTCACTCAGCAATACCTGGCTCACTGACATTCAATTTGGGTACCACCAGAGTCACTTAACTCCTGACCTCATTACAGCCCTGGTACAAACATGGGCAAAAAAGCCGAACTCAAGATGTGTTGTAAAAGTAACTGCCCTTGATATCAAATCAACATTTGACTACGTGGAATACCTGGGAGTCCAAGCAAAATGGGAGTCAATGAGGATTGGGGAAAACTCTCCACCAGTTGGTCATACCTCCCAGATGAAGATGCTATGGCTGTTGGAGGCTTATCTTCTCATTCCTAGTATATCACTGCAGCAGTTACTTGGTGTATTGTCCTCAGTCCAACCATTATCATTGCTGAATACCCCACTATCATAATCCAGGCAGTACTGACCAGAAATCTGAGAATGCAACTAAACTCCATAGACAGCAGTGTTTTAAAAAATACAGCTCACCATTGCCTTCTCAAGAGCATTTGGGGTGGGCAACAGATGCTGGGCTAGCTAGTGACACCCACATCCCGTGAAAGAAAAAAAAAGTGATTATCATAATTATTTTATAGCTGAAGTAGAATTGTTAATTTCAATTAAATAAAAGTAAAGCTTTTCATAAAATCTGTTGAGTATTTCGCACTCTGCACGCTGCCATAAGCATGATTTTTCCCACATTACTATAAGATGTCATCCAGTATAAGCTAGGAATTGTCAATAACATTAATATTCTGGATTAGAGTTTACCAATTTAAGTACTTTCTGGTGGATGTTCATAATAGTATTGGCAGAGGCCATTCTCTATAATACAGTTTCTGGATAAAGTGAAAAACTTGATACTATTATCTTAATTGCAATATAGTTTATTATTGATGGAATACAAAATTAAGGATCATAATTGATTTAACAAAAATCCTCAATCAACAATTTTATACTGAAAGTTGTCGATTCATTACTTCACTTTCTTAAAAATTTTAATCTCTCTTAATTGCACGTGTACCAGGTGGGACAGCATTAGATTTTGGGGTGAAATCTTTTTTTAAAATATAAATTACAATGTCTGACATGATGTAATTTCCTGTGGTATTGCATTTTTATGGAGCATGCCGTCCTCAGAGACTGCTTTTAGAACAGATGCATCACCAACTAGGTTGAGTCAGAAGACTAAGCCATCAAGCAATGCACACAAAGAACAGGAAAATATCTAGTACAGTGCATAATATGACCTAAACTGGATCCAGTGCTTAGCATGAATAATAATGATAATTAGAGCATTAAGGCTGCATGCTTAGTTGAACAACCTACCTGGCAATTTTTCAGATCTGTCGAAGAAACCATTACTGGTTTTTGTCTGGTCTGATGCTGGAGTTCAAATACATTCCTGAGAAAACATGTATGACTTGAGGCTGCCAAAAATAGATCAAAGATTTATTGTACTGTACAAAGTACTGTAACCTTAATTTTTTACCCAAGCCGGGAAAATAAGATAATATATTTTTCTTTTGTTCAGACTAGTTAATTCGCATGCTTATACAGTTTTTCAAATAGGTCACTTTGACTTGCAACAATATATTTATATAAACTTTGTTATTAGCTTCATCTGAAAGTCTATCAGATTTTCCTTTGTATTGTAGTTGTGCTGATGCCAATATTCCTGTTAGTATACATATATATTCATGCTGGCTTCCAGAAATCCTGAAGTTAATAATTGACGTGACAAGCTTACTTTTTAAAAATTAGCCTTACTAAGCTGTGCTACTTATTTCGGAGAGTATCAAGCCACATTTCTGCAATTTTAGTTAGTTCCATGAAGGATCGCATTGGGGAAAAAATTATGATGTTATCAGAAATTCTATTTAAACTTCCTAACATGTGGTTTGTTCTGTGGACGGCTGATAACAGCTCCCCAGAGAAAAGAGTCTGTGGAATTGCACACATTTTGATCCACACTCAGTAGTCGGATTTCACTGCTTTAAATTATCAAGTAAATTCACTGATATTAACAAGTGAATGAGGTCAAATGCCAGATCAGAACTCTGATGCTAAAATAATATTTGGGAATGGTAATCCTGAGACAAATGACTTGTCTGGGTTTAGTGAGATGATGACTGGGTCAGAGGCACCACTGTATTGTGAAACAAGAACCTACATCCGGAACAGATGCTTTGCCAAATATGCTTGCTGAGCCAGACAGGGCCAGTATGCAGTCTTTCATCTGTTTATTACTATTTGACCAATCAGAATCCTGCAGCCCATTAAGTGGAGACTAGAAAAGATGACTGTGGAATTCAGTTCAACAGTTAAAAGTAAAACATAATTATGTGGGACAATGACCTGCTATCTTTTCCAAATTTCTCTTGGAATGACCTGTTCAGTCAGAAAATTCAAAAATACATTTCCCTCATCTTTGTTGCTCGACATATCTGAATTCGCTCAGTTCCACTGTAATCTAGCAATTTACTGAGTACAGTAACATGTGGAAATAATTTAGCTTGATTCCGTTTTCTGAAATTTGAAAATTACAGTGGTTGAATAAATATATCCTCTGGTTTGTGCATTTCGACAAAAACACAACTGTCCATCATTTCTATTTTGAAATTGTCATTGATAACCTGCAGTTCTGTAAAACTCTATTGTAAATAGTAATTATTTTGCTGTATGTTGCTCTATAACATTTTCATGAGATATGACTTGTGTGGAAGATGTATGCAATTACTAAAATGCAGTGTTGACTTGTGGATTGAGGAAAAAAAATGCAAGGAAAATATAGGAAATATTATACAGCTACCAATTAAAAATAATTTGATTTGTCCAACTGCCATTGTGAAAGGAAGAATGATATATCATCTTTTGCTTTCTTGAAGCTTTCCAAACATTTCATAGCCAATGAATTTCTGTAACTTTTTAAAGGTAAGGACATGTGGCAGTCAATTTGTGCATAGCAAGATTCTGTAAATGGCAATGAGATAAATTACTGAACAATCTGCTTTGGTTTCAGCATCAAAATTAATCGGGACAACAAAAGAAATTTGCCCACCCTTCTGCCTAATGCCCTCAAGAAATTTTTCATTCCTGAAGAAGTAGATAAGATATATCATCTGAAAAATAGCATTTCTGACCGCACATGTTGCTAAATACTGCATTAGAATATTGGCTAAATTAGGCATCCAAGTCTGTGAAATGGAGCTTGAACCCTCAACCATCCACCTCGGAGATGAAGCAACTGGTACACAAAGCTAATTTGGAACAATGTGCTACTCTCAATTCTGTTCTTGTACAGTTACATTCAGTGTAGAATTGCTATTTAATGTATCATGCTATCTACAAAGGGAAGTTGTTCAAAACACCCTTTCTGCTTTGAAATTCCAAATGATTTTCAAAGGTTACAATTGCTTCAGTAGTAATTGTGCTCAGAATTGAAATTCTGAAATACAATTCAGTTTGTGAGAAGAAATCATTAAATGGCAATTTATAATATTGTGAGAAAATAATCACTATTATCTTCATATATATTCAAATTATGATTTTTACGGACTGATACATTAAACAAAAATGATATAAAAGATTAGTAATTAAATGAATTATATTTCAGTGATGCAGCTGAGAAGATTCGAATTGGGAAGACTGTTGATGCCTGGATCACTATTATTAATCAGGACATACAGGTATGCCTAAAGAAATTGTTGTCAATCTTCTGTAATTAACAGATTTTAATTCTCTGATAATTAAGTCTTTGTTTTGATGTAACATTTTAAAGTTAATTATTGTTGGTCTTCAAAGTATTTTTTCAAAAACATTTGGAGAGTCCATGTGAAAGAATTTTCAGCTTTATAATTAATGATTATATGATGCTACATACATTCTCCTTTTACTTGGCATAGACATAACCCAGCAATGACATGTAAACAGTGGTGTTTCATAACTGGGTAAAGTATAATAATAAATATTTCTTGCAATGATTATTAACCTAATCAAAATGAGTTTGGAACATAGGATTATTAGAGGTCTAATTTTTAGGCACTATTTGACAATTTTTGCACTGGTACTAAAGATCTAAACTGTGCTAGCCTACTTCATAAATGTGAATGCTCTCAGACCACAAAAAGATAGTTGTTTAACTGCCAGAAGACTATAGAGCTTCGCTGGCATTATAGAAAGATGACTGGTGGTGGTTTAACCTGAGGACCACCATGCCTCAGGTGAGGGGAGAGGTTGAGAAGGAGAGTCCTTCATGGTAACCTCAGCCAGTGCAGGAACTGAACCCTCGCTGTTGGCATCCTAGATCACTATAAAAGTTGTCTGGAGAGAACATAGTACACCGGATACCACACAATATTTTTGAGTGCCTGTAAATAGAGAGAGAGTAATGTTGAATGAGACCTGGGTGTCCTCATGCACCAGTCACTGAAAATAAGTGCAGGTACAGTAGGCAGTGAAAAGGCTTATGCCCGAAACGTCGATTCTCCTGTTCCTTGGATGCTGCCTGACCTGCTGCGCTTTTCCAGCAACACATTTTCAGCTCTGAGCTCCAGCATCTGCAGCCCTCATTTCTCCACAGTAGGCAGTGAAAAAGGTAAACTGCATGTTGGATTCAAGGATTTGAGTACAAGAACTAGGAAGTCTTGCTGCAATTATATAAGGCATTGTTGAGGCCACATGTGGAATATTGTGTGAAGTTTTGACCTCCTTATCTGAGGAAGGAAGTTCTTCTTACAGAGGAAGTGCAATGAAGGTTTGTCAAATTGATTCCTGGGATGATGGGACTGATATATGAGGGGAGATTGAATTGTTGAGGATTGAATTTGCTGGAGTTTAGAATAATGAAAGAGGATCTCATAGAAGGTGATAAAATTCTAACAGGGCTTACACAGTTTAGATACAAGAAGGATGATCCTGACAGTGGGGGATCCAGAACCAGGGGTCATAAACCTTCTAGGACTGAGATGAAGAGCAATTTCTTCACCCGAGTGTATTGAACCTGTGGAATTCATTACCACAGAAACTGGTTGAGGCCAAAACTGTGTTTTCAAGAAAAGAGATTTAGCTAAAGGGATGAAGGGAGATGCAGGGGTGATTAGGTATTGACCTCAATGATCAGCCAAGATCATATTGAATGGCAGAGCAAGCTTGAGGGGGTTGAATGACTTACTCCGACTCCTATCCTCCCTGTTTCTATGTGTTATTGATAGTTAACTAAATCAACAAGAAAATTTGTATGTTACACGCATTAACTATTATAGTTTTTGTGTGAACAGCACTGAAGCACACAGCAAAACCAAAAGTAATTTTTCTGCAACATCCCCATAAAACTATCCTCACTATAATGTTAACATGACCTTTATTGTTTCAGCTGCTGATGAAATTGGTTTCATTTTAAAATTCCTGCATGTTGAGCTTTTGGGGTGCCTGTTGTGATGGATAGTAATAGCAGTTACTAACAGTAGTAAATTTGTAGGAATGATTATCTCACCTGTATTTCTAATGTACGAAAATAACTGACCAACATAGATTCTCAGTATCTCTAACATCCCAGTTTTATTGATCTGTTTTGCATTTTGTGGAGTAATACCATGGTTTCCGTGGTAATGGGTGTTGAACAATCTAGCTGCCTATCGATATCCTTTTTGAGTGTACACTATGCAAGCATCTTTGATATTTTCAGCAATTTCATTAGCATTTATTTGAAACATTTCCTAGCAATGAAAGTGAAATTAACTGTATAGAATGTTAGCTAAATGCGATAATTCATGTATGTGAAATAATATGTAGCAGTCAATAGCACTAGTATTTCAGAAATCATTTGAAGATGAGTTGTCAGTATTACCATTTGGTGCAAAGTGACAAAGATAAGGTTAATGTTTAGAAATTTGATGGCACTGAATGGCTGCTTAGCCAGTCAATCTGGCAAATTGGAATTGAGATACATGAATGAGTTTTCCATTCAGAACCTTATATTAGAACAGATTTCTTTGTAGACATCCAGATAGCAAAACATTGGATAACATTGGCTGATGTTTTCAAATGAGGGTCCTCCATTTGCTGAAGAACTCTATTGTCAGATTGATTTCCTCCAGTGGCCAACTTGCCAAAAACTAGAATTAGTGGCATTATCTGACAGAATAGTTGCTGGTTTGACTTTTCAGGCTGATACTTAATTACTTGATGCTATTGGCTTCTTGTATTACTCTGAAAAGTTAAGCTTAAAGAATTTTGCCTATCGTAAAATAAAAACAGGAAGTGCTGGAGAAACCCAGGTATTGTTACTGGAGTTTGTATTGAACTTCAAGATTGCGGTGGAATGTGATGCTTCAGCCAGAGCTCGTCTGGTCCATCCGTTTCTTTCTCTTTTTTCTTTTCTCTCTTTGTATCTCTTTTCTTCTTTCTTCTCCCGGCCTCAACTCAGTGAGGCAGCCTCCTGGCTCAGTGTGGGAGTCTTTTAGCAGCCCGGGACAGTATCCTGGTGGCCTGTGACGTTCTCTCAACCCAGTGTCTAAGGCAGCCAGCAGTGAGAGCAGGGCCCAGAATGTATCCAGCAATCGGAGACTGCAAGTGGATTCTGCAATCGGAGACTGTGAGTGGATCCTGCCCGGGCATGATCCAGAGGCAGGAGGAGATTGGAGACGGCAACTTCAATGGCAATGGCATCAAAGCCCAATCCAGGAAGAGTGAGTGGTGAGAGACGTCCCCTGGGTATCAGCGACAGCAGCAGAGAGAGCAGGCAGCTGAGGTCTCCTGGAAAGCAAGCTAAGTGGAGGAGATTGAGGACCCAGCCGAGCAAGCACTCATCAAAGACTGTTGAACTTTTAACTTTATTCCTTAATTTTTCTACTTTATATTAAGAAGGACTTTAATGGTAACTTATTCTTTTAGTTTTCTACTTATTTGATGAAGGGCTGTATTGCTTAATTTTTTAACTTTGTTTCTTTTATAATTTTGTAACTGAGTTTTTTTGTATCTAGGTATCTTTGTATTTAATGGCACCATATGTGGCGACATTAGACTATTTTCACTGCACCCCTGTCCTGTAACTGAGTACACATGAAAATAAAATCTAAATTTAAATTGTTGGAACACTGTAGCAAAACAAGGGAGGCAGAGCCTAACAAAAGATGCAGAATTTTTCCAGTGTTGCATTGTTTCTTGCTGCATTCAAAACAATTTGACTGCAGTTATGGGTGATCTGTTAGGACTGCTGTTGGCCTGAAGGTGAAATGGAAGATCATCCACATCATTGCTACAATCAAGAAAACACACTTTCTCAGAAGGCTAAAAAGATTTGGCATGTCCACAATGATTCTTATCAATTTTTATTGATGTACCATAGAAAGCATCCTACCAGATGCATCACAGCCAGGTATGCCAACTGCTGTGCCTAAGACTGCAAGAAATTACAGAGAATTGTGAATGCAGCCCAGTCCATTACAAAAAATCAGCCTTTCTTCCATTGACTCTACTTCCCGTTGCTTTGGGAAGACAGGAAAACATAATCAAAGACCCCTCCCACCCCTCTTCCACCCTCTTCCATTGGGCAGAAGATACAAAAGTTCAAAAAGACATACAGACAGATTTAAGAACAGCTAAAAATCTCTCATATTAGAGTTGATCTTTCTCTGCACCATCTCTGGGTGGGTTGCTCTTCAGAGGGTCGGTGTGGACTGGTTGGGCCGAAGGGCCTGTTTCCACACTGTAGGGAATCTAATCTAATCTCTTTAGCTGTAACATTATCTTCTGCATTCTCTTCTGTCACCATGATGTAATCATGTATAGTATGATTTGTCTGGTTGGCATTCAATACAATGTTTTTCACTTTCTTGGTACATGTGGCAATAATAAATCAAATCAAATCATCTTCCAGCATATATGCCAATGCTTTCCTTGCTAAAATAATTTCTGAAAAAGGGTCACTGGATCTGAAATGTTAACTCTGTTTTCCCTTCACAGATGCTGCCTGACTGCTGAGCTTTTCCAGCACTTTGTTTTGTTTATATATTTGTTTGGTCTGCCATCTCTTTGTTCCCCATTATAACTTCCATCCTTTCTAATTGGAAAGGATCTACACTTGTCTTTACTAATCCTTTTCTCTTTACATAATTATAGAGGCTGTTACAATCAGTTTCTATGTTCCCTGAAAGCTTATTCTTCAATTCTTTCCCCCTCATGTTCAATTCCTTTGGCCTCCTATGCTAAATCTAAACTCTTCCCAATCCTCAGATGTGCTGCTTTTTTTTTAGGTCGATTTGTATTCTCTTCATTGGATCTTCTTAGTCATAATTGGGTTTCCTTTCCTATTTTTTTTGTGCCAGAAGGAGTGAACAATCATTGCAGTTCCTCCATGTACTCGTCATTGCCTGTCATCTCTTTAAGTAATATCCCCCCAATTTATCATAGCCAACTCGCACCTTATCCATTGTAATTTCCTTTATTTAGTTCAGGACCCTTGGCTCAGAATCAGTTAAGCCACTCACCCACCTTAATGAAGACTTTTAGAATATTATGATCACTGTTCCCCAAGGAGCCTCTCACAGCTCCCTACCTACGAACAACATATCATCTTCCACTTCGGAACCTTGCAGCCCTAAGGGATCAATATTGAGTACCTTCTTCTTTTACCCAGCCCACATTCCAGGCTTTGTCATAACATGGATTTCTTTCAGCGCATCCATCTCATTTTCACCCCTCATTGTCCCCATTATCACTAATCTAAGTTTACATTATCCATGGCTTGCTATCACCAATCCCTTCGTTTAACTTTCTTTCTTTCTCTCTCCCTAGGCTCCACCTCCACCCGTCTTCCTTAATCTGCTCATATCAGTATGAATATCACTGTTCCTTATTGCTATCAATTCTGATCAAGGGTCACTGGACTTGTTTTCTCTCAAAAATGCTGCCAGACCTGCTGAGTTTCTACAGAAGTAGCTGTTTTTGTTTCAAGTCTCCAGTATTCATAGGTTCTTGTTGTAATTTTTTTGGCTTCAATTGCTTTCTGTGTTAGTAAATTTCACAGACTCACCACTCTATGGGTGAAGAAATTTCTCCTCATCTCAGTCTTAAATGCTTTACTACATCTCCTTTAGCTATTGATCCCTCGTTCTGGATTTCCCTGGTATCAGTAACATCCTTCACGTATCTACCTTGCCTAGTCTTTAGAATTTTACAGGTTTCTACAAAATCTCCCCCCCAATCCTTCTAAATGCAGGCAAATACAATCGTACCCAATTCAACAACATCACATACATCAGTCTCACTATGCCAGGGTAAGACTTTGCTGCACTTTCTTTGTAGGAGGAGCATCCTTTCTCAGATAATGAGACCAATAATATGCCCAATATTCTAGGTGTGGTCTCACTGAAGCCCTGTATAATTGTGGCAAGACATCCCTGCTCTTATAATGGAGTTTTCTCACTGTGAAGGCTAACAAACCCTTTTCATTCGTCACCACTTGCAGCACCTGCATACCTATCTTCAGTGACCAGAGTACAAGGACGCATAGATCTTAATGCAAACTCTGCCCTCTCAACTTCTCGCCATTCAGACGATAATCTGCTTTCCTGGTTTTGCTACCAAGGTAGATAGCCTCACATTTATTCACGTTATACTGCATCTGCCATGCATTTACCCATCTCACTCAACTTGTCAAATTTACACTGAAGAGTCCCTACATCCTCTTCAGTGCACCATCCACACAGCTTTAAGTCATTTGCAAATGATCCCAGATTATGTTATTTCAGGACAAAGAAGGGCTCAGACTGAAATTCGGCTTTTTATTAACAACACAATGGTCCTTCACTGGAACACAACTATACATTGTTGCTGATTTTGTTTTAACAACAAAATAGAAGTTTATTAACCAAAAGAAATGAAGATAAAATAGAATAATTACTTTCAACATATATTCAAACTATTTAAAACACACAGTAAAAGTACAATGCCAAAACACTCCAATTCAAAATGCCAAAACAATTCAAAAACATTATAAACCCCTAAACAGTATCCAACAGTAAATCTTACACCATATTTATACTAGAATTCCTTTCTTGAATAGCTCTATACATTTAAAATAACTGTGAGTTTAACTTGTGGACTGGAAACACAGCCCCTTCCTGGAGTTATCATGCACCTGAGTTTAAATAAACTCAGCAGTCCTCTTCAAGATTTTATCCCAACACTTATCAGGGATTATCACCAACCCGTTAGTCTAAAATAATCTAGTTTTACTCTCTTCTGCTCTCCTCAGGAGCACTACTATTTACTTGCATCCTCATAGAACTGCCCAAAACCAAGTAAAACTGACACAAAAATCTCTCTCTCTCAGTTTTGGGTATTTCTCTTAAGCTTAAAAATAACACCCAGTCTAGAGATTTCTAAAAGACTTTAAAGCACAATGCCTTGCGAGAATAAACACAAACGCATTTGGTTATTAAGACCCCCACAAACTGTGTTAAAAGCAATTGCCATGGCTGTAGAAATGCTTATAAGCTAATTATTAACTTCAGGCACACAGAAAACCTACATATTATGATCCAATAATTCAAAACCCAAGCTTTAAATAACTGATATTACACTCACACAATGTATCTTCTTGTGTATGTGTTCCCAAATTTTACTCCTAAAAGTTCTGGTCCAAAATTTATATTCATCACCCAACAAAGGATCCTAGATCCCTAACCCCTGGAAATGTTACTTCCCTTACTTTTCCACATAAACTCCTGGTTGCCACTGGTTCAATAACAAAAGAATATAGTCCATAAAGGACATTAATTGCCCATTTTGATGTCTCAATTGCAGCAAGGTGACAAGGCCATCAAGTATTAAGTTAGCTTTCTCCCTCAGATTTTTCAGCTGGCTTAAATGTCCGTTGTCAGTAAATCCACGATGGAGGTGGATTTAAATGCATTCCCAGCTATCATTCTGGTAAAACTGTGCTGCAGTTTGAGGTGTGGTACCCAGAATTGTTTGCAGTACTGCACATTGGCATAAATAGACCCTTGTATAATTGAAGCATGACCTCTACTCCTTTGTATTCTCAGTGCATTATATAAAAGTCCGTATTCTATGGCCTTTAATTGTTTTCCATACTAGTATTTTAATAATGCATGAGCCCAAATCACTTCAGAATTCCACTGTCTCTAGTTTGTCATGATTTATAAGGCAACTTGTTCAATGCTTTTTAGGTTCAATGCCAATGACCTCATTAGGCTACATTAAAGTCCATTTTTGTCTATTCACTTAATTTATCAATATCACAGTAATTTTATGCTTCCAACTACATTGCTTAAAATGTTGTCTAAGTTCTAGAAGCTCTGGTCACAATCTTCCAAATGTTCTCTGATATTTCAAGGGGACTGAAGTATTGCAGCTTTGTACCTGTCTACTCTTTCTCCAACTTGGGACTGTCTTTGATCAGTTCCAGTCATAGCCAGAATATCTCTTGTAATGGCTTCTTTTCCTATTAAACCATTGCCATAGGGAATTCCAAGCTATGTTTTTCTCTCTCCTGTCGTCCATCTACGTTTTCCCTCTGGATGACATTACCCAAAGAGCCAATGTTACTTGTGCATATTCGCTGACAACATTGAGCTGTACTTGTTTTCTAACCTTTGGTCCATAGCTGCCTTTGTGTTTTAACACATGTCTTTATTTGTAACAAGTCTGCTCTCCTATCACTGCTGTGTTATTAACCCACATTAGCTTCCCCCTCAGGCAATTCTGAAATTCTCATCTTTGCTTAAATTCTTCATGGTTACACACCCTCCATCTGTCATATCTTTCAGGCCCACTACATTTCAAGATCTCTCTGCTCCCATAACTTTAACACCTTGTGCATTTCCAGTTTTTCATCAGCTCACCTAATTTTATCTTGTGTAACTCAGTGTCACGCTTTGCTTTGCAATGCTTCTGCGGAACATATTGGGATATTTAATTACGTGAAAGGCGCTGTATAAATATCGGTCTAGGTAATCTGACAACTGGCATTGGATAAGCTGCAATTTCATCACCCAACCATGAAAAAGTCCAACTCCATGTCACTGATTTTGTTTGTTCAGAAGTTTCTTTGGATAAAGCAGATAAGTTTTTTCAACTTTTGTATTCTATTTGACCCTGAAGTGGACTTCCAGCCCCATGTCCTCATCACCAGGATTGCTTATTCACACTTTGTTAATATCACTTGTCTCTGTTTAACTGTTATCTATAATTCAACCTATCTAATGTTGGCACTCTTATCAATGTATCTATCACCTCCAGACTAGACAATTACAGCATTTTCCTGGCTGGCTTCCAATCCTACACTGACCATGAACTTCAGTACTCTGCTACTTGAATCTGAATCACAATCTGTTTTCCTATACAGATCATGAAAATTGTGAAACTTACTGAAAGTTAAATGCAGCTTCTATCTTGAAATAAAGTATCGGAATTTATTTTCTTTTAATTAATTGACAACTAAACGAGCATTTCTAACTCCATGTCTCATTGCTCCAATGGGTTTTTGTTTTAGCCAAAACAGTAGCTTCCTTTTTTTCATTCTTGCCAAGAAGATTATTAAGATTAAAGTTACTCACTTGTGTAGAAGGACGATGTCAAGTTACTTGTGCATAATGTGTTGAGGATTATTCATGTGCTCCTTGTGCAGCTCTTTTAAAAACTCACTTCTGGAAATATTTTTACATTCCATTATTCATTGACTAGTCTATATTTGTGGGGTTTAAAGATTCCAGAACCAGGTGCTGCTATTACTAATCATTATACAGAAAGGATCCTGCAGGTATTGTGCCATTATGCATTGGTTGATACTGAGACATCTCCAGTGGTGTTTGATCAAAAACAAAATTGTTTTAATGGGGCAGTAAAACAAAATAACATCTGTTTTAAAAATAAATTGGATATAGTCTACTGACACACCCCAGAATCCTAAATATTATTATAAAAGTAATTACACATTTATCAGTCTAGCTCAATCACGTTCAGTTACCTTATTGATGCCTTTGAGCAATTAAGTGGAGGTATAAAGTTCAGCTTCAATGAGATTCTGAATAGTGAGTGCTGCTTTTGATCTTTTGATATGTCTGAGATTTCACTTTGCCATATCTGCTCCTAGTTTATCTCTGTCAAGCAGCACTAAATTATAAAAGCCAGAAAGAATGGCAATTCGGGGAAAAATAGTTGTCTGATAATTGTCCAGGCTAGGTTAGATAGGAATGCAGTGGGTGGGAGATTAGTCAGGAATGGAGAGCTGGAGTGCGGTTAGCTCAGTTAGCTAGACAGCTAGCTTGTGTTTCAGAATAACACCTATAGTGGGTTTGATTCCGATTCTAGCTGATGTAGAATTGAGGCCTTCCCCATCATCCTACCCTGCAAATTGTCAGGGCATAAGCCAAGGCTTGGTGATCTTTAAATGATCAATGATACTACCTGGCCAATGAGGTGGGAATAGGACAGATGTAGGGAACAGGATTGACTATATGCATTGTAATTGCATTTTGTTTTTAACTTTTCCATATCTCAGTCTTCCACTGAAAAGAGGTAATCTTAGAGCAGAGGAAGTGTCCATCACACTTAATCCACTGATGGAACTCAATCGACTGAGAACTTTAGCATTTTCAAGTGGAAACATTTATAGTCTATGACCTATGCTATTTGAATTCGTGATAACTTAAAAGTTTGCCTCAGTGCTCCTTCTGATTTTTTCCAGTATTTTAGGCGTAGTTATTAGGTAACTTTATATGTAATTAAAATATATTTTTGTCAGATGTCATTCAAGCCCACTTTCAGGGACTGAATGTTAATGCAGGAGAACTGAGGGAGTTCTGCACTGACTTCCAGATTGGCTTTCAGATGAACCATTGAGCTGAAATCCATGTGCCATGGAAGAGCCGAGAACACAACATTAAAGAGCCTATAGCACTGTTTAAAAAAAAAATGGAGTTCCCTTATTGTCCTCAGTAACTCTTAATCCCTCAGTCAGTACGACCAAAAAAATAATTTGGTCATTTTAGACCTACCTGGGCACATGGTAGTGGCTGTTTTTCTGTTCTTCATGTTCAAAATGCTTGTTATCTTTGGCTATGTTAAAAACTGGAAAATATTGAATTATTTGGACATTTTCTGGATTGAAAATGTTTTACTAAGTAGCATTTACTCTGAAATGAAGTCAACATTTAGTGTGTACTGTTTGCAAAAGGTCAGGTGACTTTGAAAAAAGACAAGGAGGCTTTTAAGGAGGTAAAGTATGAAGTTCATGCCCTGTATTTGCTGGAAAACCTAGCTTTGAAAGGACTCTTGAGGCCTCTATGCTAATGGTTTCTTAACTCTTTCTGGAGTTAGTTTTTCGTTTTTCAGACTTGAGTGGTCAATAAGCATTGCAAATGGTCAGTAAGAGCTGCAAGTCTCTCTCTTGCTCTGTTTCTTTCTCAGCAGAAGTTTCTGAGGACCTGATAAAGTTTCCAAATAACTGTATTTCTGACTACCTTTATAAACCCTGAAATGCTGAATAGTGGCCACTTTCCAAAGACTCAGATCCAGCTTAATTTCAATGTGAACTGAAGATCTTCCATTGATCTATGGCTGTCAGCAATTTGATTTTTTTCAACAAGAAAACCGGTAGACTATGAGGAACCTTTTGTTTTGTTTTTGTTGACCAACAAGAGCATTTATTCTTTTACCCTTTTTCTTTTTAAATAAAATCATATGTGAGAGACTTGTGTGTGTGACTGTATGGGATTAAGTGGATATATTCTAATTCTGGATTATAATTTAGGTGTTAACCAGTTTGTCACTTGTTTTAAGAATAAGCTTTGTTTTGTGATAAATGTATTGTATTGAATTCACTGAAGAAGCCTGGTGGAAGTTTTTTTATTTAAGATAGAAGTACACAAAAAGAATGGCGCGACCGGTGGGGATTGATTACGTGCATTTCTCCCATCACAGTAATAACAATCACAGTTATACTTCAATGATTTGCCCTGTCAAGGAGGAAATTTGGATATCATAAATTTATGAAAACTATGCTATGTACACAAGTTTGTGCTTTCTCTCAGTTTTTATTATTTTAAGAAGTTTTCACTGTAGCAAGATAGAGGCAGGCTCAGTTAATGGAAATTTCCTTTGAATCAACAAGTTCAGCAATACAATTTAGTTTTCTTTCTGCTTAAGTTTAACAAAATACAAACAATATATTTAGACAGAGGTGACAATTGACATAACAATATGATAATGTTTCACTGTGCTTATACTAATGGTAAACTCAAAAAATCAAATAGTTCTCAGGGTGACAATCCTCATGAAACAGATCCATATTGCACAGTACTGAAATTCTTTGTGTTTGGTCTGCATTCAGTAAAGTTTCTCAGTCTGCATCCTACACAAAGTATGAATCAATGCATTCTGTGTATATTGCTGAAGTTGGCAGTATACTGCAGTTCAGCGACCTTCTTTGCATTTCTTGCGACTGCATCACAAAGTTTTGCAATTGCTTACAGCACAGACTCCTGTATATCTAAAAGATTGGACTAGATCGACAAGGTATCAGAACTTGTGTCATCAGGAATCCCTTCAGAATGCTGTACCTTCCTCTGAGAAAATTATTTCAAGGATGTTAATTAATTCAGACCCTGTCACAGACAGTATGTTGGAAAATCCTGAATACACTGCATAATTCAATCTAACTATCTGACCACAGTTGCAAGTGACTTGACGTGATCAATGACAACCATGTTTTCAACCAGATTAATTTCATAGGTCAGTGCAACATCAAGGGCCGAAGGGCCTGTACTTAACTGTAACGTTCTATGTTCAACCCTAATGGATCAATTGAGAACCCACAACCAATGGAGACTGTTTGGATCCTCTTAGTAGAGTTGGAAGAACATTTAAATGAATATGTTGGCAAAGCAGAGAATTTCTTTTCACAACTTACCTACCTTAATCAGTGAGCTGTGTCAAAGTTGAACACAGTTGCAGCTTTTTTCTAATGCCACTCAATATTCCTGGGAACTATAAATTATAGCATGCCCCCAGGTTTCTTGACCTAAAGGTTTCCATCCAGGATACTTTTGAGCCTCCAAATCATGTTAATGGCTGGTCAGGCATTATTCTGATATTTGATTCTTAGGGTTACACAATGTTCCATACCATGCACTACTTCTCAGATAGTGAAGCAGTCCATGTCCATACAGCGCAAAATTTAGACAACAACCAGGCTTGGCTGATAACTGGCAAATAACATTTGTGTCATGGAGTGTCAGGTAATGACCATCTCCAACAATTGGGAATCTAAGCATAACCCTTTGACATTCAGTGACTCTACTATCACCGAATCCCTCATTATCAACATAATTGGGATAGCAATGGCCAGAAATTGAAACAGACCAACTGTAATTCTTAGGGGAGTTGACCAGATGGATGCAGAAAGATTGTTCCCCTTATTGGAGACCTGGGAATCGATGGAATTATCTCAGTAAGGGGTTATAGAGTAACAGAGTCATCGAGATGTACAGCATAGAAACAAACCATTCGGTCCAACTCGTCCATGCCGACCAGATATCCCAACTCAATCTATTCCCAGCTGCCAGCACCCAGCCTATATCCCTCCAAACATTACTATTCATTTACCCATCCAGACGCATTTTCAATGTTGCAATCGTGCGAGCCTCCACCACTTCTTCTGGCAGCTCATTCCATACACGTACCACCCTTTGTGTGAAAGACAGAGATGAGGAGGAATTTCTTCTCTCAGTGGTTAGTGAGTCTGTGGAATCATTTAATGAGTGTGCTGTGGATGCCAGATTGTTCAGCGTATTCAAGCTGAGGCAGACGAATTTTTAATCAGTAATGAAATCAAGGATAGTGATGCCATCGGCAAGAAAGTGGAATTGAAGATTGAGATCAGCTATGATCTTGTTGAATGGCAGAGCAGACCCAATGGTTTGAATGTCATTCTACTCCTATGGCTTATCGTTGTGTGAACATACTGTGACTGCAAGAGCAACTCAGAGACTAGGGATTCTGCAATGAGTAACTTGATTCCTGTCTCCTCAGTGCCTGCCCACCATCTGACATAATACAATTCGTGAGTAAAATGGAAACTCTTCAATTGCCCAAATGAGTGCGGCTTCAGCAATGCTTAAGCACCTCAACATGATTCAGGACAAAACATCCCACTTGATTGTTTGCCCATCCATCACCTTCAAAGCTCATTCCTTTTACTAGCGACGCATGGTAGCAGCAGATGAATTCTGTTAGCTCAGCAAACCTCCTTTACCACATGATCAGATTTCTTCTTTATCATCAGCACCTTCTAAATCCATTACATCTACCGTCCAGAAAGCCAAGGGAAAACACACTTCCTGCAAGATTCCCTCCAAGCCTCTCAAGCATTTTGAATTGGAACCATACCGCTGAATAAAATCCCTGGAATTCCCATTCTGACAGTACTGTGGGTGTTCCTACATCCAAAGAACTGCAGCCATTGAAGAGCATTTTTGAAAAGTGTGATGCCGGAAAAGCACAGCAGGTCAGGAAGCATCCAAGGAGCAGGAGAGTTAACATTCTGGGCACAAGCCCTTCATCAGGAATCTGTGGAAATAAAGCAGAGTTAATGTTTCAGGGCTAGTGACTGTTCTTCAGAACTAACTTTTGAAGGAGGGTCACTGGACCCAAAGCACTAAGACTAAGGTGGGGGAGAGAGGGCAGAAGTTTAGGGTGAGAGGGGAAAGATATAAAAGAGACCTAAGGGGCAACTTTTTCACGCAGAGGGTATTAGGTGTATGGAATGATCTGCCAGAGGAAGTGGTAGAGGCGAGTACAACTGCAACATTTAAAAGGCATCTGGATGGGTATATGAATAGGAAGGGTTTGGAGGGATATGGGCTGGGTGCTGGCAGGTGGGACTAGATTGGGTTGGGATATCTGGTCAGCATAGATGATTTGGACCAAATGGTCTGTTTCCATGTTGTACATCTCTGTGACTCTATAACATCTCTCTGTTAACTAAGTTCTAATGCCACGTATTTGTTGAAAGATGCTTTCCTTGGTTTTCAGAGAACTTACAAAATGACTACCACAGTAAAGCTCACTTCGATCTCACCTTTGCCAGTGCATATTTTTCGGAGTCTTTAGATTGCTGTGATATGCCATTCTTTGATCAGTGAACATCTCTTTCTGTGTTCGGTGGTAGCTTGTAGAGAATATGCGTCCTTTTCTGACTGCACCAACTACCACCTTTTTTCTCAGAGAGACCTCTCTCTCATTCTCTCTTTCTGTCCAGAAAAAGCTATGATGACATGATTCTACCAATTATTATTGCTAGATATATCACAATAATGTTCAAATTGAGAGTGTATACAAAGCAGTATTGTCCAGGTATAATGGCTGTATCCAATAATCCCTTAAGTATTGATCCAAATACTGTTGTTGTTGTTGGAAGCACTTAAGTGATACCCTCAAGGTCTCACTGGTGAAGTGCTGCATTCCCAATTCCCACAGACACCTGGGAATTACTGGCCCATGACCATATCAAGTAGAGGAGCATCGTCCAGGAAGGCATTGAGCACTTTGAGACTTGCTATTGGGAAAAAGCTAAAGCCAGGTGAAAACAGCGAAAGGAGTGTGCTGCCACACCAAAGACACTGCCACCCCTTCCTGCACCCACCTTTTACCCCAAGTATAACAGAGCCTATGGTAGCCGCATTAGTTTGTACTGCCACTGATGGACTCACCCTGAGAGTAGGAGAGTCATCCTTGTCTGTGAGGAACTATCAATCAATGTTAAAATATGCAGAAGGGAAAGAATTAAGAAGTAATAAATCTTCAACTATCTGTTTATTCCAGGATCACCTGCAGTGGTAAACAAAAACAGAAATTGCTGGTAAAGATGGGCAGGTCTGGCAGTATCTGTGGAGAGAAATCAGAGTTAAAGTTTCAGATCTAGTGACCCTTCCTTGGAACTGATGGTAGTTAGATAAATGTCAGTTTTTATGCAGAAGATAGGGTGAGGGGAGGGGGTAAGGAGTAAATGAGAGGTGATTGGGCAAAGAGCCCAAAAAGAGAGAACAACAGTTGGACAGACAAAGGAGTGGATAACGATCCAGCTTGGAGGGTGAATAGCTGTTAATGGAGACTGTAAGTGGCTAACAATGGGTTGTGTGTCATAGCAGACTATGTGATCACAAGGATTGGTGTATGTGGGATAGGGGCTAGGACATAGAAGTGTTCAAGCTCTAAAGTTATTGAACTCGATATTGAGTCTGGAGGGCTGCAGGGTCCGTGGATGGATGTGTAAAGAGATTGCACGTCCATGGTGAAGAGGAGGCGTCAGGAGCCTGCAAACTGGAAATTCCAAAACTGGCATAAAGCATCAGAGGAATCATGGATGTAAGTGGACAGGACCCCTATAATAATATAATGTTGGGTGATTAATGTCACATTCTTGGGCAGTGTTTGATTTGACTTATTTATTGTTATGTGTATTTGTAATATATTCAGCAATCTTATAGGTGGGAATGGCAGGCTATATTCAGCACAACCTATTCAGAAAGTATTGCTAGTTTAAGACCTATGCATTTCTGATATAGATTGAATTATTTAACCAGTTGTGAATTCATTCTCCTGATGTGACCGGAGATAAAATATTCATCAGCTGGGTATGTAGGAAACAAGGAGGAAAGTGAGGACTGCAGATACTGGAGATCAGAGTCGAAGAGTGTGGTGCTGGAAAGGCACAGCTGGTCAGGCAGCATCGAAGGATTAGGAGAGTCGACGTAACAGGTATAAGCCCTTCATCAGGAATACGATGTCGGAAACAAAACATTTACGATTGCAAAGTGTAAGTTTTACAGAATGAGGGTGAGAATAGTAAACTGGATTAAAACTTGGTGTGAAAATGAAAACAGCCGGAGATAGAATTAAGAACAACTTTTCAAAGTGTTTAGAAGTGTGTACTAATGTTGCCTTTCTGTGGGACTATTTCTTTTCAATTTATATATCAATTATGTGGATGTACTGTTGCCCAGAGGGAGTGGTGTCAATACTTTCAAATGGAGAGCTCATTGATTCTTTAGAAGACCCAAGGAAGTAATCGAGTTATATAGCGTGGAAACAGACTCTTCGGTCCAACTTTTCCACGCTGACCACATATGCTAAACTGATCTAGTCCCATTTCCCAGCATTTGACCTGTATCCCTTCCTATTCACTTACCCGTCGAGTTGCCTTTTAAATGTTGTAATGGAACCCACCTCCGCCACCTCCTCTTGCAGTTATTCTGATAAAAGGTGGGTTAAAGTAGCAGATGGAATTAAAAAACAATGTGTTTGAGTGCATGCATTTGGTTAAAAAATGCACTGCGGTAATTATGCTATGAATGAAAATAGATCTACTACTTTGTAAGAACATTAAAATCTATACCACAGTTCCACAGGATATTAAAGTTGATGCCTCAAGTTGATACGGTTGAACTTTTAGAAAATGGAATGAAAAATTTTAATTTGACATGTCAAATATAAAAGCCAAGAAGCAACAATGAGTCTGTATAAAGCTTTGGACCTCAAATGGAAAACTATATGGGAAGAACCACTCTGTGCTATATACAAAGGACATTGGAGGTTTAGAAAGTGTGCAGATTCACTGGGAGAGTGTCAGATTGAAAAAATACAAATAAAAATCAAGATTTAGAGGGGAAAAAAAAATTTGCTTATGTAGAGGTAAATAGTCTGAAATAGTTTTCAAATATTATAACTGGAAAATTAAACAGTGAGTTTTGAAAATGCATTTAACAGTACTCTAGTAATTAAAACTATTGAGGGCTCTAACTTAATCTGAGATCATTTTTTGAAAACATTTCTCTTAACTGTTGCGTAAATATCATGTGTAATAAAATGTTGATAATGTTTAAATATCAGAATATTTAAACACTTTGTGCAGAATCAGTTTTGTTAAAAATAAGACTGAAATTATGAATGATTATATTTGTTTCTCTTTCCCTAAAACTTCTTTCTTATCCATAATTTTTTTATTCCTATTTAGGATGAAATTGCAAAGAAAAATTTTCTTCAGAAAGTTTCAACTAACCAACAGAAATGGGAGCTGAGCTTTACTAGTAAAGGAGGTGATGTCAAAGCTATCAAATTTAATGAAGATGTAAAAGATAAAAGCCAAAATAAACCAGAGTCAACAACAAAGAGGTCCTTGAGCACAGCAAGACCTCTGCAAAAGCAGCCTAAGGAGCCTTGTGAAAGTAAAAATCTGAGAAGCAAGGCTGTTGTACAGTCATCGTTGCACAAAGAGCAAAGGTCAAAGGTGAAGATTGTGTATATGTTATGAGATGTTGCCGTTCAACTTTACACCGTTGTGTTAAGGAAATAATTTTAAGAGCCAGTCTAATGGTATGTTTTTGTAGAAATGCAATATGAAAATATTGTCGTGTTAAGTTTGAGTGCCTTGTCACGATTTGTTCCACAATATTTTAAGACATATACTCAAAAGAAGCCCTGAACATATAAATTACATCACTGTAATAATATAAATTTAACTGAACTATTTTGGAAAACTTCACTTCTACATTTCCAATTACAGTAACTCTTGCATGGTTCCACAATACCAATACCAACACTTTAATGATTGCGTGCAGAGAGTTGGATAAGACTTTCACCCAAGCTGGAAGATAGTACAGAGGCAGGCAGAGTACACGCTGTTGCTGGCATTCTAGATTGCCAGCACACTCCCACTCTCCCCAGGCTATTTTCCTCGAGGTGGGATTGTGATTGATAGGGCTAAACACCCATAAATGGTAACTATTTAAGCTGGGTAAATGATCTTTTAAACTCTATTGTCAGAGGCTTACTAGAATTTTATCAGGGACAATGCTAGGTGCCTGGAGGTATCTTCCTGGCAACATATCAGATCACCAACACTACAACCTGGCTGTGAAGGCTCTGCACATTGTTTCAGCCAAAGTTGTGCCCACAGACTGTCCCGTGCAGGTGTTCTCTCTCCACCTCGGTGGCCCAATTGCTGAAGGCATTTTTTTTTTAAATTTGGAAGTTCAAAATCTTTTTAGGGAGGGTGTGTCAGGGTGAAGTGTCTTATTTTCATCTGAGCTGAATGACAGGCTGTTGCTCCTCCTAATCAGAAGCATCTCAAGTGGCCCTCCACCCCTAATTAGATAGACTGCCTGTTCTCTGGCCACCAATTGGTCAATTTTTGCAAAATTACTGCTGGATAACTTTTAATGGCTCAGTGGTTAGCACTGCTGCCTCACGACACCAGGGACCCAGGCCTGATTCCACTCTCGGGCAACTGTCTGCGTGGAGTTTGCATATCCTCCCTGTGTCTGCGTGGGTTTCCTGTTCGTGCTCTGTTTCCTTCCACAGTCCAACTATGTGCAGGTTATGTGGATTGGCCATGGTAAATTACCCATAGAATCCAATTTAAATTGGAAAAAAAATAGGCATACATTCACAACAATTTTTTAAAAATTAAGTAATATGCACAAATCTGTACACAAAAAGCCATTAGTCCAGACATGCTTTCCACAGACTGGTGAGGTCACAGCTAAATGGTTTTTGTCTGTAACACATTAGTCATTGCACCTCAAGTAATTCAGTTTGTGAGATGCTTTGTGATGTGATAATACATCAATGCAAATCTTTAGGAAACAAAACATTGCAGTATTAAATTATCCAATTGACACAGCATTCAATAGGCTTTACACCCATACAGTAGCACCTAATCCGTGCAGTGTTAAGTTAGAGACTGCACATCCATTTTCACAATGCCTCTGTTTTCCTCATTTCCAGTTAGCTGAGTAGTCCTTTATTGAAGATTTAAAACTGTATCTATTTAAAGAGCTTCTTTCCTCATTGCAGACCCTTTCCCCTCATCACCCCATTGCAGACCCTCTGTCTTCACCTCCCTCCATTGCAGACCCTCTCCTTTCACCTCCCTCCATTGCAGACCCTCTCCCTTCACCTCCCTCCATTGCAGACCCTCCTTTCACCTCTCTCCATTGCAGACTCTCTCCCTTCACTTCCCCATTGTAGACCTCTTCTCAATTTAAGCTCCTCTGTCTCTAATTTGCAGGCCTTCTCTCTTTTCATTCCCTCTCTCTTTCATTTCTCTTGTAGTTTTTTTTGTAACTCTCTCCCTCTTTCACAGCCTAAGCCCTCTTTTGCTGCCCCTCTGGCAAATGTGTTGAGCCTTTGCCCCATTTGTAGCTCCTTTCTCCACTTTGCAGCCTCACACTAACTTGAGACGTTGCAGATTCATGCCTTGGGCTATGGCTTCACAGCCTTGCTCCAAGGTCACAATCTCACTACCTGAGCCCTGGCTTCAATCCTTGGGGCCTGGCCTCAGAGACCTACTTTCTGGCATTGCAGCCTTACTCTCTGGGCATCTGCCTTGCAGTTTGTTCCTGGGCCGCTATCCTAGTTTTGCAGTATCTCCCCTCAGATCCCAGTCTTATGACCTGGCTCCTCAATCCCCAACATCATATCCTGGGTTTCAGCCTCACTTCCTCTTCCCCGACTTGCAGCTTCACCCCCCCCCAGGATTTGATTTTGCCTCCTGTCTACCCCCACTTCGCTCCCGAAGCCTGATTGCTTTGATTTCTGTTCTCCGTCAACTTGTTTTTCACTACTCCAACCCTACTTCCTGGAGCCTTGCTGAATAATACCATTCACCTTCTTGCTGCTGTTCCAATCCCAAGTTGCTTCTCTTCTGTGTTTGCTGCTGATTGGTTTATATTAAAACTAGATACATGGACAGATGTCCTACTGTCAGGTGAGATCAGCCAATAATGCACTGATTGTGGACTCAACTTTGGTTCAATTTAATCCTGGGCTTATCTACTAATGACTTTAATAAAACGTTCCAGAGCCTGCAATTTGTTAGATCTAACATTATTGAATAAGTTTTAAATTGATCGATTTGAGAAAAAGATAATAGATTTTGTTGTGATTGAGGTAGGAGGAGTGCACTCACCCTCTGAAGTCCCAAAACTCCACTCGGCACAGCTTAAAATTAAATACTTTACCCAGTTACCAATAAATCCAATTATATACTTTGTTATCTATATTAGATTTGGAATGGCAAAAAGGATCATCAGTCAGGTTTCTTTAAACAGGAAAATTATTAATTTATTTGTGAAAAATGACTTGTTTGGCAAAGATGTAAAGCTGATTAACAGTTTGAAATAGGAAAATATAAGTGTTAACCCTTCTAAATCACCAACGCGACACATTTTTTTCTGCAGGGATTAACTTTGGGGAAAATATGAAACACTTTGTCAATAATTAGATTAGATTAGATTAAATTACATTACAGTGTGGAAACAGGCCCTTCGGCCCAACAAGTCCACACCGACCCGCCGAAGCGCAACCCACCCATACCCCTACATTTACTCCTTACCTAACACTACGGGCAATTTAGCATGGCCAATTCACCTGACCTGCACATCTTTGGACTGTGGGAGGAAACCGGAGCACCCGGAGGAAACCCACGCAGACACGGGGAGAAGGTGCAAACTCCACACAGTCAGTCGCCTGAGGCGGGAATTGAACCCGGGTCTCTGGCGCTGTGAGGCAGCAGTGCTAACCACTGTCCCACCGTGCCGCCGTGGTGTTTGAAGAAGGAATAAGGTGTGAAATGTTCAAGATGGTCATTTTGTATTAGGAGGGATATGGATGAATGAATATGATATGAGAGTTAAATGATGTGAGTGAGAGTAAATGGACTTGGGTGGGTGTGTGAGGGTGAATAGATGTGGGTGGGTGGGTGAGGTTAGGTAGATGGTTGGGTGAGGGTGGATGGTTGGATGTTGGATGTGGAAGTGAGACTGAATCTGACAGACACCCACCCTCCCCCACCTCTTAACACTTGTCATTAAAAGCAGTGTGGGGAAGGATGAAAATGCATACTGTAAAACAACCCATTTTTGTGTGCATTTCACTGAGACCAGTTTGGAGTGTGACCCAGGAGAGATGAATCTAGGTCAGTGTTAGTTAAATCCAACTCTTTAGCTCATCCCTGGTTTGCCCATCACTTTCATAAGTGGTTAGGATTTGAGATCTAGCCTTTTTATTTCTTTAGTTTTGTTTCTTAACCGAAAAGGCAATAATAAAAGATTCAATAGTTAGCTCTGCTAATTAGCATTCTTCAATGTCCTTTTTTATTAAATGCTCATTTAACTTATTGATTTATTACTTTTGAGTTTTTTTTGTCTGAAATTCATGTGTACCATTGTGGCAAACATTATTTTTTGGAGGTTTTCTCCCTGGACTCCTGAGTTAGACAGAATTGGAAATCAGGTTGTGAGTTTGCTCACTGAGCTGGAAGGTTTGTTTTCAGATGTTTCTTCACCATGCTAGGTAACAGCATCGGTGAGCCTCTGGTGAAGCGCTGGTGTTATTGTCCCGCTTTGTATTTATGTGTCTTGGTTTCTTAAGGTCTGTGGTATCGGTTCCTGTTCTTTTTCTCAGAGGAATGGTAGATGGGGTTCAAACCGATGTGTTTATTGATGGAGTTCTGGTTAGAATGCCAGGCCTCTAGGAAGTTCCATGCATGTCTTTATTTAGCTTGTCCTACGATGGATATGCTTTCCCAGTCAAAGTGGTATCCTTCCTTGTCTGTATGTAAGGATACTAGTGATAGTGGGCCATATCTTTTGGTGGCGAGTTGGTGTTCATGTATCCTGGTGGCTAGTTTTCTGCGTGTTTGTCTGATGTAGTGTTTGTTACTGTCCATGCATGGTATTTTGTAAATGACATTCGTTTTGCTGGTTGTTTATATACGGTCCTTTAGGTTCATTAGAATATAAGAACTAGGAGTAGGCCGTCCAGCCCTTCGAGCCTGCCCCGCCATTCAATAAGGTCACGGCTAATCTTTTCGTGGACTCAGCTCCACTTACCCATGCTCTCACCATATCCCTTAATTCCTTTATTTTAAAAAAATCTACGTTAGCTTGAAAAGCGTTCACTAAAGTAGCAGCAACTACTTTCCTGGGCAAGGAATTCCATAGATTAACAACCCTCTGGATGAAGAAGTTCCTTCTCAGTTCAATCCGAAACCTGTTTCGTCTAATCTTGAGGCTATGCCCTTTTGTCCTAGCTTCACCTGCCAGTGAAAACATTCTCTCTTCTTCTATTTTATTGATTCTCTTCATACTTTTATATGTTTCTATAAGATTCCCCCACATTCTTCTTAATTACAATAAATTTAATCCCAACCTAATCAGTCTCTCCTCATAAGCCAACTCCCTTACCTCTGGAATCAACCTCGTGAACCTCCTCTGCACCCCCTCCAGTGCCGGTACATCTTTTCTCAAGTAAGGAGACCAAAACTGCACACAGTACTCCACCTTGTACAACTGCATCATTACCTCTCTGCTGTTAAACTCAATTCCTTTAGCAATGAAGGACACAATTCCATTTGCCTTCCTAATTACTTGTTGTACCTGCAGACCAACCTTTTGTGTTTCATGTGCAAGGACACCCAGGTTCCTTTGCATAGCAGCATGCTTCAACTTTTTACCATTCAAGTAATAATCTTTTTTATTGTTACTCCTACCAAAATGTATGACTTCACATTTATTAACATTGTATTCCATCTGCCAGACTTTGCCCAGTCACTCAACATATCTGTGTTCCTTTGCAAAGTTTCACAGTCCTTTGCACACTTTGCTCTGCCACTCATCTTAGTCTCATCTGCAAACTTTGACACCGTACACTTGGTCTCCAACTCCAAATCATCTATATAAATTGTAAATAATTGCAGTCCCAATGCCAATCCCTGAGACACATCACTAGTCACTGATTGCCAGTCAGAATAGCACTCATTTATTCCAACTCTTTGCTTCCTGTTAGTCAACCAATCCTCTATCCATGCTAATACTCTACCCCTAACACCATGCATCTTTATCTTATGCAGCAGGCCACTTGTACAGCACCTTGTCGAAGGCCTTTTGGAAATCTAGGTGCACCACATCCACTGGGTCCCCGTTGTCCACCTTACTCAAAATTTCGAAAGATTTGTCAAGCATGACCTGCCCTTCATGAACCCATGCTGCATCTGTCCAACGGACAATTTCTTTCGAGATGCCCTGCTATTTATTCCTTGATAATAGATTCAAGCATTGTTCCCCACTACAGAGGTTAAGCTCACTTGTCTATAACTTCTCATCCTTTGTCTACCTCCCTTTTTAAGTAGTGGCATCACATTTGCTGTTTTCCAATCTGCTGGGACTGCCCCAGAGTCCAGCGAATTTTGGAAAATTACTGCCAGTGCACCTGCTATTTCTCCCACCATCTCTTTTAGTACCCTGGGATGCATTCCATCAGGGCCAGGAGACTTATCTATCCTTAGCTCCATTAGCTTACCCAACACTAGTTCTTTCCTAATAATGATTGTTTTCAGGTCCTTCCCTACCTTTGTCTCTTTGTCAATTACTGGAATGTTATTAGTGTCCACCACTGTGAAGACCGATACAAAATATCTGTTCAATGCCTCGGCCATTTCACCATATCCCATATCTAAATGCCCCTTCTCATCTTCTAAAGGACCAACATTTACTTTAGCCACTCATTCATTTTATATGTTTATAGAAATGTTTGCTGTCTGTCTTTATATTCTGTGCTATGTTGTTTCATGTTCTACCTTACTTTTCTTTATAGCTCTTTTTGTGGCTTTCTGTTGACCTATAAAGTTTTTCCAATCTTCTAGTTTCATGCTGTTTTTGGCTACTTTGTATGTCTTCTCTTTCAATTTGGTAGCCTCCCTTATTTTATTCGACACCCATGACAGATTACCCCTTTTCTTACACTCCTTCCTTTTCACTGGAATATACCCTTGCTGAGCTCTTTGAAAAATTTCTTTGAAAGTCCTCCACTGCTCATCATTTGTGCCACCATAAAATCTTTGTTTCCAGTCTACTTTAGCCAGGTCTTCCCTCATTCTATTGTTGTCTGTCCTGTTCAAGCACAGGACCCTGGCATTGGATTTTATCTTCATACTCTACAGTTGTATTCTAAATTTAACCATACTGTGATCATTCCTTTCAAGAGACCCCTAACTATGATGTTATTAATTATTCCTGTCTCATTACACAGGACCAGATCTAGGATATCTTGCTCTGTTGTCAGTTTCATTACATACTGTTCAAGAAAACTATTACAGATACACAACGAACTCCTCCTCAAGGCTACCCTGACTGACTTGGCTCGACCAATCTACATGTAAATTAAAATCCACGATGATAATAAGCATACCATTTTTACAGGCATTAATTATTTCTTTGTTTATTGCCCACCCCAATGTGATGATGTTATTTGGTGGCCTTTAGACAATGCCTATCAGTGACTTTTTCTTCTTAGAATTTCTAATTTCCACCCAAATAGATTCAACCTCATTCTCCATATCATCATTCAGCACTGCTCCGTTGTCGTCCTTGAATATCAAAGCTACACCACCTCCCTTACATTCCTGTCTGTCCTTCTGAAAATTCTGGTACTCCTGGATATTTAACTTCCAGTCGTGACCATTCTGTAACCATTTCTATGTAATGACTACCAAGTCATACTCATTTGCGATGATTTGTGCCGTTAACTCATCAACCTTGTTTCGAAAGCTACAAGCATTCAGGTAAAGTGCCTTATGTTAGCTTTCTTCCCATCATTATTCACAACATCTCTAATATCTCCTGAGTTATCCTTCCTTTCTGCTTCTTTCATAGTCTGGCTTGAACTTAAACCCTCCTGCATACGTGCTAATCTGCTGCTCACCTTTTTATTTATCATCATACTTCCTGTCGCTTTCTCTTTCCCTCCCCACCCCACCCCGACTCAAAAGTTTAAAGTCGCTGTTTAAGTGTTGATAGGTTTGTTGGCTACCATGATGCCATAGAGTCTGAGTAGTCTCAAAAATTGCAAAATTGGAAATGTCCCCACCCAATCTCCCCATGCTGAAAGCTTAGAAAGATCTGATCTAGGGTGGCATTCTCCAGTTCAATCTTCACTCTAATTACTTCTAATATATTTCTCCAAGCTACCTTTTTTTAATCCTTTTGGTATTTATACTCAATCCATATCCTAAACATCTAGCTTTTATTTAATCTACAGTACTTTGTTGGGCATCTTCTGATTCTGCAAATAGCGCTGTATGGTCAGTGTGCCACAAATTCATGGTCTTGCATTCAAATTTTCCTCCTGAAAGTACATTGTATTCTCAGAATATTTGTTTTGTATTTAGACTGCATACTTTTGTTGGTGGTACACAACCTTGTTTATTCTTCTCTTGAAATATGTGTCTAACTGCCAGACTTGAAAAAAAGCAGACAGTCCCACTGGGGTGGTGGGAGGGGAGAGAGGACATGGTGACAGAGAATGTTCCAACTCTGGCAGTTAGACACACCATTGTTCTGCCATTCTCACATTCCAGATACTTAATCTCAACTATCAACATCTTTTCTCCACCAGAACTCTACACACAACACCGCCACCCCTCATTACAGCAAAAATGCTGCCCCCTCTACACTTCAGTTAGCTCTGATGAAAAGTTATCTAGACTCAACACATTAGCTTCCTGTCTCTCCATGGATGCTGTCTAACCCACTCTGATGTCCAGCATTTGTTATTTTCAGTACAGATTCCACCATCTGCAGTAATTTGCTCCTATCACATGATGAATCACTGCTTTAAAAAACATATCTACACGACAATGCAACATGTAATAGTGACATGTGAAGCTTTCAAAACATTTATCTTTTAAAATGTTCCTTTCTCCTGAGCAGGCTTTCCCAGTGGTCACAAACTCTCCAAGGAGTGTTTTTTAAGGTTCTAGAGCACAGAACACCATGTGGGAAGCAAATACCGTTTTCTTGTGGTTGTCACAATGGACACCTCGAACAGGAAAGGGTTGTGTGTATGTTTTGCAGCCAAAGCCTTCCTGAACTGCAAAAATGAAACTGACGCAGGATAAGGAAGGCAGAGGAAAAATGCAACGCAATTCACACCTCCACTGGGAGACAAAATTCCAACCTGTCATGTCTGAATAATTAAACCTTGAAGTTGACACATGTGCCTGGAGTTAATTTTGAATATTCTGTTCCAGATATCCGCTAATCTGGATGGGATTACTTTGAGTGACCCAGTTTTGCAAAGTGAAGACTACCTCAGAAGAGTGTATGGAAAGGCAGTTTATCAAGGGCATCGTAGAACTTACAAAAAAGGTCCATATCTGAAGGTGAACTCTCCGATACCTAAATCCAAGCCACAGAGGCCGAAAATGATTGAGAATATTAAGGGTTAGTGCTTTGTTTCATTGTAAATTCTGTTTCATGTTTTACCAGTTATGCTGTTCCTCAGACTTGTTCTGATGTTGTAGCTTTAGGAAATGTCTCATAAGTCTGGTTCTGTTTAATCAGTCAGGCAAGACTTGCACATTTTAATCTGATTCTCCTTCCAATTTGAATCTGCATTTAATTAAATGAAGAGACCATAATGATGCTGATTTACCATTAAGTAGGTCATTACCAGATGTGTTTAATTACAGCAACAATGAATGGCTTGGTAATACATGAAGATGTCTGTAATAATTTATTCATTTTATTCATGTATATATTTGTGTTTTCAGGGGAAGAAACTTAAACCAAGCTCACTTCAAAGCAAGCTTAATCAAATGCAAGCTACCCATGTGTTGCTGAGCTTCATAAGATCTGGTTGACTTTTCTTTGCATTTTTAATTTAAATAATGCTGTCTTAGGTTGCACTTTTTTGACCTAGATGATAGATATTTTCTTTGAATTTTTATAAAGTGAAACTCTTTCTTTCTTCACAAACTGAAGCAAAGCAAGATTATATAAAGCCGACAAAGGTGTTGTTGGACTCATTTCTTGCCTTAATGTGGAATTAAACAAATGGCAGGCAACCTCTTCCCAGACGTCGATCCATAACAGTCACAATTGCATTTATCCAGCATATTTAACATTGCAAGACAATCCAATTAGAAACTCAACACTAGATAGATTTAGAAATTAGTTATGCTTTTATTACTTTATTGTGTCTGTGCAATTCATGAGCAAATACTCAGAAACAATTGAGTTC
The DNA here is from genome assembly GCF_004010195.1 of Chiloscyllium plagiosum. Lineage (NCBI taxonomy): Eukaryota > Metazoa > Chordata > Chondrichthyes > Orectolobiformes > Hemiscylliidae > Chiloscyllium > Chiloscyllium plagiosum. The sequence goes on from NC_057719.1 coordinate 50,754,343, forward strand.
ACAGTTTCACATTTATTGGAAAAATTCTATGGATTAATTTGATTTTAGAATTATCTTATAGCATGTTAATATGTGTTTTTTGAGTGAGGTATGATTCTGTTGGAATAGAGGAAGAACAGTGTAAATGTTCTGAAATCTGCAGTGAGAGTTCAGTCTTCCAGACATAAAGATGATTAGCAGAGTAAATAGGGGGACCATTAAATGTGATGTCAAACCATGTAATTTTATGTACTATGGGTCATTGTGTTATAACGCGTGTTTCATCAATGCGAATTTGCTGTAATGCGATTGACGAGTTGAGAACGCTGTTTGTGCGGCACAAACTTTTAATACTTTTTTGGCTATAACACAATTACATCGCCAACACTATAACACTGTTTGTAAAGTGTGATTTTCTGTAATGCGGGGTTGCACAGGAACGTAACCATTGCGTTATAGAAGAACTGACTGTACTATGATTGGACTGCTTTGATAATGAATTTGACTTTTTATAGCACCCTTTATTAATGATATTAGTGTCCTTAGAGCTTGAAAACTTATTCATGGCACATGAACACACCTTGTGGGATGAATTGTGCTAGACAGCATGTTGGTGAGTTGTTAGTCTGTATGCAGTGAATATTTGAAACAAGCACAGAGAAAGCTGGGGAAACTCAGAAGGTCTGGCAACATCTGTGGAGAGAAACCGAATGAATGTTTCAAGTCTGATAGGAGTTTCTTTCGCATTTTGTTTTCAGATTTTTAGCATTTGCAATATTTTGCTTTTATTTACAATGAATATCTGCTGTAATATATACAGAGCAGACAGATCATGAAGCCAGTCATTATGATTGTGATGCCTTTTTGGAGACATCTCTTAACCCATAGCTTCACATTTAGCCGCGGAAAGGAACCCTAACCTGTGTTATTTAAATACGTTATTAACTGTTTAAAGTTTAGTTGCTATCTGATTTATTTTGATTGTTTCTACAGTTCTACAGGTGTTTGAGACTTTTTGTGATTGATTCAAGTTTGAAATGTCTACACAAGTTTGCTAAAGTGATTTTTGGCCTGAACTAATTCCCTTGGACTAGAGCATGACTACAATTTCAGCAGCAAAATGATCATATTGATAGTGGCTTTGAAGATGACTATGACAATGAAATTTTGTGTGTTTGGATCTTTCCAAGCTGAAACTGGAAATATTTGTGGAAATCTCAAAATTTTCCATGCACGGTTTCATGTCATAAAGCTTTCTTTTGAAAGATAGCCATAGAGGGAGGTGATGGCCTCATGATATTATTGCTGGACTGTTAATCCAGAGACCCAGGTAATATTCTGTGCACCAAGTTCAAATGATGCCTCAGCAGATGGTAGAATTTGAATTCACTTGAAAAGAAACACTAGAATGAAGACTCTAATGATGACCATGAATCCATTGTCAATTGTTGTAAAAACCCATCTGGTTGACTAATGTCCTTTAGGGAAGGGAATCTGCCATCCTTACCTGGTCTGGCCTACATGTCACTCCAGACCCACAGCATTGTGGTTGACTCTTAACTGACTCTTAACTCTTAATTAGAGATGAGCAATAACTACTGCCTAGCTAGCAACACCCACATCTAATGACTGAACTGTAAGCTCTGTGCAGTGCCTTGTGCCAAATTACTGATTGGCTTCTGCAGGTTTCTGAATGCATCAACCATACCAGCAGTGTTCTTTTAAAGGTTGCCAGTAAAGTCCTCAACTGAAACCTGATAACATTATTGAAGTATGGCAAGTGAGCCTCCCAGTAGCAGCTTGAATAATTTCAAATTCTGCTCCCCACTCAAATTTTTGGGAACTATCCAATACTTAGCCCACATTTAAACTTGCACATTTGATCTTTTGAGATACAACTCTTCAAATGTGTTGTTTCTTTTTTGAAATTACTTGAGCAGATATATTCTTCAGAGAAGAGGTCTTCATGATGGTTGCCATAAATTTATTGCTGATGTCCTATATCTTTTTTGTCATTTTAATAGGTGTCAAGCTGAAATCCACAAGAACTCAAACCACATCATCAGCAGTCAAGAAAGCTGTAACCACCCAAAGGACAGAGCAGCACATCTCTGTTCCAGATTTTCAGAGCAACCAATACTTGTTTAGTCCATCACATCAGATACCATCAACATCACGTATTTCAGGCCCAATTGAAGGACAGCTTGTCCCAATGGCTATTGCTCTAGGTATGTTGAAAATTAAATTTGATTATCAGAAGTGGTTATTTCTGTTCCAAAATGAAGAAGTTCAGTTTTGATCATTGTTCTATCTCATGTGTTCTTCCTGTAATAGATTGGTTCTTCATTTTTCCAGATAATTTGGTCCATTGATGAAAATGTATATATTTATCTGTAAGATGATGATAGAGTTGGAAACTCTTTCCTGCTGAGTTAGTGCCTTTACATCTTGACAAAAAGCATAAATAGATTGAATCTTTATCTTTATGGTGTTAGTATTTTGTGAAATGTTGGAATAAAAATGGACTAAAAATCATGACAACAGGTACCTGTGAAAAAGTGTGCCCATGCAATTTTTTTTATAATATTAGAAGCTATTTCGAGACATTACCAGCCCTTGATCCCTAACCAAGTGCGCTTAATCCTCTGTTCTATGTTGGCCTTATTTAATTTTCTGCTATAGGTTGCTCGGTGTGTCTGAGCAGTCAGTGAAATCAGAGTACTAGAGCCTTAGCATGGCCAGGGTTTGTTGTCTATCCCTCATTATTCATGAAATACAGGGGAACTAGCCATTTGGTTACAGACTGGCTCAAAGGTAAGAGACTGAGGGTGGTGTTGGAGGTTTGCTTTTCAGACTAGAGGCCTGTGACCATCAGTGTAGTCACAACGATTGGTGGAAGAAAGGATGGTGTGAAACTTGAAAGGGTTCAGAAAACTCTTAAAAGGGTGTTGTCAGGGTTGGAGGATTTGATCAATAAGGAGAGGCTGAATAGGCTGGGGCTGTTTTCCCTGGAGTGTTGGAGGCTGAGGGGTGACTTTGTAGATGTGGGACATGGATAGTGTAAATAGACTTTGGTTGGGGAAGTCCAAAACTAGAGTGCAAAGGTTTAGAGTGAGAGGGGAAAATTTAAAAAGGACCCAGGGGGGCAGCTTCTTCACGCATAGGGTGGTGTGTGTATGGAATGAGCTGCCAGAGGAAGTGGTGGAGGCTGGTACAGTGATGAGCCATTGTATACTTGTATCAAATCTCCTCTCAATTTAATTTGCTTCAAGGAGAACAACCCCAATTTCTCCAACATAACCTTGCAGCTAAAGTCTGTCATCCTTGGAGTTTCACATCCTTCCTAAAGTAGGGTAATGAGCCAAGTGCTGGCAAATGGAACTAGATTAATTTAGGATATCTGGTCGGCATTGAACAAGTTGGATTGAAGGGTCTCTTTCAATGCTGTACATCTCTCTGACTGAAATGAGTGAGTCTACAGGCATTCCTAGTAACTACAGGGTGGTCAGTTTATCTTCAGTGGGGGGAAAGTTTTTGAACTAATGATGGGAGAAAGAGGTTAACAGGTTTGAATTAATTAAGAGGAACGAGCTTGGATTTGTCAAGGAAGATTATGTTTGACTAATCTGATTGAAACTTTTTAAAAGGTAACAGAGAAGGCTGATGAGATAAATGCAGTATGGCTTGCCTATATAGATTTCAAGAAAGTGTTTTACAAGGTACCGCATAAAAGCCTGTTTAACAATATTGAGGTTCATGGAGTATCAGTGTCAATTTAGATTAACAATTATTGAAGGTCAGAAAATAGCATGTGGAGACTGGAAAATAATATACTCTCCAAGGGTCAATGCAAGGCTGTTGGAGTTTTTGCTATAGATAAATTAATTGGATATTGAATTACAGAGTCATTTTTTCTCGAAATTTACAGGTATGAAATTTGGAAGTATGACAAGCATTAAGCATAATACCAATCAATTGACACAGGACTTGGATCGGTTTATAGACAACGGAAAGATGCTGTTTACTAGAGAGAAGTGTGAGATGGTTCATTTTGACAGTAAGGGTAGAGGGAGGCAATTTAAAGGTAATGGCACTGTTTTAAATAATGCAGTGATCGAAGCATCATGGGGTTTATGTGCACAGATACTTGTGGGAGAGTGAGTAGCAAAGCAATTGACATCTTTAGCTCCATAACAAATGGTGCTATGTACAAAAGAAGGAAGTTATGTGTAGTCTTTATAGAGCCCTAGTTAGGGACAACTAGAGTATCTGGTCCAATTCTGTTCACCAAACTTTAGGAAGGATGTGAAACTCCAAGGATGACAGACTTTAGCTGCAAGGTTATGTTGGAGAAATTGGGTTTGTTCTCCTTGAAGCAAATTAAATTGAGAGGAGATTTGATACAAGTATACAATATTATGAGAGGTTTAGTTAAGACAAACGGAGGAAAGTCATTCCCATCAGCTGATGGTACAAGGACTAGCCAACAGATATATGATTTTGAGCTGGAAATACTGAGATGTGCAAGCTTTTTTTTTGTTCAGTCATGGGATGGGGGTATCACTGGCTCATCCAGCATTTATTGCCCATCCCCAATTGCCTAGAGGACAGTTAAAAATGGGTCGAATCACATGTAGGCCAGACCTGGTAAGGATGGAGACAAAAAAACTGCAGATGCTGGAATTCAAGGTAGACAGGCAGGAGGCTGAAAGAACACAGCAAGCTAGGCAGCATCAGAAGGCGGAGAAGGCAATGTTTTGGGTGTAACTGAATTACACCCGAAACGTCCACTTCACCTCCTAATGCTGCCTGGCTTTCTGTGTTCTTACAGCCTCCTTTTTTGTCAGACCAAGTAAGGATGTCTGTTCCTTCCCTAAAGGACACTAGTGAACCAGACAGGTTTTTCTAACAATCAACAATGAATTCATTGTCATCATTAGACTCCGAATTCCAGGTTTTTAAAATTGAACTCAAACTCCACAATTTGAGGCGGCGAGATTCAAATTGGTCCCCAGAACATGATCTGGGTCTCTGGATGAACAGTTCAGTGATAATCCTACCAGGCCATCACCTCCCCAAAGCAAAAACTTTGTTGTGCAGATGACTTGGAACTTGCTACTGGTTTTATCTTTTGTGTTTCCATGATCTTCAAATGGCAGCAGAATAACATTGTAATCAAAGTTAACTTGGGCTTGAACTCTCAAACAAATGTAACAAACAGTAAACAAACAACAAAATAGTGGCAGCAGTACAGCTTTTCTTTTATAGGAGTTTTTAATGATTAGCTTGCTCCTTGAATAAATGGAAGATAACAATGTGCAATTATTGCACTAAATGTTGTACCTCATTTTACAGTATTTAATAGTTCCTTTGTACGGTCGCTGTGTGGGGAATAGAAAGACTTTTGTCTCTCCAAAGTTTTCTGATAGGTATTCTGCTTCAAGTAAAACTGATGAATAAAAAAAGTATAAAAAATATTATGGATACAAGAAATCTGGAATAAAGACTTAAAGTGCTGGAAATACTCAATTCCTTTGACAACATCTGTGGAAAAGAAAATTGGAACTCACAAAAGTTAGAAATATGAGAGGTAGTGGAAAAGAGATAACAAAAAAGGGAAGATCTTTGATGGAGTAGAAAATGAGAGTAATTAAATGACAAAGATGATCATCATATAAGTCAAAAAGAGTTGATAATGATACTAGTTAAGGCAGAAATTATGGATCTCAAGCAACAACAGGTTTCCACCAATGTTTCATGTACTGATGTCCATGTTTTGAGTTTGACAATAAAAGACTTTCTGAGATTTACAACGTTTTATTGTATATTTATAGTTTAGCATATGCATCAGTTCTGCATTTCCCTGTCCAAAAGCCCACCACATTCTGGATGGACTCCACTCTTAAATACAAAATCTTAATGAACATTACTGACACTCAATTAACTTTAGAGCTGTTGTGTTTGAGCCTTAAAGGGACCCGCATTTCTAACTCTGACAGACTTCTTTTCATTTATAGAAAGATTGTGTTTATTCAGGGGTATATAGATCTAAAAACACAATTTCAGATTCTCACTATCAGATACTTCCTTCTTCAAGAATCTTCAGAAATCTTTCTGTAGATACATTCATCTTACTGAAACATTCAAATGTTGATGATTCGTATCTACCCACCTTTGATTTGTGGTTTCTTTCTTCTCCAGCATCTGCTTTAAACTGCTTGTATCTATCATAGGCCTTTTGCAAGGTTTGTGAAGGTTTGTAGCTCAGGTTGAGATTTAGGGTGTAGGTTTGCTTGCTGAGCTTTAGATTTGATATCCAGATGTTTCATTACCTGGCTAGGTAACATCATCAGTGGTGACCTCCAAGTGAAGCGAAGCTGTTGTCTCCTGCTTTCTATTTATATCTTTCTCCTGGATGGGGGTTCCTGGGGTTTGTGGTGAAGTTATTTCCTGTTCGTTTTCTGAGGGGTTGATAGATGGCATCTAGGTCTATGTGTTTGTTTATGGCATTGTGGTTGGAATGCCAGGCCTCTAGGAATTCTCTGGCATGCCCTTGCTTAGCCTGTCCCAGGATAGATGTGTTGTCCCAGTCGAAAAGATGGCTTCTTTTTTATCCGTTTGTAGGGCTACAAGGGAGAGAGGGTCGTGTCTTTTTGTGGCTAGCTAGTGTTCGTGTATCCTGGTGGCTAACTTTCTTCCTGTTTGTCCTACGTAGTATTTGTGGCAGTCCTTGCAAGGAATTTTGTAGATGACATTGGTTTTGTCCATGGGATGTACTGGGTCTTTTAAGTTTGTTAGTTTTTGTTTGAGAGTGTTGGTGGGTTTGTGTGCTACTAGGATTCCGAGGGGTCTTAGTAGTCTGGCTGTCATTTCTGAAACTTCTTTGATGTATGGTAAGGTGGTTAGGGTTTCTGGCTGTGTTTAGTCTGCTTGTCGTGGTTTGTTCTTGAGAAATCTGCACACTGTATTTTTTGAGTATCCATTCTTTTTGAATACGTTGTATAGGTGGTTCTCCTCTGTTTTCCGAAGTTCGCATGTGCTGTAGTGGCACTCCAACCACAACGCAATAAACAAACACATAGACCTAGATGCCATCTATCAACCCCTCAGAAAATGAACAGGAAATGATATCACCACAAACCCCAGGAACCCCATCCAGGAGAAAGATATAAATAGAAAGCAGGAGACAGCAGCTTTGCTTCACTTGGAGGTCACCACTGATGATGTTACCTAGCCAGGTAACGAAACGTTTGGATATCAAACCTACAGCTCAGCGAGCAAACCTACACCCTATATCATAGGGTTTTATTCACTTGTGCTTTTTGTGTAAAATGTACATTAAAGCCCAATTATCTATGTAATATTGTATTGGTATTGTTCTTTCAGGGTGCTGTTCCCCACTCTTATTTATCTTTGCCTCACATGCCAGGGGCAGTTTTTCCCATTTTCTTCCTCACAAGGAATATCACAAATTCTCCAGTGCTGGGATTTTATTTTTAAGCTTGATTCTCTCTCAAGGTGTATTCCATCTTTGGTTTTTTCATGGCCAAATGAAGTTGCAGCACATGATGTGGTGCATCTGGTCTCGTCTGTGTACCTAACCAGTTGAGCTGTCTGTCAAGACTGAAAAATGTATTGCTGGAAAAACACAGCAGGTCAGGCAGCATCCAAGGAGCAGGAGAATCGACGTTTCGGGCATAAGCCCTTCTTCAGGAATGAGGAGGGTGTGCCAAGCAGGCTAAGATAAAAGGTAGGGAGGAGGAACTTGGGGGAGGGGCGTTGGGAATGCAATAGGTGGAAGGAGGTTAAGGTGAGGGTGATAGGCCGGAGGGGGGGTGGGGGCAGAGAGGTCAGGAAGAAGATTGCAGGTCAAGAAG
>NC_057719.1:50762685-50809631 GCF_004010195.1 Chiloscyllium plagiosum
TTCAAGGGCGGAGGAGCGGGAAGTGGAGGAGATGTGGTGGAGAGCATCGTCAACCATGTCTGAGGGGAAATTGCGGTCTTTGAAGAAGGAGGCCATCTGGGTTGTTCGGTATTGGAATTGGTCCTCCTGGGAGCAGATGTGGCGGAGGCGAAGGAATTGGGAATATGGAATGGCGTTTTTACAGAGGACAGGGTGGGAGGAGGTGTAATCTAGGTAGCTGTGGGAGTCGGTCAGTTTATAGTGAATGTCCATATTGAATCGGTCGCCTGAGATAGAAATGGAGTGGTCTAGGAAGGGGAGGGAGGAGTCTGAGACGGTCCAGGTAAATTTGAGGTCGGGGTGGAATGTGTTAGTAAAGTGGATGAACTGTTCAACGTCCTCGTGGGAGGATGAGGTAGCGCCGATACAATCATCGATGTAGCGGAGGAAAAGGTGGGGGGTGGTGCCAGTGTAGCTGTGGAAGATGGACTGTTCCACATATCCGATGAAGAGGCAGGCATAGCTGGGGCCCATGCGGGTACCCATGGCTACTCCTTTGGTTTGGAGGAAGTGGGAGGATTGGAAAGAGAAGTTGTTCAGAGTGAGGACCAGTTCAGTCAGTTGAAGGAGGATGTCAGTGGAAGGGTACTGGTTGGGTCGGCGGGAAAGGAGGAAGCGGAGGGCTTTGAGTCCATCGTGATAGGAGATGGAGGTGTATAGGGACTGGATGTCCATGGTGAAGATAAGGCTGGGGAAACGAAAATCATGGAGGAGGTGGAGGGCGTGGGTGGTGTCCCGAACATAGGTGGGGAGTTCTTGGACTATAGGGGACAGGACTGTGTCGAGGTATGCAGAGATGAGTTCGGTGGGGCAGGAGCAAGCTGAGACAATGGGTCGGCCGGGGCAGTCAGGTTTGTGGATTTTGGGCAGGAGGTAGAAGCGGGCGGTGCGGGGTTGTGGGACTATGAGGTTGGAGGCGGTGGATGGGAGATCCCCTGAGGTGATGAGGTTATGGATGTTCTGGGAGATGATGGTTTGATGGTGGGAGGTGGGGTCATGGTCAAGCCTCCTCCATCGCCAGACCATGGCAACACAATGGTTGGAGGAAGAGCGCCTCATCTTTTGCCTAGGAACCCTCCAACCACAAGGGATGAATTCAGATTTCTCCAGCTTCCTCATTTCCCCTCCCCCCACCTTATCTCAGTCCCAACCCTCAGACTCAGCACCATCTTCTTGACCTACAATCATCTTCCCGACCTCTCCGCCCCACCCCGTCTCTGGCCTATCACCCTCACCTTAACCTCCTACCACCTATCGCATTCCCAACGCCCCTCCCCCACGTCTCTCCTCCCTACCTTTTATCTTAGCCTGCTTGGCACACCCTCCTCATTCCTGAAGAAGGGCTTATGCCTGAAATGTTGATTCTCCTGCTCCTTGGATGCTGCCTGACCTGCTGCGCTTTTCCAGCAATACATTTTTCAGCTCTGATCTCCAGCATCTGCAGTCCTCACTTTCTCCTGTCTGTCAAGACACCTTAGTTATTTCAACTCTTTCTTGACAACAGCCTCATCTTTGTGCTCATATAGGTATAATTAATTGCAATAGGATTAACATTTTTCAAGTAAGATTCTTGGTATAGAATTACATTTGTCTCACCATGCTTAATTTTCAAACCTACATAATTTGAAAAGTCCAGAAGCTTGACTGCCAATTTTGAATTTCTTCATAATTTGGTAGATAATCTTTTCTTCAAAGTAATTGGTGCTGCCCACCAAAAACTGTCTACATGCATCATAAGGATGCCCAGACAATAGAACATTGCCAGATCCATTTTCAGTTATGAATGTTCCTTAATGTTAACATGTCTTCACTGAAAATATCACACCAGAAAAGCACCATTTAATCCATAAAGACATTTATGCAATTTACAGAACTTTCTCTCTATTCCTATTGCTACAGTTGCAGGCTATATGAATTTTCCTGTTGGTCAGTTTACAATGAAGGAATGAAAACAAAAAAATGCTGGAACTCCCATTGGATCAGTCAGCGTTCATGGAGGGAGAGCAAGCTAATATTTTGTGACTGGATAACTCTTCATCAGAGCTCTCTCTAAGGATGCTGCCAAACCTACTGTGATTTCCAACATTTTTTTGGTTTTCAGTGCAGATTCCAGCATAAGCAGTAATTTGCACTTACCCTGAAAGAATGCTGCATTGATATCCAAGAAAATGCCAGTAAAATGGCTAAAAAGTTGTTCAAAATTATCTTCTCAGCAATAGGAGAATATATTTTTGTTAATTGTTCCCCACAAGATTACTCTTTCATGTTCTTCACAATCCGTGCATGAGTCAAAATGTGTACCCTGAGCACTAATTCCTACCCCTAGTGCTTCACAGTTGTAAAATTCATGCATGCAAAGTACATGGTGCCTTATCATCAACACTTCTCCCAATTCTGAGTTTGACTATTCATAACTTATCTCCAGTATTCATGAAGAATGTGCCTTTATTGTTTAATACCTTTTTTGTATTATGTAAGGTTTCCTGTCAAGTCAAGTTTTTCCTGTCCTTTTCCTCTTGTCCTTCTCTGTTGTAGTAAACCATATCACTAAATCTGAAATCTCCTCTTGACAGAATGAAGCAATGTTTCAACACTCTGCTAACTATTTCTGATTCCTTAGCTTTAAAAAACTGTTTTCCTAACAATCATGTTACACATTTGGATGAATGCAAAACAATCAAGCTGATCATTCTTACTTGAGAGTCGTCATGCAGTATTGAAGGCAATTTTAAACTCTGTCAGCATCTCTAAGCAATTTTTTGCATGTACAGCCCATGCCAATACTGTTCGTAACTTACAGTTTACCTGATCTTCCAGTATTTTGTGCAACACTTCATCAGTTCATTCAACTCATGGGTTCTTTCATACAAGCCATTTCTGAACAAACTTTCTGCGCTAGTATGCATATTTTAAAATTAAAGTTCTCACTCAAGTCCTGAAATCTATCATTACAACTTCACCTCTACTAACTGTTAAGCACTTTGTTGTTGACCCACTTTTCCACAACTTTGTACACTACAGTCCAACTTATCTTGGATTTCCTACAACAAAAACAGAAATTGCTGGAAAAGCTCAGCAGGTCTGGCAGCATCTGTAATGAGAAATCAGTTAACATTTCATTAACTCTGATTTCCATATATGAGAAAGGGTTACTGGACCTAAAACATTTACACTGATATGCTGCCAGACGTGTTGAGTTTTTCCAGCAGTTTCTGATTTCCAGCATCCACAGTTCTTTTGGTTTTTATTCACCTCATCTACAAAATGTAATAGAAAGACACTCCAATCTTTGCCCCACTTCTTCAGATCCATGGCTACTACTACATTAAATTTGGAGGCTAAATAATCACTTATGAATGGTCGTGATGTATTTCAATATTTAGTATTACAAGGTGACCTGTTCTACATTTTGTTCATCAACAACTACAACATCATTTAACAGGAGCTTCAATTTTTGCAAGGAGGAATGAGCTAATTTTTTTAATGCAGTTTCCATATACTGTAATCCTTGTCTTACAAGCCAGACTCCTATCTGCAGCAGTCAATAACACCTCTTGATGAAAAAGTCCAGGATCCCTCAACCTAATACAATGATATCAGTATCCTGTGAATTTCAGGTTTAGCACTTTACAAATACAAATGTTTATCATTTTTCATGTCCAAATGCATTTTTGCTTTTATAATCGAAGCTTACTCAGTAATAATGGCATGTCATTCAGAATGAAATCTGTACTTATGAAATGGTACAGTCCTTTCACCAGGGAAAACCACTCTCTTTAAAATTGATAACAAATTGTCATCCCAAATTGAACCTGGGAAGAGTTTTAATAATCTTTGATCCTATTTTTATCTGTTTTGTCCCAGGTTTCCAACTGATAGTTCAGCAATTGACATCAAACACAGTTGTGGTTCAGTCACTATCTGATACAGCAGAATTGACTAAATCATCAACTAAGAGATTCATGGGTCTACCTAAATCTTTGGCCACTAACACAACATTTTCTTGCTGTTCATTTATATAATATTTATCCACAGACCATCTGTTTTATGTGTTGTTTCCAGTACTAGATTCCTTATTTTTGGACAATTTCTGACAGAGCAGTATCTAGAATCACAGGGGAGCTACTTATTAATTATACCTCAAAGGATTCATGGGGTTGATTTACTGTCGGCTGTCACCCCAAATCCTGTATGTTTCCTCATTCAGAAACCAATTAAAGGTACAATCTCCTGCAAAACATCTTTCAAAAATTCCATCCTCATACAGATATCTGAAACTTTGAAAGACAATATCATTACAGTTTTCCATGCTCTGTATCAGTGCGCAACACACATCATGTCCTGTGAAGGTAGCTGGAAACAATTGTCTCCCTGAAAATGTTTTTAGGGCAGAACTCTTTGTTCAGAAGAAAGAGTTGCTCCCATGAAATTGAGCACCCATCAAATCAAATGCTGAACTGTTTTCAAGATTTGTTCATAATCCAATAGATAAAACACTAGCACAGACTCTGGAATTCCTAAATTGAGTTTCTTCAGCCTTTGACATAACCTTTCGAACTCCCTGAGATATTCTTCTGTGAACTGAAATTCCATCTTACTAAATACAGCAAATACTGATCTTTTTATTAAATACCGAAAGCACTGCAGATGCTGTAAAACAAAAACAAAAATAGAGATTGCTGGAAAAGCTCAGTAAGTCTGATAGCACCTGTGGAGAGAAATCAGAGTTAATGTTTCAAGTCAATTGACCCTTCTTCAACCTGAAACATTAACTCTGGTTTCTCTCCACAAATGCTACCAGACCTACTGAGCTTTTCCAGCAAGCTCTATTTTTGATCCTTTTTGTAAATTCTGTCTATAAAACATTTTGGAAACTCAAATTAGAATTTTCAATTCCTCTTTGGTATCCAGCTCTGTTACATCCAGTTCTAAAATTATTTTCGACTTTATTCCTTCCTGCCTTTCTGCTTCTTGTTCAGAAAAAGCAACTTGAATCCAAATTTCCACTTCATTCTTCCCCTACCTATATTGCTGCAATTCCAACAACAATGATGGATAATCATAATTTGTGATCCTGTAGTGTGACTCAGCCATTTCACTTCAAAAGCCACTGGGAATTTTGTTTCTGCTATAAACAAGAACTACCTCATTTTTAATCTTCTGACCTCTGTCTGAGTCTTAAAGATACTGCATTTATAACTCTTGACAGTTCCTGGAAGGATTGAAGAGCCTGTGGTAAGGGGAATGATGGGCTGGGTTTTGTAGAGCAGGCAGCAAAGAACGAAGGACACAGACAGTAGTGTTTTTGATGAGGTCAGGATTACAAAGGGAAAATGTCAGAGTCCAGCTCAGAGTGCAATACAATAGACAAGTCTAGAACAAATAATAGTGTGGATAAGAAGCAAAATATTGGTGGAATGACATTTAGGTGAATTGCTCCTTTGGACCACCAAATACAGGCAATAGGTCAAATAGCTTTCTTCTATGCTGTAACCATTCTGTGACAACTATTTTCCAGACTAGCAATTACTGTTTTAATTATTAACACATTTTTGGATCCTTCACTGGCCTCTCTTCCTTCCCCTATAACTTTCTGTAGCCCTATGACCCTCTGAGATCACTGCGTGTCTCCAAGTCTGCTTTCTTAAGTCCAATTTTTATCACTCCACAATTGGTGGCTGTGTCTGCAGTTGCCTGATCTGTAAATGCTAGAAATCCCTCCCTTAGCTTCTCCACATCTCTAACTTTCCGTATCAAAACCAGCTCTTTGACCAAATTTTTGGTTCCTTCTCCTAATATCTCCTTACGTGATTCTAAGTTTGATAACATTGTTGTTAAGTGACTGACATATTGTACAACATTTTAAACATTATAAAAATGCAAGTTGCAGTTATCATGTCCATAACCACATTTCTGGTTCAACCATAGAAGAAAGTAGGAACCTGAATTTAGGTTATAAAATGAACAGCAGCTTTCATGAAAGCTAAGAATCTGTTGGTCACTGATGGTTTAGTGGGTAAATACATCATCCATGATACTGAACCACAAAGACAGAAATTTGTCATCTAAAGGTTGCTAAATCTGATATCAAGTGTACAATCCAATAGTCATTGCTAGTTGTGGAAAGCCAGCCATGCAGTGCCTTGGTGCATATCTTATGTAGATAAATAATGTGGGACGAGAGTGTTTAGCTGAGCTCTGTTGAGGCTGTGATCCCATTAAATATACTGGTGAAATGCAGCTAGTTCCAGGTAATGCTGTGCCATTGAAGGTCATTCAGCTACCCTGCTGGCGAGCATCATTGAAGAAGCATTGAACTTTAGTCCCTGCATTAATAAGAAGGCTCCCTGTACATACACTCAAAATTCATAAAGGGCATTGGAAGCAAATGAAGCTTTAAGTGAAGAATATTAGAGAAGGCACGTTGAAATGCCAAATGAGATACTAATGGCAAATGTTTACGAGTAAGAAATCCTTGCATTATTAATTCTTTTTGTACTTAAGAATTTTATTGCCGATGAATGCATATTAAATTGTACCTTTGTAATTCAGAACCAATTAAAATCTTTAAAAGAGAGATCTTTTTCTTTAGTTTCCACAGTTTGTCATTTTCCTGAAGTTAAAACCTGAATAAAGATTCATATTCAGGGAATTTATTTTGGTTAGTAACAATTTAAGCTTCAGAACAAGTCATAATTACATTTTGTATGTTGTCATCTGCACTAAATGTGTCAAACTTCCTGCATACATATGAGTACATGTACAATTGTGGATTTATTCATGGCATTCCAGTAGACTCAGAAGAGGAATTAAATTAAGTTATTCTAAATGGTTCTAAGACTATAGGGAAAAAGCAGGAAAGTAAGATTATCTAGGAAAGAACAGGAAACTGGAAGTGTAAGAAGTAACCCCTCAGAAGTGACCAAGTTCAGCAACAAGATCCTCTCTCCTCTAAATATTAAGTTTAAATGTCTTTATTTTGAAAACAACATCAATTACCTTTTGGGGAAAAAAATGTAACCACAGGGATTTTAGCGTTTAGACTGAACAATTAGCATTATTTTGTCTCACAATTGTCAACATTATTTATTTCTTACTAACAAGTGTTCATGTTTTACTTGACCTATTAAGCACTGAATGAATGTTTTCAATATAGCTGCATTTATTATTAGTGCTACATATCGCAGTGATGGTGAGCACACACAAACAGCTGTGATGCAACAGAATGGAATGGAAGCTGCCTGGAGCAAAGATGGTATTGCCCATACCATCACATGACAGGGCTGAGTCAAATTCCTGCGTCAGCTCACTGAAATCAACGGATATTTTTCCACTGGTGTAAAAATCACTAAAAGCATTTCAGAATGACAAGGATGTTAGATAATTGCTAGAACACTTTCAAGTAATGACAAAAAACCTTTAGTATCCTCAGACTCATATAAGTCACTGGGTTGTCTCACTTTTATTATTTTGGATAAGTTGAAAAATTAACATTTGTTTAAGGAGCAACTACAATTCATGGAAGGAATTGATTCACATGGAAAAAATAAGCTTAAGACTCTTTTACTTCATTGTACTGCCATGGGAGTTTTGACTCAGTCCAATGGTATGATTAATTGGACAATGCCATCTTTGTTCCAGGCAGCCACCGTTCCATTTTGTTGCATCACTGCTGTTTCAGTATATGCATGGTGCCATTGACAATAAAAGCAACTATTCAGACTGGCCAAGATAATATTTTAGAATTTTCTTTTAACAATCATAGTGGGTAAGCGGTTATTCGGCCCATCGAGTACACACCAGCTCTCTGAAGAGCATCCCACCAAGCCACTCCCACCCCATCCCCGTGACCCCACATATCCCAAGGCTAATCCATCTAACCTGCGTATCTTTGGATGTGGGAGGAGATCGGAGCACTCGGAGGAAACCCACATAGAGAGTGGGAGTGTGTGCAAACTCCACACAAATAGTAATCTAAGGCTGGAATTGAACTTGGGTCCCTTGTGATGTGAAGCAGCAGCGCAAACCATCTTTATCCAATGACAAAAAGAAATGGCCTTTGTATTATTTGATTTTTTTTAAAGGGGGATGAAATATTGTATTCTGGTTTTGTTTCTAATTTACAGCATCCATAGTTTTTCGATTTTTAAGAACCATTTTAATTGTACAGAATATTTTGTATATTTTTCACTAAACTTTTCTAAAAGCTGTAAGCTCAGAGTGGCAAAGCTAAATTAAATAAACATAAAAATGAATAATTTAAAAATTGTGCAATCATAGATTCATACAGCACGGAAATAGATCCTTCACTTCCACTCATTCGCACCTTGTCCTATTTGGCAGTATTTGGCCCATATCTCTCTCGACCCTTCCTATTCATATATCCAGATGCCTTTTAAATGTTGTTATTGTACATTCCTCCACCATTTCCTCTGGCAGCTTGTTCCATACTCACCACTCTCTGCATGAAAAAGTTACCTCTCAGGACCTTTTTAATTTTTCCTCTCTCACTTTAAATCTGTGTCCTCTAGTTGAGGACTCTTCCACCGAGGAAAAAGATCTATCTGCAATGCAGTCAGGTTATCATTAGCTTGCAGTCACCACAATGACACTGTTGACAGTTCTGTGGTTAATGGTGGTGACAGCTTTCAGGCAGCCATCTCCTGACATAATGAAACACTTGATTTATTATTTTGTGACAGGCTATATTAGATATTAAAACAATGTGCTGCCTCCATAGAAAGCTAGGAAATAACCATTATGAATCATGCTGCATTACTATTAGATAACCATGTTGCATTAAATGCAGCTTGATACCATATAGGGCAGAGAAAGACAAAACATGCCCATGGAAAAGCAGGTTTACAGTTATTGTAAAGTAATTAACTGTATTCTCACAAAGCAAAGCCTCCATAAGCTGCTATATATCCCAGTTATGTGAAATTACCCCTTCTTTGGCCTATCTGTAGGAATGAAGTGTTGCTCCTATTAGTCATGCAGCCCAGAAACAGGACCTTTGGTCCAACTTGTCCACCCCAACCAGACAACCCACTCTGAGCTAGTCCCATTTGCCAGCATTTGGCCTATATCCCTCTCAACCCTTCCTATTCATATACCGATCCAGATGTCTTTTAAATGTTGTAATTGTATCAGCCTCCACTACTTCCTCTGGCAGCTCATTAGGTACACACACCACCCTCTGCATGGAAACGTTATCCCTCAGGTCCTTCTTAAGTCTGTTGAGGGTAGTTTTTTTTCTGGCTTTGGTATAGTTATACATATGGAAGTCATTGATTTAAATCAAGAAAGAAGACTTATTTTAATAACATCGCTGCACCTAATTATAATAGCTAATCCAATTGTTTTTCTACTCATTCACTTCAACATTTGTCAGTATTGAGTGGCACTCGAAAAGCACAGCAGGTCAGGCAGCATCTGAGGAGCAGGAGAGTCAATGTTTCAGGCATAAGCCCTTCATCAGGAATGCCTGATGAAGGGCTTATGCCTGAAACATCAACTCCTCTGCTACTCGGTAGCTGCTTGACCTGCTGTGCTTTTCCAGCACCACACTTTTTGACTGATCTCCAGCATCTGCAGTCCTCACTTTCTCCCATTTATCAGTATTGACTCATCAGGTGGTCAGGAACAAGCAAGGTTTTTAATATTTATCAAATATAAATGAGTGACAGTATTGCTGCAGTTTATGATTAAATCTGAATTAAAAACCAAACTAGTCGCATTAATTATCAACTTAAAAATTTGTCTCTTCCTCACAAGGAGGTCAACTGTTCCTGTGAGGAAAGTTTTAAATGAATAGCACTGGAGTAAAGAATACTTGAGAAATATGAGGAACCAAATTGTGGACAGATGGGAAACAGTCTAAGATGTGTTTGAAGTTAATGTGCATTATTATGATTAAGGTTGGTGAGCTGCACATACAAATTGCTACATGAAACAATGAAAAATAAAGAGACCTAGCTCATAGCAAGATTTACTTGATTGAGCATTTTGAAGACATTTAGGAAAGATTGGAAGGGAGAAAGGGGACAGCAGTACTGTGCAAATAAACTGTAATACCACTCGCTTGCTCAATGGTGATACTACTGAGCCGCTCTTTGGGATTAACATTGTAGGCCCCCCCACCTAGAGTACATCCTGTGCCCCTGGCATGCTCAGTGCTTCTTCCAATTTTTGTTCAACATGGAGCTGTACAAATTCACCAGCTGAGAGGAAGGTGTGGTGATCACTATCTGCAGGAGATTTCCTTCCTTGTGTTTAATCTGATGCTATAAGACATCATGAGACCCGGATATAATACTGAGTGTTGCCAGGGTCATATCCTGCCATCTGTATTCCTCTGTCGTGCCACCTCTACACTGAAGGGAAATGATGCATCCAGCTATGATGAGGTATTGACTAAAAGGTATGATTTTAAGAGTATAACTTTGTCAGGCTGTTTCTTTCATCTTGGAAAGCTTCCCAATTTTGGTATTGGTTAATGAAGAGGACTTTGAATCATCAACTGGTCAGGTTGTAGCATTGTTATTTCTGGTGTCTGGACTGGGCTGTGCTGTGTGGAATGCCCGATTTAGTTCTTTGTTAACTTTCCTATAGTGATTTGATCTAACCAACTGGTTTTCTAAACTATTTCATAAGGTGGTTTTCTAGGCCTTTTCAGAGGGTTGTTTGAGTAAACTATATTGCTGTGGTTCTGGAGTAAAATTGTGGACTACACCAGGTAAGGATGGCAGATTTGCTTACAGAAAAGGCATTTTTTATGACAATCCGTTATTTTCATAAAGATTTCATAGTTATCGTCACCAAGGCAAACATTTTAAGATTTTCTAATGTATTAATTTGAATATCATCAGCGACCATTATGGGATTGGAGCTTGGGATTTTGAAACATTAGTCTGGGCCTCTGAATAGAATAGAATAGCCTTCATTGTCACATATACTCAATGAGTACAGTGAAAAGTTTACATGTAGTCAATTTTAGCACCAACTTAGATACAAAAGTATCTTGGCATAGCTTCTTTAGTTACAAGATTTTAGACAGTACAGAAATAAAAATTCAGTACAGCAGACCACACTCTCTTCAGCGTAGAGGTGGCACGACAGTCTGCGCTGGGCTCTGGCTCCACTCCATGCTGGCAACAAGCCACATTTGGAGGTTGCCACATCAGGCTGGGAGGCCGCTGTGCCAGGCTGGGAGACAGATCGCTATCACAGGCCGGGAGACCACCACATCAAGCAAGGAGGAAGGCCGCCATGCCAAGCCAGGAAGTTGCCATGCCAGGCTCGGAGGTAGCCGCGCCAGGTTGGGAGATTGCTGGGCCAGGCTAGGAGGCCACCACACTAGGCCAGAAGGGAGGTCACCGGGCCAGGCCAGGAGGTCGCCACGCCAGACCTGGAGGCCCCTGCAGGAGGAGGGTATTGGATTACTAGTTTAATTTTTATTCTTATCATAGGAAGTAAGCATTGCTGGCAATATCAACATTTTTTTCCCATTCATAATTGCCTACAAGAAAAATGTAGCCACCTCCTTGAACTGTTGCTGTCCACTTTTGAATTTCTGAATATCAAAATAAGTTAAGCAGAAGTGCTCTGCGATAGCTGTCCATTAAAATACCATGGTTTCCATTTTTGTAATTCAGCTGGATATTGATTAATTTCAATCTTGATTTAAAATGTCCTCATCACTGAAGACACTGAAGAAGAGCTTATGCCCGAAATGTTGACTCTCCTGCTCCTCAGATGCTGCCTGACTAGCTGTGCTTTTCCAGCACCATATTCTTCGACTCAAAATGCCAAGGCTGAGTTGCATAATATCTCTGGTGACTTTTATTATGCCTGTGCTATGAAGCAGCTTTGCCTTTAATGTCCAGGTCTGACCTGATTCATATCAGGTTGATTGAAGTTCACCCTGAAATGTGTTCTTTTGACTACATTTCTTATGACTTCATGGAGTAATTTTGTTTGTACTGATCTGGAGTTCCAGTGCATGGCCCTGGTTGGACTTTTGTTTTCCAGTTGGAGAAATCAACCTGGAATTGCTGTTTTTGCATTTTTCTTCTGCATCACAGTTCAATAATTTCTTTGACCTGCCAGGTGTTGTGTCTGGCTGCACCAACTCCTTATATATATTTTCTTGCATAATCTTTCCATGACTATCAAATGGTAATATGAATATATTAGTTCCTGCCCTCTGGGATTGGTCAAGGTTCTGATTGTTATAATGTAAATGGTTCCATGTTGTTCCTGTTGTCTCCAAATTTAGCTTCTTATTGCTGATTCTTGTGGCATTTGTATTATTCATCAAGGTTTATATTTGCCTGTTTCTATTTCCTTTATTCTTTCATGGATGTTATAGTCAAGGACCACTGTTGATTGTTTATGGCTAAAAGCCTTTGAACTGAGTGGGTTTTGAGGTGCATATAGGGCAGACCTGGTCAGGATGGCAGATTTCCAGCTCTAAATGGATTTGATGAATCAGGTGGACTCTTGTAAGAATTAATGTTAGTTTCATGACAACATCATTGAAACTAACATTTTGTATTCTCGCTTTCTAAATAGAGTTTAAATTCCACCAGCTGCCATGGTTCATCCAGAACATTAGGCCCTCCGGATTACTAGTTAACTGACATTACTACCATTTCACTGTCTTCCCCAACCTTCAAATCAGGATAGGGCCAAAATACTTGGGCTGTGTTCATTAGAGAACAGAAGAATCAAGGTACATATGATTGAGGTTTTCATGTTAAAGGAATCAGGAATGTAGATAACTGCAGTTCTGTTACAGAACCCAAAATGAAGCCATTTGGTCTATTACTTCATGTTAGTGTTTACCTTCCACTCAACAGTTGTCCTAATCCCATATCCTCACCATTCTTCCATTCCTTTTAATACTTCTCTCTTTCAAACATTTCTGACACTTTATTCTTAATGTTGATTCTTAATGTCTGCTTCAGTCATCATTGCTTCACAATGCTGTGTAAAAAGAAAAAAAAGTTTTGTATTCTATCTCTTTCAAATAATCTTATATCTATGCCATCTTATGTCCTAGCATTCAACCACCAAAAACAGTTTGTTTATATCTACCCATTGTTAATCTTTCACACAGTTAAACGTACATCTCAAATAATTCTATCATCTTCTCTCTTCCTAATGAAAATATTAACAATTTTGATCCACTCTTTGTATTTGTATTTTGTAATATTAGATGACTTCCCGGTTAATGTGTATCATCCCCTCTGTGTCGATCAATGGTTTTTCCATAGTGTGGAACCCAGAGCAGTATGCAGTATTCCCAATTTTACCTTAGTAAAATTTTATGTCAACCTGCCTCACTTTTCAATTTTTTCATCTGTAACTCTTTCCATAAAACTCAAACGTAGCTTAGCTTGATTTTTTTTTTGCAGGATGTGGGTGTTACTGACAAGGCCAACAACTTGTATAGTATGTAGCACATCATCTACAGTGTCAGTGAATGCCATCAGCTTGCTTTTTGCCTCTTCCACCATTATCTTCTTGCATCTTCCTTTTATACACAATTATTTTTCTTCAAAACCTCTTGTTCTAGTAATGTGCGAATTTGACAAATAGTCCCTCTTGGTCTTAACACAAATTATTGATATGATCAATAAACATAAGTAGGTTCTTGACATCAAAACTTAATGCATCGCTATCCACTTGCAATCAGCCTGACAAGCTATTCTAAATTTCTACTCTCTCTTTCTTCCTTCTAACCTTTTTAAAATTAATTTATTTTTACTCTCCAAGTTTTGTAGCCTTAAATATCACAAATACTCACTTTTGTTCTGCCTTGATGGTAGTTGTCTGAAATTCCAATTGTACTATGTGTCATTCCACCATATCTGTCATTTCCTAATACTGTGATGATGAAATTTATTAGAATGTAATAATTACAACTTTAATTATATGTTCCAAATTTTCTTTATCTCAGTTGCAAAACTGACTGACTTGTAATTACCTAGGTTAGCTCAGTTTTCCTTTTCAAAAATTGATATTCCTTTCACCACTCTCTTGTTCTTCAGCACAAATTCATTATCAATATAATTTCAAGGGCATCACTTTTCCCTTATCCACGAAATGTGCTGAGAGTGTGGAAGATCAAACTTAGGAATTTTTATTGTGAGAGATGGCTTTGACATGAGAATAAGGTGAGGGTGACAATTGGTGACAGCTGATCAGATGGAAATGTGAGGAAATGTCTTGAATGATAGGAATGAGTGAAGCTGAAAGCTGAGTTTATCTCAGCAGTTCTGTTCAAACAAAGACTAGAGAAGTCAGTGTTGGGAGTTTGACACTTTACTACTCACCATTTTGCCATGATAAATTCATTGAACTTCTCGCAGCACACTATCTTGGAGTGAATCCTCACCCTCCTACTACTTAGTTTTTCTGCCACTTCAAACCACACTGTCCTGTAAGCCAACCTTTTTCCTCTCATCAGCTAGGAGGAGTATCTCTCTTAGTATGGTGTGAAAGAGAGTCCGAGAGAACTTTAGGCAGCTTTTAGAATTAATGAATAGTTACAGCATGAAAAGAGGCCATTGGCTCACTGAGTTTGTACCAGTCCTCTGCAAGAGCAATTTAACTTGACCAGTTAAATTCCTGCAATTTTTTTTATTGTTAGTGCTCAGCCAGTTCTCATTTCTAAGCCATAATTGAACCTGCCTGCACTAACTCTCCCAAGACAGTGCATTCCATATCCTAACCACTCATTGCATAAGAAAAATGTTTTCTCATGTTCCCTTTGGTTCTTTTGCCAATTACCTTAAATTTGTGTCCTCTGCTTCTCGATACTTTCACCAAACCAGTTTCTCTCTCGGTATAATCCCCATTGAAACCAATAACTTCTAAAAATAAATTTGAACTTCCATGAATAGCTGAAATGGTCTCATGCAAGACTTCAAGTTTTAAAACTTTTCTTGTAGCACACAGACTTAAAGTAACATTGACTAAAAATTATTTTCAAAGGTAACTTATATTCTAAACTACAAAACAGTTCCCCCTGATTATCATTTGGAAAGATTGAATGTTGCTTGCTACATTCTGGATTAGTGGTGCTGGAAGAGCACAGCAGTTCGGGCACTGCCTGAACTGCTGTGCTCTTCCAGCACCACTAATCCAGAATCTGGTTTCCAGCATCTGCAGTCATTGTTTTTACCTTGTTGCCTGCTACAGTTACTCTTTACTGTCCTTTAAATTATAAAGTCATAACGATGTATAGCACGGAAAGAGACCCTTCTGTCTAACTTGTCCATGCCAACTAGGTATCCTAAATTAATCTTGTCTCATTTTACAGCACTTGGCCCATATCCCTCTTGACACTTCATTCCCCAGGAGCCAGTCCAAAGTGATTCTTAGTTCCTTTTTCCTTTTCCATCCAGATAACCTGTAATCTAAAACTGACTTCTACAATATGGGTCATTCTGGCAATACCTCCCTCTTGTCAAATCTAGCATTAATTAAAACCATCATGACCCCATTCTCTTCAATCTGAGCACAAGCTTCCAGCTGATTTTAGATACTGAATAAGAGAGACTTGCTGATTCTATTTAGCTTTTCTCTCTTTCTTTCTTTCACACACACAGATCATTGTAAACTGATTCTGTCCATGATATACAGTGATATTAGGGCAGTTGGACAATAGCTTTATATTCTAGTCCTTTCGAATTAAATGCCAACATTTCATTTGCCTTCCTAACTATCGAATCAACCTGCAAGTTAACCTTAAGAGAATCCTGGACTAGGACTTCCAAGTCCCTTTGCACTTCAGATTTCTGAATTTTCTCCCCCTTTAAGAAATTGTTTATGCCCTTATTTTTCCTGCCAAAGTACATGACCTCACACTTTCCTACATTGTATTCCATCTGCCACTTTGCCCTGTCCTAACCTGTCTAAATCCTTCTGCAGCCTCCCCACCTCCTCAATACTTCCTGTCCCTCCACCTATCTTTGTATCATCTGCAAACTTAGCCAGAATTCCCTCAGTTCCTTCATCTCAATCATTCATGTATAAAGTGAAAAGTTCTGGTCTCAACACTAATCCCTGTGGAACATCACTAGTCTCTGGCAGCCATCCTGAGAAGGACCCTTTTATTCCCACTCTCTGCTTTCTGCCAGACCGCCAATCTTCTATCCATGCTGGTACCTTGACTTTAACACCATGGGCTCTTATCTTACACAGTAGTCTCCTGTTCGGCACCTTGCCAAAGGTCTTCTGGAAGTCCAAGTAGATAACATCCATTGACTGTCCTTGGTCTAACCTGTTCATTACCTCCTCAAAGAATTCTAACATATTTGACAGGCATGACCTCCCCTTGATGAAATCATGCTGACTTTGCTGTACTTTACCATATGCTTCCAAGTATTCTGAAATCTCATGCCAAGGTCAGGCTAATTGGCCAGAGCCAATCTGGTCATTGTTTAGACAAGGCAAACTGCACACTGAAATACAGCATAGCAAAGTCATCCTGCGGGATAATGGCAACACTGATCAGATTATTTCTCACTGTATATCACATAAATTGATGAATGGGCCTACGGCTTTCACTTTTGGTCTTGAAAAGTGTCACGTCTACCTCAGATAATTCTGGAAAGGTAAAAAGATTGAAAGCTTTTTTTATGTTCAATCATGGGATGTTGACATCGTTGGCTAAAACCGCATTTAATGTCCATCCCTGGTTACCCTTGAGAAAATGGTGGTAAGCAACCTTCTTGAATCTCTGTAGTCCATTTGCTGTAGGTGGACCATTAGGGAAGGGATTAAGCAACAAGAGAAATGAGAGGAAATGCCTTTAATGAGAGGAACGTAGTAGCAACATGAGTAGTGGCATGCCGCTACCAGGATGTTGCCATCAAGCTAAATGACGTTCAATCTATGACACAATAGTCACATGCTGTGAGAACTTCAGTGCCAGTGTGAAGCTATGTGTGTAGGCTTTATGTTCCAAAGACTGGCAGATTGTATCAAACAGCATTTCCCTTTATCTGACAGGACCCAACCAGCTCATGCTTGCAAAACCTAAAACACCATCTCCAAAATTAAATGTAATTTGGGAAAGGAACAATATTTGCTAAATAACCCACAGTGTGTAAAAGAATTATGCTGACAAGTTTAGGAATGTCAATTGACTTAACAGTGACAGACATTTGAGTGAACTAGAAGCTACACATATTCGTACACAGGAAATTGTCTTTTGTTGACAGAAAGAACATGAAGACATACCATGTTTCAATTAAACAAAATAGATGACAGCCATTCTCTGGATCATTTCCCAGTGTATTGCCTTTATCAATCAGAGCCAGCCTGTCTGGTTTAAAATTTAAACAAAACTTGGTAGTTAACTGACTTTTGTCATGAGTCACAGAGTCATAGAGATGTACAGCATGGAAACAGACCCTGCGGTCCAACCTGTCCATGCTGACCAGATATCCCAACCCAATCTAGTCCCACCTGCCAGCACCCAGCCCACATCCCTCCAAGCCCTTCCTATTCATATACCCATCCAAATGCCTCTTAAATGTTGCAACTGTACCAGCCTCCACCACATCCTCTGGCAGCTCATTCCATAAACGTACCACCCTCTGCGTGAAAAAGTTGCCCCTTCGGTCTCTTTTATATCTTTCCCCTCTCACCCTAAACCTATGTTGTCTAGTTCTGGACTCCCCCACCCCAGCGAAAAGACTTTGCCGATATACTCTATCCATGCCCTCATAATTTTGTAAACCTCTATAAGGTCACCTCTCAGCCTCCGACACTCCGGGCAATCAGAGTTTATTTGCCAATCAATCAGCAATATCCTCTCATATCACATAAGTGTTGTTTTATATTTACATGGGTGTTTCCTGCAAATTGAGTACAAGACAAAGCTTTGACAAAATGTGTCTCTTTTTAACCAAACTCAAGTTCTGCATTGGCAAATGCACTACTTTTTGATTCTATTAATTTCTACTGAATTTGTACCTTTATTGGGATGAAATGCAATATGCACTATTGAGTCATTGCTTAGTAAATGGGAATCCTTGCTGACTTTTCCTTATCTCTCTTGTGCAGTGAAGACCATAAGACATAGGAGAAGAATTGGGTCATTCAGCCCTTTGAGTCTGCTCCAAAATGAAGTGAGATCATGGCTGATCTGATAATCCTCAACTCCACTTTCCTGTCTTATCCTCATAACCCCTGATTTGTGCAATAATTAAAAATTGCTGTCAGTTTTGAATACCTAAAGACCCAGCCTTGACAGCCTTCTGTGATAAAGAATTCCATGACTGACTACTCTCATCTCTGTGTGGAATGGGCAACCACTTTCTCTGAAATTGTGCCCTCTGATCCTGGACTCTCCCACAATGCAAAATAATCTCTCCACAACTATCCAGTCAAATCCTCTAACAAACTTGTACCTTCCACGCATGTCATTAACTGTATCCGTTGGTTCCGATGCGGTCTCCTCTACACTGGGGAGACAGGACGCCTACTCACAGAGCGTTTCAGAGAACATCTCCAGGACACCCACACCAACAATCCCTACCGCCCCATGGCTGAACACTTCAACTCCCCATCCTAATCTGCTAAGAACATGCAGGTCCTGATCCTCCTCCATAACCACCCGACGCCTGGAGGAAGAACACCTCATCGGCCACCTCTGGACCCTCCAACCCCATAGCATCAAAGTGGATTTCACCAGTTTCCTCATTTCTCCTCCCCCCACCTTATCCCAGTTCCAACCTTCCAACTTGGCATCGCCCTCATGTCCTATCCTATTTGTCCATCTTCCTTTCCACCTGTATGCTCCACCCTCCTCTCCAACATATCACCATTACCTCCACCTTCATCTACCTATTGCACTCTCAGCTACCTCCCCCCACCCCCCCAGCTCCACCTCTCCCTCCCATTTATCTCACCATCCCCTTAGCTCCCAGCTTCATTCCTGATGAAGGGCTTTTGCCCAAAACATCAATTCTCCTGTTCCTTGGATGCTGCCTGACCTGCTGTGCTTTTCCAACACCACACTCTCAGCTCTAATCTCCAGCATCTGCAGTCCTCACTTTTGCCGTGTATGCTTCAATAAATCAACTCTCAATTTTCTAAACTCCAATGAGTACAAGCCTAAACCAGCACACTCTCCTCCAGCACACTCAGCCTAGTGAACCTTCTCAGGACTGCTGCCAGTGCCATGTAAATTTCCTTCGTTAAGGGGTTCAAAACAGTTCACAGTACTCAAGTGGATCAGACTAGTGTCTTGTATAGTCTTAGCAAGTCCTCTTTATGTTAAGCTCCATTCCCTTTGAAAAAGAGGCCAGCAGTTTATTTGCCTTCCCTTCCACTCGCTGCATCTGAATGCTTTTCTTTGTGATTCATGCATTGGGGCCCCAAAATCCCTTTGAGCTCACCTTTCTTCTTTTAAATAATATTCAGAGGTTCTATCTTTTGTGCCAAAATACATAACCTCATATTATGCTGCATTATATTCCATCTATCAAGCTTTTACCCTTTCACTTAACCTGTGTTTCTCCTTCAGCAGAGTCACTGTGTCATCCTCAGTACTTGCCTTCCTAACTGTTTTGTGCAATCAACAAATGTGACAACAGTGCATTCACCTCATTTATCTAAGTCTTTAATATGTTACAAATAATTGTGACTCCAGCACTGATCTTTGTAGCACTCCACTTCTAATAGTTTGCTATGCTGAAAATGTCCCCTTTGTCTCAAATCTCTACTATTGATTAGTCAATTTTCTATTTATGCAAATATACTACCTCCATGGATAGTATGGGCTTTTATCTTATTAACTTGCTTAGTGTGTGATACCATATTGAATGTCTTTTGGAGATTCAAATATATTACATTTTCTGGCTCCCCTTTATCTATCCAACTTTTTAATCCTCAAAGAATTCTAATTAATTTGGCAGGCATGATTTCACCTTCATGAAGCCATGCTGACTGCTTGATTTTATTTGTATTTCCAAGTCCTCCACTCTTACTTCCTTTATGATAGACTATAGCATTTTTCCTATGACTGCTGAATCTAATAGTGTACTCAGTGTAACATAGCCACAATTGACTGTTTTAGCACAAACATGGATCATTCTTTCTGTGCAAAGTGGTTTATGTTTTCTACTCTAAGTTTGCACTCGGAAGCACCTACCAGATTCCCAGAGTATGTCACATTAACTATTAGTTTATACTCAAAGTCTTCCAATTTTAAAATGTGTGTTTTTTTAATGCAGAAGACTCTATATTACCACTGAGTAAAACATTAAAGCCATTATTCTGGATCTAGGAACAGTGGCCTTTTTATTAGTGTAAACCTCTTTTTATTAGTCTAAAAGGAAACACACCAGTAAGTATGTATGTTCAGTGCTAATCTGATTCTGGTGTGTACTGAAGCAAAGAAATATGAGTCCCTCTCCAAGACATTTCTCATATTTTTGGTGTTCTAACTGGATGTAAACTTGGAATAAGTACCAAACTCTGTTACCTGTGAGCTTAATAACCAGTTTAGAATGATATCAAAACTAATCAGTATAAGTATTTCTTGTCATCTTCATCAATCACTTTTCCTCTCCATTTCTAGGTGAACCACGGATTGATAATGGTGTTCCACAAGCTGCAGATTTGATTATTAGCGGTGCACCCTCCGTCATACCGATCTCAGCTTCCTCAACTCTTCCAAAATTAGAGCTTCAGACGAAAAAGTCCAACATAGCTGTTGTACACATGAAATCTGAAAAGAGGGACCCAATTAAGTTAACTGTCCAGGTATGGCACCATTGAAGGTAACTAGTGACTGGCACTGTATCGGAGATCTAGCAGTATAACTTTCAGGAATCTGTGCTGAAATTAATTTCAGTGAGAACCTAGGGGATTGAGGGAGACCGAGTGCAACGTTTGAGAGAGTAGCTGCAGGGAGTAGCAGATCAAAAGCGCTGTGATCGGAAGGAGGTCCAGAACTGTTTAAAGTACCCATTTTTATCTGATCAATTTCTTTAACATAACATTTCTACCTTACAATTTAGTCCTCCCAGAGATAATCCACGGTGCTTTTTCTTTTACATTTTTATGGCATTATTAAATTTAGCAGTACTTTGTAACTTGTACCTTCCAATCCCTCTTACTTCTCTCAATTTTGCAACAGTTTGACCTTGAATTTCATTGGGCTAGCCCTCCACCACTGCCTCCCCAACACACCCACCCAACCAGAGTTGCAAATGGCATTTAGAATTCAATTCTGGGATTCCCAACCCCATTCCCGAGGGGCTTTGATTTTCATGAATGCCTTTTTAAGAGTTATTTTGACTCATGAGTTCATATTCTGAACTCCTGACTTTACCAGCTCATTTGCAGAGGTGGAAAATTCTAGTCATCAGCGTTAGGCCAGCTTTTCAAAGAATCATGATTTACAGCAGCTCAAAGGTGTCATAACCCATAATCTGCATGAGGAAACTTCTTGAGAGGTAATTTCAGACGACTCTCTTCATTTCCCTGATACCAGCCTACCTTCTGCTCCACTCTAGAGTTTTGGGTGGTGAGGTGACTAAAGTCCAGTACAGGATTGGGGGCAGGCAGATGGTGTTTCAGCAGGTAGGATGCTCATACCTTCCTAAATTTCTTCCATTGTTTATGCATTACTTCTACTTGGGCCTATTGGAGATGCATGAGATTGTTTTTACCTTTACAAATGCTTCTTCTCCATCTTGGGTGGTCTTGGGAAAGAGATTCCCATAAACTGGTGGGGATATTGGAATTTATCAGGAGCCTTTGAGGATGTTCTTGAGGCATTTTCTCTTCTCTTGTAACCACTTATCTTATGCTCCACAATCCAATCTCTATGACATCCCCAATTAAGATATGCTCCCACCCAATGTCCCTGCCAAACTCTGACACTTCAATGCTCCTTCACCCACTGCAAACCGTACAAAACAATAAACTCTGTAGCAACAATATGATGTGTAAAATATCCTATATGTAAATTAGTAGCTACTCTACTAATGCCCACTGCAAACATCCATTCACAGTTCAATATATGCCTTGGGATTCCTATATTTGGCATGTTACAAGATCACCCTTATAAATAGAACCCTAGCCATCTGCTTATCATGTAAGCTTGATGTTGAACTGGGGCATATCTAAACTATTCTTCATAATAATGGCTGCCCTGGTCAAACCGTCAGCTGCTATATATCATTGCCGATACGTGAAGTGCCCTACTGCCATCATGTTTGGCCTTGAAAGGTATCTGTTCCACCTTAGATTACTTTGGAAGGCGAAGGTAAGTGAAAACTTTGAGCAACAGGTCAGGCCAACCATTTTTCCATTTTTTAGCAAACACTGACTGTTATTCTTTACTAATAGGATGCAGTCATCTAGTGTATAAGGCATTTTCCCTTCAAATGAACAAAACTCCAATGGGTTTCAGTGCCAGGATGATACCAGGTAGGGTATTCAAACAGACTTCTTTACCTACCTTGGGTGGCATGGTGGCCCAGTGGTTAATACTGTTGTCTTAAAATACCAGATGACCAGGTTTGATTCCAGCCTTGGGGTTTGCACATTCTTCCTGTGACTGCTTGGATTTTCTCCCACAATCCAGAGATGTGCAGGTTAGGTGGATTGGCGACGCTAAATTGCCCCATATTGTTCAGGATGCAGACTAGGTGCATTAGCCATGGTAAATCTGTGGTTACAGGAATAGATTGGGTGCTGGTTCTGGCTGGGATGATCTTCGGAGGGTTGCTGCAGACTCACTGGGCAGAATGGCCTCTTTCTGTACTGTAGAGATTCTATGGTTTTAAGTACTGAGTTTGAAGATGTAGAACATACCACATCAGGGAATAGTTGAGACTGATTAGAGACATTTAAACCGTTACAGGAGAAGGCAATAGAATATTATGCTGTTAAAACCAGATACGGCAAGACAGGAGAGGCTCATATAGAGCTTAACTGGAATAGACTGGTCAGACTGAACAGCCATTTTTTTGTGCTGAATATGCTATGTAATTTTATATAAAATTGAAGGTTTCCACCATAAACCGTGAAAACTGCAAAAGGGAGGTTTCCTGGTCTGGTCCACAGATGATTCCAGTCACTCATTATGTGGTTGGCTCTCAGTGCCCTTAGGCAACTAGGGATGAGCCATAAATACTGCTTTGTCAGTGTTGTCCACATCCTAAACACAAATAAAAGAAAAACAGTTCTATTGTTTAAATCTGCAATAACCAGTTAAGAGGTTTTGAACTAGTTTTGATTCAATCATAATTGAGGTCTTGACCAACTGGTAAATAAATGCATTCTAATAGACTGAATGTCATAGGTACGAACCACAAATTAACTTTGTTAAGAAATAAAATGATCAGAAATTTCATGAAAAACCCCATTTAGTCATGGTGGCTGATTTAACTGAAAAAAAATATTTTCAGTATAACAACTTTCAATAGTTCTCATAATTTGGAACACACATCTTCAAGGAAAATCCAATTTCTGAAAATAAAAAAAATCACAGACTGTGATTTATTGAAAATTTTTAGATTCATTGTGAAAATTAATTTGTTCATCTTCAGGTACTGCCAAACGTGGATATCGATAGCCTTCCCAGTATCAGTCCTGAACTGAGCCAGAGATCACCAAGCCCTGAGCAGCAGCAAGTTATGTCCTATCCTGTACAAACTCCAATCCAGGTATCTTTGTTTTCATTATGTTTAAATATTTCTGTTTGAAGCAATAACCCAGGTCAGCTTATGGATCCAGTAGGTTTATTTATCTCTTGCCTTTTGTGCATATATCATTAGAATCCAAATTTGGATGACATTTCACTTAAGGTATGAGCAGTCACTGATAATAACATTTTGAAGTTGCCTCTTGACAAGCATACTTCAACAAAGCAGGAAAGGATGGTCACACGCTATTAGTACTGGATGTATGTGGCAAAAGTGTAGTTTGAAGTTTATAGTAACATTTTAGACAACAATATTTCTTTGGTTAGCTGGCCAAATGCATGAAACTCATCATCATGCTTAAATTAATGATATCCAAGCTGCTGAATTTCTGGTTGCCCAATGTAGACTGCAGAAGCATTTCCCTGAGACACCATTTATTAATGTCTTGAGAAGCTTAGGTGCAGTTTGGGAAATGTCGGTTAGGATTATAATATTAGGAATCCTGTCTCCTTGAGTATGTTTTGGAAAAATGCTGAAATTTAACCAGTTAAAACTTTACAATCTTAAAAGCACAAATTTGTCCAAGTTACAAATTAAAATATTGCATTGAAGAGTTATCTAAAATCAAGGGCGGCAAATCTGCCAGTGATAGATCCACTCCTTGTCACCCACTATTGGGTCAGGTTGGATGGTCAAACATTGGAAAGGGCATGCTCCAGAATCCTGCAAGTCTACTTTCCATTGGTTTTGAGTAAATTGTAAACTTGATTGTATAGTTGCTCTTGGTCATCAGAGAAATTAAAACCACATGTTCAACCAGGAACTGTTCACAAGTATCAAGATAAACACCAAACCATTCAAACCATTGAAGTAGTTTAAGATGTTATCACTGTCCTAATGAACACCTTACCCCTTTGAATGGCAGTTCCAGGGTTGGTGGAGTTCTTTTTGTCACATGCATCGAAGAACAGTGAAAAACTTTATTTATGAGCAGTACAGGCAGATTATAGTAAGCAGGGATGTACAAATCAAAGGGTGTAAAACAAAACTTAGAGGCATACAGGTTATGTTGTACAGGGCATGCACTAGGCGAGATCAACATTAGCAAGAATGAGAAATATGAAGGTTCAGCAGCAGTGTGCTTGTATGGTTTTATATCCAGCTATTATTTGTCATGGGCACCTTCTTTGCTTTCTGTATCACAGATAATTGTAGGGTGGAAAAAAACTAACACAGGTCAGTAATGTTAATGTGCCAACCAGCTTTCAGTTCCAGATGTTCAAGCTCAATGCCACAGACCATGTTTAAAGGTCACCAAATGCCCTCAGGTAAAAGAAATAGGTAAAGTAGTGCTCCTACCATGAAGCTAATTCTTCCTCCAGGTTTCTCAATGAGTGCTTAGGGGAGGCCAGACCCCTCCTTCTCTACAGTTCTTGTCCAATTTGCCACAAATCATTTACATTATGCCCTACAATGCACCAAGAAAGTGCTTCTGATTAGTTATTCTGAACCATGAAGTATAACTGTTTTAAGTTAAGCTTATAAAGCACAAATGCAACTTCATTGGGTTTAGCAGTTCTGAAGAAAGCTTTCATCCCCTCTTAGTAGGAAATTATATCAAAGCCAAAGCTGACATCTAACAAATGTATCAATATGTATCAAAAGTTGAAATGGTATCTCTTAGATGACACTTAGATGATAAAGCTGATATATTTTTCATTCTTGTGTCAAACTCAGCTTTCTGAGGTAGCTAAAGAACCAGAGGCAAGCTGAAAACATTTATTTTCAAATAATTGTCTGATCGGTTATATACTATACATAAGAATGGTAGATACCAATTCAGTAATGAATATCTAGTTCCTTGTTCACGTGCTTTAGCATGTAATTTCAGTTTAGGAATTCAAGTTTAACCATAGAAATTGGAAAATGCAATTGAAGCATCTTGAAGCCGAGTGTACTTAAAAAATTTGGCTTTTCTGCTTTAAGAGAAAACCATTCTTGTTTAATCGAATCAGAATAGAAGTAATTGTTTTGGGAGTTAGAGCTAAATAATGCTAAAAGCATTAAGTGAACTCAGGTATAAAGCCCATCTGCTTTATCAGACTGAAAAAGAAATTGTAAATGAGAGATATGAAACCTTATTGGTCAGGATTGCCCAGAGCATGTTACATTTTTACAGATGGGTGGAACTTGAGAAGTTTGTTTTCTGGTTTTCAAATTACTTGTGTGATTGCTGGGAGAAGTTAGTTCCTGAGTGAAGCTGAGAATACTAAAGAAAAGTGGTGGCTACAGGCAGCACAGGTTAGCAGAGTCCAAGCAATTCAGGCAAGAGAAGTGCCTGAAAGTTATTGACAATTCAGTGCAGCTGAGAGTGGGTTGAAGAAAGGCCACAAATAGTGTTTGCTTGGTGTAGCTGAGTAATATTGGAGCATGAAGAAATTGGCAGCTCAGTGAAGCTAACTCTCTCTAAAACAACTGCAATTGTGCCCTTGAGTAGATGCTGGAGTGCAGTCTCAGGAATCTAGTAGAATGTAGTCTAAGGGGATGTGATTAAACTACCAGAGTGTGAACAGTCAGTGAAAGTGGATCTTGAGGGTGTTTCAAGGCTGGATCTATCAGGAAAGAATTGGAAAACTTGAAAAAGAATACAGAGTTTTAAAGAGGCTTGGTGACCCAGAGTGTCACTAATATCTGATTGGATCTATTTTGACTGCATCAGCCAGCTGTGGGATGTACAATCACAATTAATCTGTTAACACATATTTATCTCATGTCAATCCTCCAAGTTAAAAAAAATGAGTTATAACAAATGTTGTAGATTGTTTATTTTTACTTGTGTTGTACGATAAACTATAGTTTGTTTGTTCAAGGCTGTGGAATTTTCTGGTTCTATTATCTTAATTAAAAACCTGGGATTTCCAACTGTCTACTTGAAACAAAAAGAATCTGCTAAAAGAATGGTACCAGAATTGTGACATTTTTTATTTGGAATCATAACGTACAGAATGAAATTGCATAAATACTTGAAAGAGAAAAACATGGCAATGGAGAAAGTGCAGAGCAATGGTGTTAATTTATTCATTCTACTGCAGAGTTACCTCAGGCACAATGGGCCAAATATCCTCCTCCTGAGTTGTGTTTTGGTTTACTCTTTTATAAGATGTGGACATTCCTTGTGGCATAGATACATCCAGAACTGTTAAGAGAGTTCCAGAATGTTGACCCTTCATTGAAGGAACAGCAATATCGTATCATTGAGGTGATACACATTATGATATACAGTAATGTACATTGTGTATTGATGGGGAAGGCAGTCAACGTGGAAAGTAGCGAATAGAGTGCTAGTCAGGTAGACTTCTTTGTCCTGAATACTATCAAGCTTCTTGAGTGTTGCCGTTGCACTTATTCAGGCAAGTGGAGAGGATTTCACTTTATTCCTGATGTATGCCTTGCAGTTGGTAGATGGGCTTTGAGGAGTCAGTAACTGAGTTATTCCCTGTAGAATTCCCAGCATCTGACCCACTCTTGCAGAAGCTTAGGTGTAGATTGGGAAGTGTCGGTTAGGATTATAGTATTAGAAATCCTGTCTCCTTGAGTATATTTTGGAAAAATGCTGAAATTTAACCAGTTAAAACTTTGCATAAGACCAGTTTCTGGTCAATGGTCAACGACAGGATATTGATAGTGAGGCATTCAGCAATGTAATACCTTTGAATATCAAGGGTGATGGTTAGGTTCTCTCTTGTTGGAGATGTCATTGCCTATCACTTGTGTGATGCAAATGTAACTTGCCAGTTACGAGCCCAAGTCAGAATGTTGTCCCAAGTTTTGCTGTTCTCTTTCCAACTTGTTTCAAAATTTAAACTTAAATGTGGCCTCAGCAGTCTGGCTGCTGTTGTATAAGGGAGTTCCTCCACATGTCAGTCTGTGCCTGCAACTGAAGCTAGGTGGCCAAAGAGGGTCTGGAAGCCTGTATGGAGGGCCACTAATCCCCCCAGACTACAGTTCAAAGCTACAGCCTCTCTAGGAACTCCTAATTAGGTCTCAATGAACCCAATTAATTGATTTGATTATCCACCGCTTGCAAGGTGACCCCTGCCACTCTGCTTCAATCGTACCTCAAAGAAAATGGCCCTGTTTTGGGATGTTGACAGTGGACCAGCAAACCATCTGTCAGTGTGAAATTCAGCATCCAACGACTTCATGTTTGCCCATGGGGGCTTGAAATTCCCCCTGATTATACATTTAATCACCATGGCTTTTTTATCTGATTTTTGCCTTTCATGTTTGCTTTTATTTTACTGAATTCTGGCTTCATTGAAAGTATTTCTTCAATCCATAAATTTTGATAAAGGGGACAGAGAAACAGAATGCTTCAGGCAAATACTTCAAGATTTTTTTTAGTGTTACATTGATTCAAAGCCTTTTGAAAACATGTCTAAATGTAGTTGTGTCTGGAGGGGAATAAACTTAATAAAGCTTACTGCTTTTTTTATACAGCTTGCTTGCGATCTTTAATGATGTGTGAATGTGTGGTATTCTGTGCCTTTTTTTCTTCTAATGGAAGAATTTTGCTTTTGAAAGCTTTGTTGTTTCTGATCATTTTTAACTGGTGAAACATAGTTTGGGCTGTAGTAAGTAATTCTTATTTTTGTATTTTTTCTCTCTCTGACTCATATTTTTAAACAGAAGTAGTACAAATGAATAGTGTGCAGGTATTTAAAGTTAGTTTATCATTGCAATTTCAATGCATCAGAGACTTTCTGAATGCGAGAAATGTGAACCACTGTTCTTGAATCAAATGGGTGACACAGTTCTCCATTGAAATTTGAGGAGAAAAGACACATGTGACAAGCATAATAAAAAGCAAAGACTCTTGGTATTTCATGTTAAAAATATCTTTTTTTTCATTTGTCCATGTGGTTGGCACATTGTAGGCCAACATTTATTCTCCATATCTAATTACACTGGAGGAGATGGTGGTGAGCTATCTTTGCGAAGACAATTTGAATAAAAAGTAAAATAAAAAATATGCAGATATTAGAAATTTGAAACAGAAATAGAAAATGCTGATAACACTCAGCAAGTTAATCAACTTCTTTGGAAATAATAGGCAAGGCAAGTGAGAAAACCTCTTTTAGACCCATGGGGAATCACTAATTATTTTCCCTATGGAGCTAGTTGAACATGAGTTCTCTTGGTAACTGGGAATGGCCTGCTCACCTGCACCACCTGAGTCCTTTATAAACCAGACCCAGGAATGACCTGCAGAACTGCTCTGGGCTTGAACTAACTATGTACACCATGAGTTAGATGGCTATATTTTGGTGTTCAACAAAAAATTGTGTTCCTTTCCAGTCAGGCTTCTTGAGTTACTACAGTAACATTTCAGCTAAACCATTCAACACAATGCAAAGACATTAAAGAAAAAGCAAACAAAGAAAGTCATCAACAAATATACATATGCTTGGACATCTCAAAAATGGTGAAATTAAAAACAGAATACAGTTAAGTGGTGAAGTTATGTAGACATGTGACTTAGGTTTATTGAGAAATTTGTCATTGAATTCTCTAAGTTTGTTGTGTTAAGCTGTACCTACCTGAACCATGAAACTTTTTGTTTTCTGTTTAATCACGCTTTACAGGCCTTGTACTTGTGTGATGTTTTTTTCCCTCCCCTGCGCCTTTGTTATGTTCTTTTTAAATGGTTGTATTTATTTACATTTATTCCAACGTTGATGATGGGTCTACAAGTGAAATGCTATGTATTATCTGTTCTCTACACAGAAGCTGAGTATTTCAACGCCTATTTGCTTTTATTTTGAACCAATTTGAAATTAGTTAGGGAGCAATGTCCAAATTATTTATTCCTAGTTGGATCAGTTAACCATTTGGGTGTGATTACAGCCAAAGTGTATAAATTGACTAGAATCAGTTGCTCTTATCATATCTGCTGGTCAGGATAGTGGTGAGGAAATTACTTTAAACTTCATCAAAAGATTACTATCCTGGCATGAGTATTTTCTATAACTATACTAGAATGGAAACCTCTGCAAAGTGTCATCAGGTAATGCAGGGAGTTAGTTCTTTATAATGTTCAAGTGCTTTATGACTGTGGGCACTAGTTTTACTCAGTGGTGAGATACGTGCTGTGGGAATCCAAAATACCTTAAGATGCAGGAACAGAAGTCGGCCATTTGGCCCATTGAGTCCTCTCTGCCATTCAATGAGATCGTGGCTGCTCTGATATTCCTCAACTCCACTTTCCTGCCTTATTCCCATAACCCTTGATCCCCTTATGATTAAAAATGTCTATCTCAGCCTTGCATTTACTTAATGACCAAATCTCCACAGCCGTCTTCAGTAAACAATTCCACAGATTCACTACCCTCTGTGAGAAGAAATTCCTCTTCACCTTGTCTTAAATAGATGACTCCTTATTCTAAGCTTTTAACCTTGGGCTAGACTCTCTCTCACAAAGGGAAGCAACCTCTCTACATCTACCCTGTCAAGCCTCCTAAAAATCTTACATGTTTCAAAGGTTGCCTCTCACTCTCCTAAACTGCACTGAGTACAAACTGAACCAAATCAACCTCATGAGGAAATCCCTCCATGCTTGGTATCGACCTAGTGAACTTTCTTAGGACTACCTCCAAAGCCAGTATATCTTTCCTTAGTTAAGTGGTCCAAATCTATTCAGTGTTCCAGGTGTAGACTAAGTAGTAACTTGCATAGTTTTAGTGAAACCTCCCTTTTTTTTACTCCATTCCCATTACAATGAAGGCCAATATTCCATTTGTGTTCCCTATCACCTGCTGAACTTGAATACTAGCTTTATGATTTATGCATGAGGACCCCCAAATCCCTCTGTGCTGTAGCTTTCTATAGTCTTTCTCCATTTAAATAATATTTAACTCCTCTTTCCTTCCTGCCGAAGTGTATACCCTTGCATTTTCCCACATTGCTTCTCATTCCCAAGTTTTTGCTCACTCACTTCACCTATCTCTGTAAGTTGTTTGTGCCATGCTCACCACTTGCCTTTCTACCTATCTTGTGTCATTTTCCAACTTCGTTTCCATCTTCATTTCCATCTAAGTTATTCATATATATTGTAAACAATCATCACTGTAGCACTGATTCTTGTGGAAGCCTGCTAGTTACAGGTCGAAAAGTGGGGCACTGGAAAAGCATAGCAGGTCAGGCAGCATCCAAGGAACAGGATACTTGATGTTTCAGGGATAAGCCCTTCATTAGGAATGTTGGAGGTAAGAGGGCTGAGAGATAAATAGGAAGGTAGGGGTGGGGCTGGGTGGGTAAGTAGCTGGGAAGGCGATCGGTGGATGCAGGTGGGAGGTGTGATTGTGATAGGTCGTTGGGGAGGGTGGAGCTGATAGGTGGGAAGGAAGATGACAGGTCAAGAGGGCTGTGCTGAGCTGAAGGGTTGAATCTGGGATGAGGTGGGGGGAGGGAGATTTAGAAACTAGTGAAGTTGACGTTGATGCCATGTGTTTGAAGGGTTACCATTCTAAGAATGCCCCTCTTATTGCAACTCTCATCTATTAGTCAAACCCACCCTCTAATCCATGGACTCTGATTAAGTATCCTTACATGCAGTACCTCACTGATTGTGTTTTGGAAATTCAAATATATTATGTCTATTGATATCCCTTTATCTATGCTGCTTGTTACCTCCTCAATGAATTCTAATAAATTTCTCAGGCAGATCAGATGGGCCAATGAGCTGATAAGTGGCAGATGGAGTTTAATTCAGATAACTGCGAGGTGCTGCATTTTGGGAAAGTAAATCTTTGCAGGACTTATACACTTAATGGTAAGGTCCTAGGGAGTGTTGCTGAACAAAGAGACCTTGGAGTGCAGGTTCATAGCTCCTTGAAAGTGAAGTCGCAGTTAGATAGAATAATGAAGAAGGCGTTTGGTATGCTTTCCTTTATTGGTCAGAGTATTGAGTACAGGAGTCGGGAGGCCATGTTGTACAGGACATTGGTTAGACCACTGTTGGAAAATTGCGCGCAGTTCTGGTCTCCTTCCTATCGAAAAGATGTTGTGAAACTTGAAACATTTTACAGGGATTTGTCAGGGTTGAAGGGTTTGAGCTATAGGGAGAGGCTGAACATGCTGGGATTGGTTTCCCTGTAGTGTCGGAGGCTGAGGGATGACCTTATAGAGGTTTATAAAATTATGAGTGGCATGGATAGGATAAACAGATAAGGTCTTTTCCCTGTGGTGGGAGAGTCCAGAACTAGAGGACATAGGCTTAGGGTGAGAGGGGAAAGATATAAAAGAGACCTAAGGGGGAACCTTTTCACGTAGAGGGTGGTACTTGTATAGAATGAGCTGCCAGAGGATGTGGTGGAGGCTGGTACAATTGCAACATTTAAGAGGCATTTGGATGGGTATATGAATAGGAAGGGTTTGGAGGGATATGGGCCGGGTTCTGTCAGGTGGGACTAGTTTGGGTTGGGATATCTG
This sequence comes from Chiloscyllium plagiosum, assembly GCF_004010195.1. Lineage (NCBI taxonomy): Eukaryota > Metazoa > Chordata > Chondrichthyes > Orectolobiformes > Hemiscylliidae > Chiloscyllium > Chiloscyllium plagiosum. The sequence continues at coordinate 50,794,899 of NC_057719.1, forward strand.
GTCAGCACGGATGGGTTGGATCGAAGGGTCTGTTTCTGTGCTGTACATCTCTATGACTCTGTGATCTCTCCTTTATGAAGCCATACTGACTTTGCTTGTTTAACCATGTGACTTCATGTTCTGCCTGCCTAAAATGTGTTCTTGTCAGATCTCAATCCTCACCTTTTTTAACTGGTACTTTGATTATTGTAAATGTACCATTTCTTGCTTTTGCCTCACTAAAAAAAAATCATTCACTTCGCTTCTAATTTCCAACATTCCCTTGTGCTTTATATGTTGTGGTTTTGGGTCATGCCTTCAATTTCTTGACTTCTTTGCCCCCGTTGCTGGAGGTAAACAATCATACAATATCCATTTTAAGACCACTAAATTCCATAAATATCTTGACTGTACTACTTTTCACTCCACTTGCAAATTGTACTTTTTCCATATATTTGTTCTGGCGATTACTTCTTTCACACTAGTGCTTCTGATATGCCATCATCTTTCCTCAACCAAGGATTCCATTGCCATTCTAATCCTTTACCCACTGTGCACAGTGGCTGACATGACCTTTGAATGTGTTTTTCCATTTCTCAATGCTGTTCTGACCCATTCCATTCTGTCCTAGATAGGGATCTTACTTTCTTCATTCTTCACTCTCTTCCACTTTCATTTTCAACAAAACACCCTCTGCCATATCCATGATGATGCCACCATGAAAATGCCGGTCCCTTCTCTTTTCTGCATTTCAAATGGACAATTCCCTTTGCAATTATCTTCTCTTCCCATGCTATCTTCCCACCTAAAAGTGCTGGCAATGCAATATCTGCCCTTTTATCTCCTCCTTGCCTGAACCAGTAGTTTACCTGTGCCTCTTTTAATACAATATAGCATGTTCATTGTTTAAAATACAATGATCTTTACTCTGGGGCAACAAACACAGATTAGGCCAAGGAAAGGCATGGAGTTTAATACAGATAAGTATGAGGTCTTGCATTTTGTGAAGTCATTTTAAGGTAGGAGTTTCATGGTGAATGGTGGGGCTTTAAGGAGTGCAGTGGAACAGAGAGATCTTGGAGTTCAGGCACATGGTTCTCTGAAATTGGAGTCACAGGTAGACGGAGCAGTGAAGAAGGTCTCTGGCACACTGACCTTCAAGAATCAGGGCATTGAGGTATAGAAGATGGGAAGTTATGTTGCAGTTGTACAGGACGTTGATGAGGCCACACTTGGAGTATTGTGCTCAGTTTTGTTTACCTTGCTATCGGAAAGATGTTAATAAACTGGAAAGAGTGCAGAAGAAATTTACAAGTCTGAGTTTGAACAAGCTAGGACTTTTTTTCTTCAGAGTGTAGGAGACTGAGGGGGACCCTATAGAAGTGTAAAGAGACTTTAAAGGCATGGATAGGGTGAATGCACTCAATCTTTTTTCCAGGGTTGGGGAAATCAAGGACTAGAGGGCATCAGTTTAAGGTTAGAGGAGAAAGAATAAAAAGGAACCTGAGGGACAACATATTTACACAGAGGGTTGTACGCATATGGAATAAGCTGCAAACGGTAGTGATTGAGGTGGATACATTAATGACATTGAAAAGACATTTGGACAAATACATAGATAGGAAAGGTCTTGAAGTTTATGGGCCAAGTGCAGGGAAATGGGGTTAGTGTTGATGGAAGTTTGGTTGGCATGGACCAATTGGGGCTGTCTCTGTGCTGTTTGTCCACGTTTGTTACACTGAGTTTCCAATTGCTCCTGCTTTAATTCTCTGACCCACATCCAATCTGACCTCTCTGTCCTCAGTCTCTGACACCGTTTCAGTATAGTTGTTAGTAGAAATTTGAGAAACAACATCTCATCTTTCACTTCATGACTGAACACAACACTGAGTTCAACAATTTCATATCATAATCTTTGCTCTTGTTCCTGCTGATTCTGCTATTCCCATTTACATCTCCTCGTCTTTTTGCTTCTTTTTCATTGCTTCTTCCATCTTGATTCATTTTGTCATCTAACATCTCCTGCCTTTCACCCCTATTAGAGATTGTCCTTCTCTTTTCCCACTTTCTTTGCTCTGTACTTGCCGAAAACATGTGACCCCTTTAACTACTTCTGTTTTTGATGAAAAGTCAACCTGACATATTAACTCTGTTTCTGACTCCATACATTCCTAACCTACTGATTATTTCCAGCATTTTCAGCTTATTTCAGAATTCCAGCATCTACAGTCATTTGCTTTGACGTGAGTGACATCCCAGTGATCTATAACAGCTAAAGAATACAGATTAATGTTTACAAAATGTGTAAACATTTTACTGCAGCACTGGAATTTTATTAATTATTTTAAAAGCAAAATATTATCAAGTTTTCATGAGAAGCAAGATTCACAGACTGAGTTCACTGTATGTTAATTCTTCTACACCTAATAGAAGTGTTTGTTAATGGTTGTGTTTCTTTTCCATTATTTCTTTTTTTTCATCTTTTGTATGTTCTGACTTGTACAAAGATGCAAAGTCACCTAAAGTACTTCATGTAAGTGCTCATTCTTCACATGTGAACGTAAACTATGAGCCTATCAAAGTCTTTTGCCCACCTGTCATCCTTACATATATTTTCCCAGCAGAAGTCATAATGATCTGAATCGGACATGTTTTTCTACCTGAAGTAACCAGGAAACCCAATGCATTAAATTATATTGCACAGAAAGACGATGCTTGGCCCATAATGCCTGCGACATAAATTGTAGCATCCGTATTTCTAATCCTCAAAATCTTAGCTAAAAGAACAAGGGACCACAAGGTCCATTAGATTCTATGTTATCTTAGAGGAAAACATATTTATTTTCCCTCGACTGAGTTCACTGAGCAACCCATGAGGAATGCAGGAGTGCATCTTAGAGTACTGAATAAAGATATGCTTAATCATGAGCTGTAGGATGAGAAAGATTAGCCATACGAAATCAGAGGCACAACACACAAATGAAATTTTCTTTATATTTCAATCACATACGATGAACCATTGGGGGTCATTCCCGTATCTCATGACATCTTGTGTTGTACGAGTCCCATTGGAATGCTGGTTTAGCATTTCCATTTCCTCTCAATACTTGGCAGCCAGTAAACGGAATGTCATGGAACATGTGAAATGAAAATATATTTGAAAGCTGCTGTTTCTCTTTTTTTGTTGTGATTATGAATTAACTCTTGTGAAGATTATGCAACACACTTATCAAGTGAGTGATCAGATGAAATTTGTGGTAATGTAAATAATCCAAAAATGTAACTTAGATTTTGTAATGAATGCAATAACACAATTTGAGAGTTGTCACTTAGTTAAAATTGTTTTCTTCTAAATTCAGACAGCCAATCACTTAATACTTATTTTCCTTAATATCCTTAACATATTGTTTATGAATGCAAAGAAAGGCTGCTCTTAGCCTCAACATGTGTTTCTGAAACTAGAGGGATTTCATCATAATCCTCAAAAAATTAATTCTCATTGTTTGTGGTAAAGCTAGTTATTTATTTGATAGAGATTCATTAAACTAATGAGAAAAAAAAACCAGAGCAGTTTGTACATTCTTAAAATTTAGGAGAAAATTTGTGAGACATATTTAGAAAGGAGTAACCCTATTATGTTTGAATTCTTGGTGGCTACTTTTGTTGTTTTATTTCATTTTAGTTTTTTTTATAAAATACTGTTGAAACAGATGTTTGGCTGTATACCATATTGCAACAGTCATTACCTCTTGGTGTATATAACCCTTTGATTCAATATACTCTAAACTGACTGCACATTCCCTGTGCTGCCCAAATGCAAATGCACTCAAACATTTTGTTGCCCTAGAATTAATGAAAGAATGCTTGCTTTATTTCTCAAATTGTTTATCATGATATAAGTAATAAAATATGCACAGTTAGTGAAATACTTGACTACAGAATTAAAAGAGCATATGTTTGATTAATATATCCAAAGCTGTTCAAAAGCCTTAATAACTTAAAGAAAATCCATATATGTTCTGTATATTCTTGTGCAATAAAACATGCCTTGTTAAATGGAAGTATTTGGATCTATAATCAAAATCACCTATCACGAGAACACCACAGTTAGTTAGCTGTCTAGTTCCATAATTTTGATCAAATTTGAATAATAATATGTTGGTGAAATTTGACCACCTGTATGTCAGTTTGTAGTGGTGATTAAGCATGGGAAGAAATGAGCATTGCCAACCTCTTAACTTTTAACCACATCAGATAAATACTAATCAATACTCGCAATTTTTTTAATCTTGTCAGTTTAACCTTGTATTTCAATCTCTCTGTTTCCTTTTGATCGTAGATTGCATATTCTTTGTTCCTATACTGTAAATGTGTTGTAACATGCTCTTTGAATCAGTCTTAGTCATTACTGAATTGGATCATCACCAATATTTCCAGACATTCAACGTTCATTGGTGAAAAGCAATTACTGGCTGAAATGCAAACATATTTTTTGAATTTAGTATCAGTGAATTGTGCATAATTAACTCTTCACTTCAGCAACACATATTTGTGGGATATTTTCGATTATGGTGTTTCTGTGACAGCAAACGTATCTGTTCAGGCTTTTTTGTGCTAGTGGTCTGTAGCTAACTGAGCATCCCTGTGTAAATGCATGTTGGTTCTTTGTTCAGTGAGGAACAATCCAAAATGGACTCTACAAAAAAAAGCCACTAAACTAGCCCTGGCAGCTCTAAGCAAATGCTGAAAAAAGCTTGGTGCATTTTCATGTAAATGTTTTTTGACCAAAGCTAATGAATTATTGGCAGAGAACAAATAAGCAGTTCCTCAATGCTGAAGTGGAATAAGCAGAAGATTACTTCTTTTATAGGCAAACAATTTATTCTGCTTTTTTTCTCCTCAATTTTATGTTCCGCAGCGTGAAAGATGTTAAGTACTTTGACCCAAGAATTTCCCCTTATCCTTCAGGTTTTCTTTTGTTTTGCTGCCCCAGAGTCCTTTCAAACTCCCACTCCATTCCCAATGCGTTTGAACCCATTTACATTACTGTTATTGTCTCGCTTTACCCCCAGAACCCATGACTCTGGACCTTCCTCGTCTTTGCTGGCACCACATAGCACTCCATGCAGAGGGCAGAGTAAATGTGACCTGCTTGAACTCTTCCATTTCAAGGGCTCCCAGTCCCCTCCTATTCACTATGAATTTCCATCCTATGATTTGCAATTTCTCCTATCATGTGACCATTCTCTTCTTAATCTAGTACAATGGAGTCCACACCAGATTTGAGTGACTTGAGCTACGTGCTTTCCCTAATTGACTATGACCCATCCATCAGCATGATCTCTCACCAGCAGCTTGACTTATCTACTTTTAATCCCTGGACTGCTTGAATTTGACCTTGAACTCTAACTTACTCAAACCACAGACTGCAAGGGCGCAAAATCTTCAAACTTACATCAGATCAAGCACTTGACTGACAGTGGCCAATGCCCTGTACTGAAACTGGACCAACTCCTTGACTGATGTGATATTCTTGATTGACTGACGAACTGCACTCTCACGCTGTAAAACATTTGTCCCCTTTGACTTTCACACATCTCTGCTTTCCCATGTAAACTGCATGCATACTGTGACATTTCCATCTTTTCTCTGACTGATGCAATTACTCCTCAGTGCTCAGCACTGTCACAAGTTGCTTTTTACTTCTGAATGAAAAGCAGGCTAATTCATGGTGTTTGCCTCCAACTCAGCACTAAATATGCTATGCTAAAATGTAGCTAAGGTGCAGATGCTGGACAACATTAAAAGTTCTGGATAGATATCTAAGATGCCTGTCTGTCCCTCAGTACAAAATAGCCAGCAACAACGAATACAAATTCTTACTGCCCCAACCTCCAAAATACATGCTTGAAGCTGTAATGATGTTGTGAGGCTTTGCCAATGTCAAGTTGCATGAATTAAGGAACAGCGTCATCATTGACATTGGAGGCACCTTCTATAGATGAAGCAGTTCAATTTCAGAGATGTGATGGTTGGTACAGCCATTCCACAACCTGCACAAGAGGTGGCAAAACAAATTGCCTAGTGCCACTCTGTTTTACTGATTGCACCATCAAGTCTCTCAACTCTGGAGAGGAACGTCGGAAGTGTGATGATAATGCAGAGAGTTCAGAGTATTAATGAGATGGAAATGCATGGAATTAAACTTCATGCTACTTGAGGGCAAGATTCTGAAATCACTGCAGAAGCGGTGAGGACTTAATTTGGAGAGTTTTCTCAACATCGAGAATCTGATTTTTGGATTTGCCTGGTTAAGACATTCCACTTAAACGTTGTATAAATGTTTAAAATTCTTTAAGGAATCCAGAGGGTTTTTACAAATACATTAAGGACAAAAGGGAGAGAATAGGGCCCCTCAAATATCAGCAAGGAGTCGCAGAAGATGGGGGAGATAATAAATGAGTATTTACTGTGGAAAAGGACATGGAAGATATAGAATGTAGGGAAATAAATGATGATATCTTGAAAAATGTCCATATTACATGCTGGATGTCTTTAAACCCATAAAAGTGGATAAAACCCAAGGACCTGATCAGGTGTACCCTAGAATTCTGTGGGAAACTATGGAAGTGATTGCGAGCCCTCTAACTGAGATATTTGTATCATTGATAGTCACAGGTGAGGTGTCGGAAGACTGGAGGTAGGCTAACATGGTACCACTGTTTAAGAAGGGTGGTAAGGACAAGCCAGGGAACTATAGACCAGTGAGCCTGATGTCAGTGGTGGGCAAGTTGTTGGAGGGAATCCTGAGGGACAGTATGTACATGTATTTGGAAAGGCAAGGACTGATTATGAATAGTCAACATGGCTTTGTGTGGGAAATCATGTCTCACAAACTTGATGTTTTTTGAATAAGTAACAAAGAGGATTCCTGAGGGCAGAGTGGTAGGGCGTTCAACAAGGTTCTCCATGGGAGACTGATTAGCAAAGTTAGATCTCATGGAATACAGGGAGAACTCGCCATTTGGATACAGAACTGGCGCGAAGGTAGAAGACAGAGGGTGGTGGTGGAGGGTTGTTTTTCAGACTGGAGGCCTGTGACCAGTAGAGTGCCACAAGGACCGGTGCTGGGTCCACTACTTTTCAGCATTTATATAAATGATTTGGATGTGAGCATAAGAGGAATAGTTAGTAAGTTCGCTGATGACACCAAAGAAGGTTACCTTAGATTACAACGGGATCTTGATCAGATGGGCCAATGGGCTGAGAAGTGGCAGATAGCATTTAATTCAGATAAGTGTGAGGTGCTGCATTTTGGGAAAGCAAGTCTTAGCAGGACTTATACACTTAATGGTATGGTCCTAGGGTATGTTGCTGAACAAAGAGACCTTGGAGTGCAGGTTCATAGCTCCTTGAAAGTGGAGTTGCAGGTAGATAGGATAGTGAAGAAGGCATTTGGTATGCTTTCCTTTATTGGTCAGAGTATTGAGTACAGGAGTCAGGAGGTCATGTTGCGGCTGTGCAGGACATTGGTTGGGCCATTATTGGAATATTGTATGAACTCTGGTCTCCTTCCTATCGGAAAGATGTTGTGAAACTTGAAAGTGTTCAGAAAAGACTTAGAAGAATGTTCCCAAGGTTGGAAGATTTGAGCTATATGGAGAGGTTCTATAGGCTGGGGCTGTTTTCCCTGGAGCGTCGAAGGTTGAGGGGTGACCTCATAGAGGTTTATAAAATCATGAGGGGCGTGGATAGAATAAATAGATTAAGTCTTTTCCCTGGGGTAGGGAGAGTCTACAACTAGAGGGCATAGGTTTAGAGTAAGAGGGGAAAGATAGAAAAGAGATCTAAGGGGCAACGTTTTCACACAGAGGGTGAAATGAGCTGCCAGAGGAAGTGGAGGTGGCTAGTACAATTGCAAAATTTAAAAGGCAAGTGAATGGGTATATGAATAGGAAGGATTTGGAGGGATATGGGCATGTGGTGGCAGGTGGGACTAGATTGGGTTGGCATGGATGAGTTGGACCAAAGGGTCTGTTTCCATGCCATACATCTCTATGACTCTATGACATTCCTAATTAAATCTGTCACCTTTACAGCCACAACTGCAGTCTCAGAGCTGTATGACAAAAGTATTGCCAGTAACTGAAGTTGACCATGGCCATGCATGTTTCTGCATCAGGTTTCTTTTAGGCTGTAGAAGGTCATATTTACAGCATCTCCCAATTTGCCAACCACTTTTGCATAAGGGAAGACACCATGCTCTGTTTTACAAGAGATGGCCATGGGAAACATCTTTGAAAAGCTCTGGCTTACAGCATTTCACATAGGCATCAGCAGTCTAGTATGGCTGGCACACAGGCAACAGCAAGGTCAGTGGCATTGGTGGGAAATGAGTGCTGTCATTCCTGAGGGTCGACAGCAGGTTCACGTTCATTGAATTGAATTGAATTAGCTTTATTGTCACATATATTCAAATTAATACATTGAAAGGTTTGTACATTGCCACTTACAGCACCATCTTAGGTACAAAGGTACCGAGGTTCAGCTTCTTTAGTTACAAAATAGAGAACCTGTACCAAGCTGGCACCTAGCATCCAGTCCACCCTGGCACCCGAGCTTCACCCTGAGGATCGTGAGGCTGGGAGATCACTCTGATATCACCTCAAGACTGAGAGACCATATTGAGGCCATGACAGGCCAAGAGACCGCCATGCTGGTCAGAGAGAACGCTACGCCAGAGGGCTGCTACACCAAGCCGGAAGGTCGCCATACAGGCCAGGAGGTCGAGCTAGGGAGAGAACGTCAGCTATTCTGGAAATCTATTGAAAAGTTGCTATTGACATCTTTTAAACAAATTTCAATATTGATTTCTGCAGCCATAATGGCAGGAGACTGCCCTTGCATGATGTAGGCTAAACTTTCATAACAGCATCTCGAGTTTCCATGCCTTACAAAAGGGTGAAGTTCCAATGCAACACGTAAATTGAAATCTTTCCACGCCTTGAATGACATGGACTTTGACAAGAAGTTTGAAAATCCAGTGAGGATCTTCCCAATTTTGAGATCAAAAAGTTCCATTTTCCAACAAAGTGTTGGATAACAGTGCAAGATCTCACTGGCAACTAGCAAGAGTCTTATTTGCATGAATTAATATTCATTATCACTCTCATTACTACCTAATCACACAACATTAATATGCATTTTTCTATTCTCCTATCTGCTAGATATGATTTGAATGCAGAGAATTCCTGACATGAAAATCAAAGCAAATACCTGGCATTTCAAATTGCAAATGCTCCTCCAACCTAGACATCCAGTATTAAGATCTCCAGGCACAACATCGGCAGTGGTTGCACACTGACATGTCCATGGATATCGGCATTACATAGTTATAAGCCACACTACATCATCATGGTATGTCTCTGATTTACTTAAGGTCTGCAGCTGCATTTCAGTGTTGCACTTTGGAATGCATCAGCCCCTTTCATTACATTGCCGCTACCAGGACTGTATACTCACACAGATAGGAAACAGCTCACGGTTTGTCGAGGATTCATCTCAGTGCTCCTTGTTTGTTCTATTAGCTCTCACTCACTTTGCGTCTACTCCAAATGTTCACAGCATGTCTGCCTTGCCTTACCTTTTTGCATTTTGCCCCCTCAGCCAGAGCTTAAAACCTTTCAGTACTTGGCCTTGTCATTTAGCGCAGAGCAAAGTCAGGCAACTTGTCATGATCATCAGCTATCATCAGTTAATGGGGTGGATATGTAACTGTGTTACTTCATTGTCACATGATCTGTGCCAGCCACATGTATGTCAAGCGCAGTGCGTGTGTTTCAGCCAAATGACCATATCTTAGACTCTCAGGGGAGACAAGGCAAGGGAGACATCCTTCATGCATGGTGTTCCAGCAAAGTAAGTCAAGGGCAGTAACCACTTTCATTCCAGGGGCTTTGGTACTGTCAGTCTGTCATTTCAGGTTGTTGCAGTCTGGATCCCCTCCTCATAAGAGGTGAGGAGCTGAATGTTGGTACCCCATCACCTGTCTTGGCTCTAGTCAATTGTTTTTGCCTAGAATAAGACAAAGAGAGGGACACAGTGAGAGGAAAATGGCTGGCACAGCTGTTACTGCGGTTGCTGATGAGGAAAAGTAATGAATTATCCCACACGAGTAGGAGGTACAGAGGCCATGCAGTTATTAGTCTCAATGGATTAGGTACGTTAGAGTGAGTGAGGGAAGAACTTAGATTTGATAATAACAGTGGTAGAACATAAGCCTGGACGGGACATGGGTACAGTAATAGAGCATGTGAGAGTTAGAGGCCTCAGATGGAAGATAGTGACACTTAGCCTGGTGCTGTGGACAAAGTCTTTGATATTGCTGGGTATTCCTCAAGAAGGTTGAGACAACCCTGACCCAGGTGGAACCCTCAGACCAGGCTAGCAAGCTCTGATAGCGAGGTCGCCTCTGCTGGTCTTGGGGGAAATGGATGACCTTTCTGAGCACTATCCCATTCAAGACAATGTCCAAGTTCCTGTCCTGTTGCCAACTACCCTTTATCTGTAATGTCTAGGGTAAATGTGATGAACTGACCAGGGCAGCACCGGACTGCCAATATCTGATAGATGCACTATATCTGTATCTTCACGTTTAATTCCTGGTTATTGCCTTTGCACAGTTTGTCTGGAGGGTGACCTCCAAAAAGCTGCCAAGACAGCATCAGCAGATCATGGAGCATGCTCTCTCCCTTGTTACTGCATTTTGTTTACTTTTCCTTTTATTTTTCTATCTTTCACAACTCTGCTAACCTTACATGACTCTGTAGAACGCAACGAGATTGAACAGCACAAACAGGCAGTGGGTTGGCCCTCAGCGAGATCAGGGAAAGAAGCCCGAGGCGGCTGGTGGTGACAGTGGGGCCCATTGCCAACCCGGTAATCAGAGGTTGCGAGTGTGCCCTGGCCAAACAAATTCTGAAGGCAGCAGGAGGAGATTGGACGCTGCAACTTCAGCAGTAGCAGCGATAGCATCAAAGCTTCGTTGGGTCCAGAACGTTGACTTTGTTGTTCAGAATTGAACCCAATGCAGGAAGATCAACCAATGAGGGCGGTCCCCTGGTATCTGCAGCAGTGGTGAGAACAGGTACCTGGAGACCAAGCTAAGCAAAGGAGATTGAGGCCTCTTTATGGCTAAGCACTCAACAAAGACTTGAACCTTTAGCTTTATTTCTTTATTTTTCTAGTTTGTATCAAGAATGACTTTAATGTTAACTATTACCTAACAGGCATTTCTTCTAGAATGCGATAGTTGCGTTCTTATGCGACCCCGCGCTATATAAAAGTCGTGCAATAAAGATAGCAGTTAAACCATTGGTGATGCAATTAGGTTATAGCCAGCATACATTTTAAAAGTTTGTGCTTTAGAAACAGCATCCCCTATTCATCAATCGCATTATAGCCAATTTGCATTGACCAAACGCACATTACAGCAAAACGATCTGTATTTCTTTATTTTTCTATGTATACTATGATAGTCTGTAATACTTAATTTTTTAACTTTGTTTCCCACTCTTACTTCTTTGTACCAACGTTTTTTGTACCTAGGAACCTTTGTACCTATGATGGTGCCATGTACATTGTGCATTTTTCGCTGTACTCTTGTGCTTCTGTGCTTGAGTACATGTGACAAAAAAATCTAAATCCAAATCATTTTCACTACTACGGTTTAGAGTTTCTCCCTCAGATGGTTCTGACACTCTTTAAGCAGTGCAAGGTGACAAAATTATGCTGTTCTCACACAGACCTGGGCTGTTTGCTGAGGAATATATTGATTTAATATCATGTTTAGTGCTGGCTGCATGCATCAGCCAAGCAAGTTTGCCAGCAGCAAGAAATTGATATGCTATCTGTACTGAAAGCAACTGGCTATAGTTAGCCATGCACTGAACATCCCATCTCTATTTTCTTTAGCTCCCAAAGTGTTCCACTGTAATATAATCCATTTATTAATTCAAACCTAGCACATTGTATAGGTTAGATATAATTTTGGCTTCTTATTATATCTGATCATGATAAAAAGCCCCAAGTATATGTTATTGCGAACAATTCAATTTCAAAATAATTGGTGTTATTGTTACTCACTGCACAACAAACTTGTAAATATCCATTTCTCTTTGAATTTCTATCTCAAATTCAATTCAAAAGTGACTTTTCATATGGTAACAATAAACACTTTGTAAGGTTTGATGCTAGTAACATTTGGTTACTTACTTGCTTCGGTGATTTAAAATGATTAGGAATAGTCGATTTCACCAGACAGCTTGGTGGTTTTACTAAGCTCTGGGAATTCTTTTTTTTTTTATGGAACAACTTGCATCTTTGAACACTCTGTAAAATTCTAAGATTGCACATTAAATGTGATGTAGCTTTTTTTTTTCCTTTTATTCATTCCTCAGGAATCTAAAAATGGCAAATGGGAACAGTTTAATGCAAATGGAATTTTTCATTATCTGTGACCTATTTTTGCTAATTGTTTCATTCCATGACTGTATTTTAGGAAATAGCCACATAAATTTTGTCACTCCCATCACAACTACACACCCTAGTGTAAGTCTTCAGATTCCATGCCAGGTCTGCACTTCTGATAGCAACTGATATCAAGAGGCAGATTTGTAGTGTGCATTTTGGTATCTCTTCTAATTCATGTTCTGGAAATTTTCCAAATGGCATACAAAATAATTCAATGAAATTCCTATGTCTCCACTTGATGAAACACAAATTGAATACTAACAATGGCATTGAATGTTAATATTCTAACTGGACTCCTATGAGGATGCATCATTTTCTTCAACAATAAATGCTACTTATATTTGTCTGGCAGTACAAAACTTGGGTATTGTTCAAAGAGGGCCTGAGCAATTTGTTCTTCATGCAAACTTGATACTGAAACAGGACACACCAAAGCCATCCTATGAAATATTGGTGACCCTGATCAGATCAGTTCTTACTGGATTCGCAGAAACTGACGAACAGCGTTAAGACAATCAGTTTTGATCCTGAAAGTGTTGTGTCTACCCCTGGAAGAATAAGGATTCACAAAGCTTCAAGCAATAAATACCACGAAGTAGCAGTAGCAACACAATGTATTTTCCATTAACTCTGTCAAGCCAAAAAGATGTTATACCTATCCTGTGAATGAGTAATGTGGTTGAGGAGTTTCAGAGCCAGTGTGATGCTCGGTACGTAGACTGTACGGCCCAACGACTGGCAGATCACATCACAGAGCATATCTCTTCACCTGTGCATGACAAGCAAAGTTCTGACCATACCCAACCAACACAAACTTGCAAAGCTCACAACTCTATCCAAAATTAAATGTGATTCTGTAAGTTGACAACATTTGCTAAATAATCCTGAGTGTGTGAATAATTATGCTGACAAACAGTTTAGGATTTTTAGTTCACTTCAGCATGGTGCATTTTGTGATTAATGAAAGCTACATGTATTGATAGACAAGAACCCTGTTCTTTGCCCACAGAAAGAGAACGTACCTTCACCGTGCCTGTTTCAACTCATTTTCTGGTTCCTCACTCAGGTCAGCGCTTTGACCAAGCAGAATCAACCTGCCTAGTTTAAAATTTAAAGACAGCTTGGCAGTTACTGTCAGTCATCATTAACTGGTGCATTATCCATGACAATGCCTCTAACCAATCAGTCCACTTGCCAGTCAACCAGCACTTAGCTTTCATGTGATGTTGGTTTTCCTTTTGAATTGATATTCTTGTGAATTGTCCTCATGAGTGAAAGACGAAAGCCTTCACAAAACATGACGTTCTTTCATCAGCAATATTTATCTTTAAAGGATGTCTTGAAACGGTTAAAGGTTCAAAGTTTGGGAGAAGGTTTGTAGCTCGGGTGCTCGTTGTTGTGGTTCTGTTCGCCGAGCTGTGAATTTGTGTTGCAGACGTTTCGTCCCCTGTCTAGGTGACATCCTCAGTGCTTGGGAGCCTCCTGTGAAGCGCTTCTGTGATGTTTCCTCTGGCATTTATAGTGATTTGTACCTGCCGCTTCCGGTTGTCAGTTCCAGCTGTCCGCTGCAGTGGCCGGTATATTGGGTCCAGGTCAATGTGCTTATTGATTTAATCTGTGGATGAGTGCCATGCCTCTAGGAATTTCCTGGCTGTTCTCTGTTTGGTCTGTCCTATAATAGTAGTGTTGTCCGCAATTTCATCAACAGATGCCTAAGGGAAAGACAACGGAATGAGGGCATGCCACAACCCAAAGGACTAGCCACACTACCATACATCAAAAACATTCCTGAACTGACAGCCAGACTACTGCGACCACTAGGACTCATAACAGCACACAAACCAACAGCCACTCTCAGACAACAACTCACCAGGACGAAGGACCTGATACCCAGCATGAGCAAAACCATTGTAGTGTACAAAGTCCCATGCAAGGACTGCACAAAACACTACATAGGACAAACAGGAAGACAGCTAACGATCCGCATCCATGAACACCAACTAACCACGAAACGACATGTTCAGCTATCTTTAGTAGCCACACACTCAGATGACAAGCAACATGAGTTCGACTGAGACAACACTACTATTATAGGACAAGCCAAACAGGGAACAGCCAGGGAATTCCTAGAGGCATGGCACTCATCCACAGATTCAATCAATAAGCACATCGACCTGGACCCAATATACCGACCACTGCAACGGACAGCTGGAACTGACAACC